>NC_053163.1:2531142-2831142 GCF_016835505.1 Polypterus senegalus | reverse complement strand
TACAGGAGGTCAACGTGACACTCTGGCAACAGGTTTCATTTCTAAATCATATTTGAGCATCACGAGGAAAGTATTTTGAAACACATCATATGGGGAATTAGGAAAAAAAAAGGTTCAGGGAACAAACAATGAAGGGAAACGAGATGTGGGATACTGCAGCAGGATGTGAGCCTGACGGGGGCACCAAGGACCACAGAGGGAGAGTTCTGGGAGATGTGAACAAAAAGAAGTGGAGCCTTCAGGCCAGTCAGGAAGGCAATGGAATCGAGTCCAGCGTCTCTGACCTCCAGCCCTCAGCTCGACTCCAATATGTGTAAGATTAGGATTGTGGGAGGGGAACCTGACTGAAATAATGACAACTGTCCATTACGCCAATTCCAGGTACTCTTGGGGCTTCAGGATGGAAGTTCTGGATTTCAGAGATAAATATTGGCCTGAATCAGAGGTCTAGTGTGGTGCGTCTTACAAACCTAGTGAGCTATGACATCGTGCCGGCCTTCCACAGATATCAAGCTCTGTTATAACCAAGGAGTTCAGAGATCTTCCACCTAAAGAAGACAGGAAGATCTGCTTATGCTGGTACCAGACAGTGGCATGTTGATTAGTACATGCAAGTAAGATCTTCGGCAGTAAAGACCAGATAAACCTAAAACTCTGCATAACCATCTATTAAACAGGGTCTTTTACTGCTATTGCTGCTTTATAAATTATTATATTAATATCTATACACTGAGGGATTATAGAGGGGTCTTGTTCAGAAAGCGGACACCACTTAGACTGGCTTACCCCCAATACAAACCCTGAACTTAAGGCCAGGTACACCAGGGTCCCTAATCTTAAAATAGTGTAAGGATGCCTAGTCTTAAAGTTAGCCCTGGTGTTTACTTTTGATTTTTGGTGTCCACTTTCTGAAGAAGAGCCTTATAGAGTAGGCATGACTACATTAGAACAGCACCATATATCTGCCTCACATGATACATCAGGCTAGCTATTGTGATGGACTGAACACCACCACCAAGATGGAAGGTCTTCACTTACCTGGCCTGGAGGCCTCAGTTATGGGTGGACAGCTGGAACGGATGGGCATCCTGGCCAGGGCGAGTGCAGCAGAGATGATGGCCGGACATTGAAAGACTGCCTGTATGAAGGTAAATCAGTAATTATCCACACTTTGGTGATAACTGTTTGGGTTGGCTCTAGAGCTTTCCCTGCGCACATTTGGAAACATCTGTGGTCACGGTGGTCAAGTTTGGACCTCCATCAGTCAGTTGCTCGTATTGTAAACATGGCCGCTCCACTCTGCACTTGCACCAATGAAGAGCGCTGAGCTGTTTTTACGGGTAGAAGGAGCACCAGGAGTTAAAATCCTTTTTGCTTCATCCAAATCATGGTATAGACTTGCTCATTGTTCTCATCGGTAGAATGTGAACTTCTCCATCCATTTGTAAATATATAACACAGTTTCTGTAATATGCAAAAAGGATTCTGTGGATTTGGGCCCGTGATATACCTTCAGTCCATAAAAAGTGGATCACTGCTCGCTGCTCTTCTTTGGTGCAAATGTTCACTCTTAGGAAGCAACAGGAGAAACTGACTGGTGATCGAGGTCCAAACTGGGCCACTGTGACTAAAGACACACCGTGTGTCCACATGTGTGGTAAAAGATATGCAGCCAACCCAAAATGAAATTGTTGACTTACCGTTACACACTGTATATATTTTTTTAATTCACTACTAATTAATGTGGCAGCACTTGATTTCGATCCCACATAGCGTAAATGTCTCTAGTGCCCCCTATCTGTAATGTTTAACCTGCAGCCCACGGCACAGAATAACATTACAGTATATGACACAACTTGCAGCTTACATTTAAAACATTTTAATTTACAAAACACAAACATCTAACAGTTCGACGTTTCATATTTACACACTGCCCTCCACAAGAGGTGTCCACAAAGACACAAAGTCCACACAGTTTTACGACTGTCCCCCAGGCCTTTAAACACGCAGCAGCTGAGAGCACACAGGGTACAACCTCAAGAGGTGCCATCACTCCTCGAGAGTCCGAGTCCATTCACTGTCACCCAAAGCCCCAGCTTAGCATTTCAGTACTTGCGCTGCCTCGGGGAGAATATGTCTCCTGGTGCTTTTTTGGGCGTGGAGCCGTCCTTTTCAGGCTCTGGAGGATCCAGTTTGAAGAGATCGTGTCCCGTTCGCAGGATCTGCTCCTCTATCTTTTTGTGTCTCTTCATGTCTGACAGGACCTTATCAAGACGGGCCTCTCTTCGCTGAGAGCGGACTGACGAACCTGGAACAAGAGAAGATGATCTTTAGCGAGAGAAAACAGATGCGCAGAGACGAGATGTGGAAGAGATGTTCACTTCACCTCCTCCTGTCACGATGTAATCTTTCTCTGGCTCATTTGGGAACCACATGAGGGATTCGTTTCTTTTATCTTTGTGTTAAGTTAAGATCGTTCTGATGGTTCCAAAAATATTTTGTTCTCTTGCAGATTCCGCCAATTATATTCTGGCTTTTTGTACTGTTGCTTGTTTTTTTGCTACTACATGTCAAGCTTAAGGTTGGCATTGCACATTTTCTGGTTGTCCAACATTTTGGATTTTTAAAAATGGAAGAAAACCTTTCAAGGTGTTAGCAGTGTGTTTGCTTAGAATTTCTACGTTCATCTTCACCTTGATTTTTAGTGTTGTGTATTGGGATTTGTATAATCTGACCTTCATATTGACCTTTAACTACTTTTTTTATTCTGATTTTTGTCACATCCGTCCCTTTGTCCTATTTTTCCTTTACCGCAGCCAAAACTCCATCCTAGGTTGAACACCTCTAGTCACTAAACAAGATGTGAGAAAAGCTAAATGCAATGCACTCACCTGGAGTTCTCCTTCGATCCAGGAATGAGTTTTTTGGAGTGCTTGGCACAGGCTCGTCATCAAAGTCAAACTCTGTTGGACTGGGAGCCCTGCCAAAAGCAAAATGGGAAAGCATGACCATAAATTCACATATCAGCCCACAGTGGTCTCACCAGCCCCAGCTTAACTCTGTGAACTGACCTCTCCCTATTCCGAGCCTCTCGCTCCTGCCTCTCCCGCTCTTCCTCAGAATCTTCGCTACCACTACTCATGCCATCTGGGTCAGGCTCTGGGGTTGGGGGTCTTCGAGGGAGGATTTCCATTTCTAGCTGAGGGACGTCTCCCTTTGAGATCATGTCATAAAGTCGCTTAATTTCAGAAACTGGGGGCATCCATTCCACAGGATCAGAGATTTCATCATCACTACAGGGCAGGCACCAGTCATCATCATTTTCTTCATCGGCTTCCTCAGTCTGATCTTGTTGGTCGTCTTCTCGTTCATCTGCCTCTAAAGATTAGAAATTATTTCAGTACCAATTGAGGACAATGCTAAGTTACCGTATTTTAAGGTACACACACTACAAGACCCCTAGTCGGAAAGTCTGTCACACTTAAAGGATTTGGTCACCTTGACCACAACTAGAATTCACAGCATATGACAGCTTACACCACTGCTTCACGACTTCTTAGTTTCAAACTTTCTATTGTAAGCTAATCACATTTTCCCAGCCAATTATTGTTGCCTGACAGCACCAGTGACCGAATGAATATTTCCCAGGAATGGTGAGTCCAACCACACTCTCTGCTCATCATTTTCCATTCTGTTATGTTACAACAAACACGACAAACCTTTCTTCTGTTTGCTCAGTCTAAAAACAATCGCTTTCGTTCTTTCTTTGAGACCATATTGTATGTATTTTAATTCTAGGGGTGGGCTAAATCATTTTCAACTCTTAAACACGCAGCAGTCCACTCTTACAAGTGAAAAGAAAAATCAAACCGGTTTTGATTTTTTTTCACGAGGAATCATAAATCACTGTTACCGAGTCTGTGGAGATGTCACACGGCATGAGTGGCAGTGACAAGCACACTCCACAACTCAAAAAGATTATGGAAATGAAGGCCACAAACGGAAAATATCTGTTAAAGTCGTGTAGTGCAACAATGGCCTAAGTAGCACAGCATGACCAACCTCTCTCCTGCTCATCAGACTCCTCTCCAGCCTTCATTCCTTTCTCTTTTTCCCCTTCCTCCTCATTCTCCTCTTCCTCCTGCTCTTCTCTCTCTGCCTCGTCTTTCTTCTCTCCTGATTGTTCTTCAGGCTGATCCTCTTTCTTAGTGTCTTCAGTCTCAACAGCTAAAGACTCCAGACCCTCCTGGACTTCACTGGTTGAGGCCTCCATTGACTGCATTCCTACACAAAAAAGAGAGATAGAAGAAACAAGAGAGTCATGAAAAAGTTTTGAGCCTGAAACTTAAAAAGTGAATCAAAATGCTAAAGATAACTTCCTATTTGCTACAGTAAAAAAATTCCAAGTTACTCTCACCTGTGTTTGGTATGTGTGTGTCGCTTGTTTCAGAATCAAGTCAACAAGGATGACGAAAACCACAAAGCCAAGTACTGTGCTCTTACTGAATTTCTAGCACTGAAGAACAACACGCCTTCAGGGATTATTTCTCGCCTAATCGAGACCAGACCCCATCATTCACCACAATACATGACATGGACTACAGAATTCTGCCTTGACAGGACATCTCCAGAAGTTTACTCACAAGGCATTCAACATCAATAACAGAATACTGTCACCATTTAGCGGAATGCAATGGAGAACTGAAGTGCGACGTTGTGCAAGATAGCAGACAGTTTGGCTCAGTTCAGTCTTTAGCTCAAAAAACATTAAACATAAGCAAAGTCTGTGCACATAGACCGCTCATAAGGTTTACTCTTCAAATGCAGCATAGTCACATCCAGTGTTCCAAGGACTTAATGGATTTAGACTGGGGCTTCATATCTGGAGATGTACAATTAAAAATTTCACATTGAATAAAGTGGACTGCCCATGTTCACAGATTCCTCAGATGCCTCTGTATCAATAGCCGTCATTCATCAATAAGTGCTAAAAACACATGGATTCAGGAGTACTCTGACAAAATATTATAAAGCAACGCAATACGCAGTTACATCCACAAATGACACTTGTATAGGTTCTGTGCAAGAAGGAAGCCGTGTATTAACAGTGTCCAGAAGCATCATTAACGTCTCTGAGCTCAGAGGCATCTGAGATGGACCATTACACAGTGGTAATGTATTCTTTGGCGAGACAAATCAATATGTTGGGTCTTTTTTTGGGGAAAATGCATGCCATGTTCTCCAGACTGTCACCAGGTACAAGTCCAGAAGATAGCATCTGTGATTCTATGGGGCTGTGAGAGTGCCTTAGCCAAGGGTAACTTGTACTTTGTGAATGCATCATTAATGCCAAAAAGTACGTACAGGTTTTGCAGCAACATATGCTGCCTTCAACATGATATCTCTTCTATGGACACCCATGTATATTTCAGCAAGACAATGCAAAACCACATTCTGTGTGCATTACAAAAGCATGGCTGCTTAGGAAGAGGGTGCAGGTGTTTGTCTGGCCTGTCCTCAATTCAGAATGTGTGGTAAATTCTGAAAAGCAAAATACAACAACCCCATACTGTTGGACACCTTGTTTGCAAGAACAATGGGACAACATAATACCTGAAAGACTCCATAAACTGCTGGTGTCTTCAGAGTCTAAACGAAAGTACTGTGGAAGGCACGGCAACGTTACAAAGTGGTCTAAACTTTTTTTTTTGCAACATGTTGCTAATATCAAAATCACAATTTTATTTTCAGAAAAAAATATGTTTCATTAGTTTTAACATCAAACAATGGACTCTTAAATCGTTTTCAGATCAAAGATCAATATCAATCGCTGCTTTGTTTAATTTGCATTTTTCTAAAACGTTGGATTTTACATATATATTTAAAGTTGTATTATTACTTAAGCTTGACAATGCGTCACCTGCAGTGTTTTCTTACCTGTCACGAACTGACTCAAGGTGATAAAAAGGAGAACATAGCAGAATGATCAGCAGAAACGTTTCAAAACGAGCATTCAATGGCAGAACCTGCCCTGCACACAAAACAGAAGCTGGTGTAGGATGACAGTTGCCATTGACTTCCGCGGAGAATTGATATTAAAGGATCAGCGGGTCTGAAAACGGATGAATGGATGGAAGCGATACGGATTACAGTGAAACTTGCATGTTCGCTGTATTGCCTGATGTTAAAATGATCACGCAGGCTCCCCAGTCGGAGAGATGTTACGTGTTAACAGCACAATAACAAACACTGACGCGACAAAAACCAAAATGAACTCCGCGGTCGAGTCTATCCTGGGCGCTGGTACAAGGCTACTGTACAGCAGTACTGTGTGCTATTAAGAATACCGAGAAAGCCTCTACCCATTAATCGATCTGTCAACCATACCTGCACAGGTGGCCGCTGCAACGTCGAGTCAGTCCTGCAGCCCAAAGCTCCGCTCGTCTCGGCGGCAACAGTGTCTGCAGACAGCCAGTGACGTGTCTTCGCGGACCTCCTCCGCTTCTTCTCGAAGTTTACGCCACAGCGTCTATGGGCGACATTAGCTTATAAAAGAAACGCTAAAATGAGCGCACGAAGACTGAGCACAAAATGCAAGGAGGAGCAGCGAAAGCGGCACGGCACTCCAGCAGCAAGTCAAATTTCCGCCATTTCTCCCGACACGCCCTGCGCGCTAAAGAGGCGGGAGTTACTTCAAGTGGGCGGGGTGAGTGAGCCGAAGCGGAGGCGGGGCTGCATTGAATTGGGCGTGGTGAGCGGGCAGATGAGGAGGAGGCGGCCTCGAAGGGTATTGGGGGAGATGGCGAGACTGACGTGAATGATGCGGGGCTGTTATGAAAAGGGCGCCTCAAGATGGATACCGGCACCACTAGGCATCGTGCGCCTGTGTAGGTCTGCATACAATACACGTTTAAAACGCAATTAAGCCGTGCGACGTTAACAGATGTTTATCCTGCACGAGCGTGCTTTGTTATGGACGGCCGTGGTCTTTATGTTAACAAACACAGGGCCTCCACTAAATCATCCCAGTTTACTTTAACATTGTTAGTAACAGTGTGGGCCTCTTGAGGCCTGACATGGGGAAATGCACTGAATCTGAATGAATATCATATTTTACAAATTATAAATTAGCACAGAGACCTTCTGATTTCATGAAGCCCCTGATGCACACACCATTCTTGTGCTGATGTTGCTTCCAGAGTCAGTCTGTTGTGAGTGATGCTACAGGGAAGTGGCCATTTTTACGCACTTGAGCACCCACTCTTTAAGTTTACTTGCCTTCCACTGCCAAAGGGGCCGAGTCTAATAAATCCACAAAAATTCCTAAAATCCTGTTTTCACTTTGTCATTTTGTGTTACTGAGTGTTGATGAATTGAAGCAATTTCAGCACAATTTCCAAAAATCAGGAATCAAACCAAGTCCAAGAGCAAGGAAGCGTCAATGCTACCCACTGTGCTCTCCACAAAATGGAAATTATAAAAAGTAATGCTGAATGAATCACAAACAGGAATACAGCATTTTGTATTAACTGCATTCTGTGCTTCTCCCCCCAGTTGCCACCACGCTTGAAGAGTGTAATCTGATTGTAACTGTTTATAAAGAAACACAAAAGGTAATTACCGCACAAGGATTTTGCTTTACTATTGTCATATTTTGAGTATGACAGTCTGTTACTCAGGCATGGGGCTTTATAGGGACAGAAAATTCAAAAAGCCCTTTGAACAATGTGAGGTACTGTACACATGAGGCACAAGTGGATGTGAAGATGAAGAACGCATCAATGAGCCTTAGTAACAAATCTAATCTCACCATGCATAATCACTAAGTATGTGGAAAAAGGGGGATCAGATCTATTAAGAAGTGCATTTATTTCCACAGTATTATGGCATCATTCTCATCTGAATATGTTTAGTACAAAGACATCCACTCGTCCTCCTCCTTCTTCTAAAGCTTTCCCACATTCACACGGGGTCGCCATATTGCACCTGCCTCCTCCATTCTCTTCACCCAACACCTGCACCACATCTCCTTCAGGTCTCCCTATACACCATCCACTTACTCTTTGGTTGTCGTCTTCTCCTCGCACCTTTCTTCTATTTTGAGATTTCCCAATCTTTTAACTGTACACCCCGATTGTCCCATTCCTGATCTTCTCAAGCTTCGTTGCTCCGTGCATTCTTCTCAACATTCTCATTGCTGTAGACTCCAACTTCCTTCAATGTACCTTTTTAATGGCTCTGGATTCTGATCCATACAGCAATGGCAGTCTGACTGCAGTCTTGGTACACTTCACTCTAGCTCAGATGCTTTGGTCACATAACACAAATACCTTTCTCCAATCGGACATAATTCTTTGGTTTGTTTTTACATCTAGCAATTCACTCCAAGATCATTTCATTAAAATCTAGTTCTAGAATTAAACACTAAGGTCTTAGTGTCCAGTCTCTCAGAGGAATCTCATCAGTCAGTTTGGCTTTGGTGATGTGACAAGTGTGATTGTGAGATGCACGAGAGTCACCTTCAAAGACAGAAAGTATAAAACTGGAGATGAGGTAAGAAAGGCATCTTGAAAAATAATGACAAGAGTCGGAGAAGCGGGTTTTATGAAAACTCACTTGAGAGATGGAGCGGCGGTAAAGAGACGTCGATACACATGCAAATACAGAGGAAAGACACTGAAAGTACACATAGGGCAAAAGACAGCAAATATTTTAAAATGATTCTATTATCTATCTTTGACAGGTACTGTAGTTAGTTAGTATGTTTGAGTGTGTATATATTATATATATATATCTATATATATAATTCACTAAGGCAAGACAACCATGGAAAGCACGCCGGAAGGGGCATGAATTCACTAAGGCGCCGACAAGTGAGACACCTATGGCGCACGCAGGAAGGAGCCACGCCCACCAACTCCAAGACCATTGGATACGACGACAACTCACAGAGCCACACCCACCAACTCAGACGCGACGACACAGAAAAACCGGCGTCATTTATATTCGTTTGTCATAGAGGTCACATGCAGCTCCGACCCACGTTGACTGTTAATAGAGGCATGTTTTTCGCGGAGGTGAATCGCCATATGCGGCGTGTAAAACTGTTTGCGAGGGGTATCCCATAGGATCCTTAAAACGTTCCTTTACAACTGAGGTTAAAACACAATGAAGTGAGCAGTCTTTAAAAAACGAGTTTTCGGTTACGACGCACGACCGCGTGCACCATAGCAAACTGTTTTACACGCTACATACAGCAATTCGCATCCGCGACAAACATGCGTCTCCTTAGATACTCCTGCACTTTGTACACACCGCCCTCCCACTGTGGTCGGGTGTCTTGGTGGATTATATATAGAACGGCAGCCAAAACCGCACAGAGCAATGAAAAGTCTACATGAGTCACAGGTGCATCTGGACTGTACAAAGACGACAAGGACTCGAGTGACGAGTTGGAGGTGGGCACATGAGCAGGCAGTGTATACTGAATGAGAAACCAGCAGACTAGCATGACTGAGGGAGCGGAGTGGACGTCCTTCTCCTCTCCTCCCATTCCACCCTGAGCGCCGCACGGACGATTGTGTGTTGGTTCGTTCCGTGCATTGGTTAAAACCCAATGAAGGAAGCAGTCTTTAAAAACCAATAAGCCCTGTGCCTCTGTTTCATTACCGTCTCACCTGCTTCACCAATGCAGGCCCCGCAACAGGCGATCCGGCGTCGTTCCCATGACCCGCGGGCAGCCAACCGGGTAACCAAAGTCTTTGGGTTCAGGGGGGAGTATGGTTACAAAGCTGAAACTTAAAGGAATTGACAGAAGGGCACCACCAGGTGTGGAGCCTTTCGCTTCATTTGACTCAACACAGGAAACCTCACCCGGCCCGACACAGACAGGATTGACAGATTGATAGCTCTTTCTCGATTCTGTGGGTGGTGGTGCATGGCAGTTCTTAGTTGATGGAGCGATTTGGCTGGTTATTTCTGAAAACGAACGAGACTCCCGCCTGCTAAATAGTTACACGACCCAACAGCGGTCGGCCTCCAAATTCTTAGAGGGACAAGTGGCTTTCAGCCACGTGAGATTGAGCATTAACAGGTCTGTGATGCACTTGTATGTCCGGTACTGCACGCGCGCTACACTGAATGGATCAACGTGTGTCTACCCGGCGCGGGGAGGCATGGGTAAGCCGTTGAACCCCATTCGTGATGGAGACCGTGGCTTCCAATTGTTCCCCACGAACGAGAAATTCCCAGTACGTGCGGGTCATACGCTCGCACTGATTACGTCCCTGCCCTTTGTAACCCCCCATGGTCGGGTGACTTGGTGGATTATATATATATATAAAAAGCAGCCGGAACCGCAAAGAACAATGAAAACTCAACGTGGAAACCGACTGAGGCGGTGTTTGGAAAATTGGCAGTCAACGTGACTCACAGGTGCGTGTGGACTGTACACGGGTAGGGAGTTGGGGACGGGCACATAAGCGGGCAGTGCGTACTGAACGAGCGCCGTTTGGAAGGAGAAAGCGCGACGGCGCTCCTCCGGTTATCAGTCACGGACAATTGTATGTTGGTTCGTAGCGTGCATTGTTGCAATGTTACTTTTCTTGGTGGTTTATTAAATTACGAATTTTTCAAATGTTTACTTTTTCCTCTGTGCTTAAAAATCATTTAAAAAGCGGCCTGATTATGCAGCGTATGCTACGCCGCGGGTTGGCTAGTATATATATATATATATATATATATATATATATATATATATATATATATACACACTGTATGTGTATACAGTGTGTATATACGCTGTGAAAGCCCGTGCTGTAAAAAGCTTGGGGTCCTAGAAACTATTGAAATCATCAGAAAAAAAACTGAAATGTACAGATGTCAGGTAATTGAAAGGAATCCTAGGAGGATTCGTTTTGCTGATGTGCTCACATCACTTGTGCATTAGCAGCTGAGCGACTTTGTCTTACTTCGGAGGTTTCATTTTGCCGACATGGTCGCCTTGCTTGTGTATTAGCGGCGAGAGGAAAAGAAAAAGGAATACCGTTTTGCCAATGTGTTTGCCTCGCTTCTGTTTTAGCGGCTAAGCAAATGACTCTTTCTTCGGAGATGGAGCCCTCACCCCGACTTCACCTCTCACTTCCCAACCGGACAGACAGACAAACACAATTCCACGCATAGACGTTTATATATAAGATATTTCTCTCCCCTAGCTTCTCTAGATGTTGTCATTATTTGTTGTAGTCAATAATTTGGGAATACCTGTGTATAGATCACAATGAATGGTGACAATATGAGCCAAGAAGCACAACAGTTATCTATTATAAACTAACAGGGGTATCCAGCACTGCCCATGTTGGCAGTTCACTCCAGCCTCTGCATCATCCAGGACTAATGTGGATCTTGTAGACAGACAGAAAAGAAAAACCTTCTAAACACCCACAGTGGGTTAACAATCTTAACAGTTCACTACCACTACCCAATGCACTGAGCCCACCTGGTGTTTTACCTATCTGCCCTTTATTGGAATGTACCACTCAACTCATGAGGTGGCATCACAGCCCAATATTAAACTACAAGCATACACATTATCCATGTCACCTACACAAAATAAATTCCTGCTTAAATTTTACAAAGCATGACGTTAAAACTCAGTTCAGGTACCTGTCCAATTCAAAGAGCCATCTTTCACAAACTTTTTCTTTCAACCCCCTTTTCTGAAAGTTGGCTGTGGCCAAAAAGTTTAAATAAATCAATGACACACACATTCCTCTGGTATGGCATTTTATCAAAAAAAAACTAAAACTCTCCACTGCTTCACAGCCCTGTAGCAAGCCAAAGGAAACTTCCATCCTTTTAAACATTTTAAAGACTGAAAACTGTATAACCCCTAAAACCCATTTTTTCCTACTTCCGTTGTTTCAAAATTGAAGAGTACATTACTGGCTAACCCTAATTAAATAAACTGGCTCCATGATGTTGTAATGTTAAAACCAAATAATCCACACACCAGTAATAAAGGTGGTGGCTTACTGGCCATCACAGGTGACACCAAATAATTTTTTTAATGTAGCACTTCCTCTTCATCCTCTCTCTGACACACCATTGTGGAGGACTTTAAGCAAAAGAATTGTACAGCAAAAGTGTGGCAAGAAACACCACTGGCTATCCTTCCTAACGACAGCAATACATCTTTATAGTCCTCTCTGTGCCTGTGACTGCCAAGTCTTAAGTTTTTTAGACATACTGGCGTATATTTGAGATTGGTTTGTTGCTTGTTATAATATGCATTTATTGATCTTCTGTAAAGCTCCTAATTTTCCCCTGGGAGCAAAAGACGCTCCATCTATCTACTCATTGTGAAAGGCGCTATAAAGATATTCATTAATTCCTACACACCCAACGCTACTTAAAATGTAGTTTCGTATCAGACCTCCAAGCGGAATAGCACACTAGTATATGTATTTATTTTTAATTTCGCGGTCGACGTCAGCCCCATGGCTCCATCCCAAGTCATTCCCTTATCTGTAGTCCCGTTAGACAGCTGCTGCCGATAAACCTAAGATGTCGGTTTTAGGGCGGGCGGAAGTGAGTATTTGGTTTGTGATGTCATGTCCGATTCCGTTTTGATTGGCTGAGGCGGAGCGCAGGGTCGGACGGAGCTGAATTTAAAAAACATTCGACGCAGCCATTGAAGCGGTTGAGGCGCCGGAAAGAATACGGGGGTTAGTGTTCTAGGAGAAAGGCAGACGGGCGGTGGTAGATGGAGAGAAAAGAGAAGCCGACAGAATTAGGTGAGTTAAGAGTAGAGTTACGAAAGTAGCCATCTGGAAGTATTTCTTGATTTTAATGTTTCACGAGCTCGATTAGATGCAGGCCATACACGGATTTAGGTGTTCGCAGTGAGACTCCAGTTCTTTACTGTGCTGTAAAATGCAACGAGTATGGAAGTCGATTCTTTGATCGGATGAGTTGATTGAGTAGAAAGTGCGGGTGTGTGGCGGCTTTTGTGTTTTATTTGCCGTTCGTCGTGGATTTGTTTACCTTCTATAAGCGGGGACGTTTCCGATACGGCGTTCGGTTGTCTTCTCATCTTTTACGCGGATACGTCTTTATTGAATTAGTTCCCCTGTAGTGGGCCTCAAAGTAGAGTCCGGGATCTAAAACTCTGCAAATGTGGAAAGTGGTGAGCTGTGTTCAGCGAAGCCTGGTGGAGCTTGTGAAACATCCGGGTTATCCCTCCTTAGGTTTGCTTCGTTTCTTAGGCTACACCACGACCCATTACTGCCACGAGAGTCGAACATGTGTAGAACATTTTACGTTGAGATGGGCGAAAACATTTTGATTTCTTCATTGTCAATTATTGGTTCATAAATCATGCAGCAGCGTGCCGCTGAAATAAAGTTCCATCCAGTGATCCACAAGGGCGTTGAAATCAATTGTCCTCGATGTGGCGAGCTTGGTTAACCTATACTGTAATCCGTAATAAAATTCCAAAATATAGAGTGTTACATTTAAAAATAAAGCATAATACAGAGTGAATAATTAGTGCAAAACGTGTTTATTCTTTTTTTCAAGTGAGGAGTGACAGCAAGCGTACGTCGGGGTCCCCAGTCCGCTGTTGCGAAAAGGTGGAAAGATAACTATAGGAGACCATTTGTATTTGGTGCCATTCTTTAGCCTCCAGTGCGCTTTACATATACGGAGCTTTAACACATCCATTGACGTTTTCATAGCTAGATAGCAGGGAATTGAAATGACTTATGATCACAGGCGTGTAATGAACGGTGGTCCTTGGGGATGTAAAGTCCATAACCACCATGCCACATAGCCTCGGTTTAGCAATGATGTTCATTTCAAAATCATTGCAAAGTGATCTGTGAGTGAGGATTGTTTTGACTAATCGAGTATAGATAGAGATCTTGTCAGTTTATAGAGATTGTGTGTCCTGAACTTGTGACTTTCATTTACAAGGGCTATGAATCATGAGAACATTTTAGTGGTAAATGCTTTTTTTTCCACGTCTGGTGCACCATCAGAAGATGCCTTTCTTTGAACGGTGCGTTTAAATAAACTGGTAAAGTGTCAGATCAAAATCATTTATTTGTGAGTACTTGATGTGGAGAAATATTACTTGGTAGCTTAGCAGCTCTGTGGTTCTTTAGTTAGCAATTTTACCAAAGTAATATAAATTTGAGACATGTTATATATATGGAAAATCTGATGGATGTGTTTACCAGTCTCGGGCCTAGGGGAATCCTGGGCCAGGTACAAGTACAGCGATATTGTGAAGAGCATAGAAAACAGGCAGCAGTCCCGAGTCTCGGACCATACTTCTGTTCTTTCTTCTCCTTTACCCAGAAAAATATAAATGCTTCGATTTCTGCATAGATCAACATGACAATCGGTGAAAAGTTGGTGCAAGCCAGTTTCCTCTGCATAACAAATAGTGTGCACACATTTCTTTGGTTTAACATTTTAGTGTTTTGGCCAGCTATCAGAAAGTACTTGATTAGAAGCCACTGTCCCCAGAACTCTGTAATTTTCAAAGGTAATAGACAGTTCTGTATCCCCACATTGTGTGTAGGTGTGATACTAAACCAAGCAGGTGACTCTTTAGAAAGACAGGTAAATATGTACAGTGTGTCCTGTAGACAGCCATCAACAATACCCTGTAGCAGAATTTTCCAGAAATTCTGCCTTTTCTTTAAAACACTGGTTTATAGCCCATTACACTGAGCAACACACAGAAATGTCATTTTCTTTAGAATACTGAATTCTCGCCCATTACGTATGCATATAATTAAGTCCCTTTTTTATGGCAGCTGTGCTTGTCAGAGTTATGGCCTCCCTTCTGTCATTTTACTTTGCATCAGACTTTATTATAAATGTCCAGTTATACTTGCACATGCAATATGAGCCATTCTCGAGTCCTAAAGCCTGGGCATTTGTTGCACAGTAGGAGAGCTGAGTCTAGGTAAGTATTGAGCCAGAACGATGCAGCCTGTCTTGTACCTCAAACGCCTGTGCCAATGGCACCAGTGTCTTCAGATCTACAACATGGCTGGTCTTGTTCTGTGCTGTAGTCTTCTTTTTGACCCCAACATTCACACATGTTGAAAAATAACGCATGTCATGTGTTGAAAGCTATTTTTGTGTGTGCAAAGAGAGAGTGAAATGGATGGGGTCAGTTGGGCATAAATGGGAATATGTTTTAAAAGCTTTAGTAAATGTTGAAAAAGTAGCGGGTACTAAAATGACACCTGATATTGATATTTATTTAATCTGGTAAAAGGAGAGGAGTTATGTTGTGCAGAATAACATTTATTCCAGTAAACTTCTAAGTGTATCAATCTTTTAAAAGTCTTTGGCATCCGTCTTAAACACAAGCAAGATTAGAAGGTTTTGGAATTTTATCTGGGGGGTAAAAAAACAGTTCTGGAAGCTCGCCGTGGTGTTTTGGGAAGTGTTGTTTTTAAAGGCTTCTTGAAGTGTTGCAGGAATTTGTGAATGCAAAGGTTTCATAGAATTAAAAGTACACCAGGATATTCCTCTCTACATTCATTATTTTGTCAGTTACAGAGCATTTTCAGGCTATACCCAGTGTCGCAGATCCTAGTAGTTTTAATGTGAGGTCTGCTAAGGAAGCAGTTTTTCAGTCCAATTACTGGGATTAGTTGAGTTTAGCATTGACTTTGACGTTTCTGAGGTGCAGTATGGTGGTTGATGGCGTTTGCTGAGAGCTATCATAGGCTATCCCTGTCTTAGGTTGTCTTTGAAGTCTGCCTGCATAGGTTTACATCCCATGTTACTAAGGTGCTCTTGTTCGTTTCATCAGTAATTGTATGAGCGAGTGTCTGTTTCTGTACCGCGGTGTCCAACAATGGAGTGGCACGCAGTCTGGAGTTGATTCACAAAAATACAGCGATAGAGTATGTTCATTTACTGAACTGGCTTAATTTTATAAATTATAGATAAGGCAGGAACCAATTGTGCTTTTAAATACCGGAATACACACACACACACACCACTCCGTATTCATTGAGCCACAATTTTTACTTGCTTTTCTATATTCCTTAGAGGTGACCAACATATTTTGCTCTGTAAATTTGTCTCACGTTGCATTTCTTTCTTCAAAATGTTTGTGGCTGAATGGTGGAGCTTTGTTGATATTCTGCATGAAATGAGCTGGGATGGGCACATTGTCCAGGTGTTTGTGGAGTCGCTGACGGCATGGCAACTTACAAAATGGGACTTTCTCAAACAGCATGTGTGCAGTTATTTTTAATTGTGATGCGTACCTCCTCAATCACTTTAATCAGTACTTTTGAATCATCTCTGGTGTTCATAGTCCATTCATTTTGTGGATTACAAGGTCAAACTCAGTTTGGAATGGAATTGAAGGTTTTTCTTCTAAAGAGCAGATTTGGGTGAGTGTGCATGTTCTACGTGTTCCTTTAGGTCCTGTCGGCTGAAGTGTTCTGTGTCACTGACCAACTCTTATATGCTGAGTAAGATGTTGCTTGATCCCCCAAATATGGGGACCTAATCTTTTTGTTCAAAGGATAAGTATATTTTTTGTAATTGTCACTTTCATTTGCCCTTTTAAAATTGTGTTCTACAATGATTTTTAAAACGTGAAATGTTAATTGTACAAATCTCCACCAGCAGTTTGCATTGGTGGTCTGTGGGGGCAACATATCAAACATAAAAGAAAAGCAGTTCAGTCTTACTAAATGCATACATTCCAAGCAGCAAACCTTCCTTCTGTGTTGTAGAGGTAGGTTTGAGAACAAAGTGAAGCTGGTAGTCATTCATTTATCTCCGCACCGTGGCACCCTCTCCTAAGTGATGGCCTTCAGTGGAGTTTTTGTAAGCAGCCAGTACAACAAAACTTAGATACTAGAAGGTTGTATCATAAAAAAGAAAATAGTTTTGTGGTTCTTTACTGGAGTGTTTCAAAAATGTGCGTACCTGAGTTGTAAAATAAAACTGAACTAATGAAGTGGCTCTATTGTATCCTGCTTGTTTGTGGAAAGTGAAGCACTCCAGAGAATCTGGGGAAACCCTCGGGCACCACAATGGGTTGGTAATTTGAGGGGTCTGGGGTGAGTGATGTGCTGTAGCTGTTAGAAGTTTCGACACTTGAATTTACTCGATTGAAAGCTGTCCTTTTTGTTTCAGCTTTTGCCTTTCATTCCAGTTTAGCTTTAAATAATGAATCTCTCCAGATGTCCATGACTCATGATACTTTGAGAGTTGTCCCAATCAGTAACACTAAAAACTGCTTTGTTTTCCTGCTGGAGTTGTAAAATCCTCTCACTCTCTACAGCAAAAATATGAGGAGGAGTATGCAGGCCTTGTTACATTTTGCCGATGGGCACCATTGCCAGTTTGACTGTGCTTCACCAAGACATCACACTGAATATTTCCTTATTTACAGTTTTGCAGTGTATATTCTGGTGAATGTGTGTGTGGTCATTGTCATGCCTATCTCTCTTGTAAAATGATGCCTTGTTAGTGTGAATGGGGGGTTAATATTCACTAGAAAAGTGTAGTCTAGTTGGTCAAATCTCTACCAAAGTACGTCTGCAAAGAAGCTCCCCACAAAATGAGTTACAATAAAGCACAGCCGGAGGGTGAAAGGGTACCGTAAAGTAAAGAAACAAACTTGAACTTTTTGACTGTAATGATGCACCCTTTCTTAGATGTGTTGGCCTCGAAGGGCATTATACTGGGTATGTTCCAAGGCTTCTATTTCAAGTTCTTCTTATGCCCCATAGACTGCTACAATAGGTGAAATGGGTAGACTGTTTTAATGAATGCGTCACTTTAGTTTCTGGGACAAATACATGCCTCAAGTGTAAAAAAAAAAAAAATCTTCAAAAATATAGAACTTATCCAAAACATCAATGAAATTGATCCTTTGGAATTATTTTAAATCCTAAATTGCATATTCCAAGGCACCTAATGTAGACTTAAGCAAATGTCACAATAGCAAATTTCTGTTTAGGGAGGATGTCACACTTGACCGCTGCATTTGCTTATCTTGTGGCCCGAGTTTGTCCTATTATGTGGCTAGAAATTGGAGGGTTTGTCAAATATGACAACCGTGTAATGACCTCCAAGCACAGTTTCACATTTCAAAGTATCGCAAGTGTCCCTTTTTTTTTTTTCTGACGACCAATAACGTGTCACCTGACAGAGCCGCTGCCCATGAGAAGGGTTTACAAGTGTGGTGAGTTTTATTTCTCCAACCATTCATGGTCTGTAATACACAAGAGTCTGTTAGTGATGTCCAGCACCTCATCTTTCATTACTCCTTGCATCTCTTGTATCTGTGGTTGAGCACACATTGGTTGTCTGATCTCTCCTATACACCCATGCCCGTCCTTGGGACTAAAACAAACCAGTTTGGTTTTGTCAGCATGAGTGCCAGACTGGGTCACTGGGTACCAACTTTTCCAGCAAGATGTTTAATTCCCCCACATCGACTTACTCCATTGATATCTGTAATCGCAGTCATCGTGTTTGACATCCAGCCTGATCAGAAGCTCTCTGTTGCGTCCATCTTAAGCCAATGTCACATTAAAGTACTTGAAACAGAGTCCTGACAGCAACTCATACAGTATCTTAAGTTCTTGGGGCAGTGGATATTAGATCTCCCATCAAGACTGTTTCATTGTCTATTTGTGAAACTATTGTACATCTTGTGGATGTGCTGCCAGGATATGTCATCGGCCCTTGTGTGTCTGAACTGTTAGGCAGGTACAGAAGATCTATGGATGCTGTGACTATTCCTCCCTTTGAGCAAAATGTTAAACCCTTTTTATAGCTGTACTCAAATAAGGAGAATTGGTGATACGTTTTCCTCGAAAGAAGAATTGAACTCTCTACTCCCAAATTGGTTTTTGTTTTAGTAGCCCTGCCATGAGCTGGAGTGTTTAAGGCGTTGTAATTATAATGTAGACTCGGCACAGCCATAGTCTGCTAAACTGCTACTTGCTCTTTGTCAGCATGGGGGCTTCTAAACATTCAAGCAAAATCTCCAAATATGTTCGTATCGCCCAGTTTTGGGGGCGGGTGGATAGTAATAGAGACCACACAATTCATACAAACATATTTGCTTTGGACTCAAAAGAATCTGTTCCCTTGGATGCTCCAAAGGCTGATCATTAACCAAGTACGAATGCTGCCATTAATGCCGGTGTCTTTAAAACATCAAGATTAATTTCATCTTGAGCTCCTAATCGAGTGTCTGCTTTCGCTTCAGATGTTTTTATTTACCCATTATTGCATTGCTTACAGGAATAAAGCAACTCTCTGGGCCAAAGTGTTAATATCAATTTAACTTTTGCTAATGGCCCAGAGTTCTACCAAAAACAAACTTAAATACCAAGACCTTGTATATTTTATAGTGAGCAATTCCATTAGTTACACTAATAACACATTAGACAGCTTTATATTTTGTTCGTGCGAGCAGGCAGACGGTTTGCCGTGACTAATGCGTTAGGCTGTAAACCACAGCAAATATCTCCTCTGGTCAATTATCCTCCCATTATAGAAATGCAGAAACAATTGTGCCATTGTGATTTAGACAGGTAATATGTGTGGCCTTTGCTTTATTGCAAAAGAATTTTCAGTCCTTCTAGTGTGACTTTTTTTTTTTTTTGTGCTTTTTATAATGCCGTTTGCTTAGGTAAGCATCTTTTAAACCCATAAATGGAACAGTGCCATGCTGATTTACATTTTCCAGTGCTTGCTTGGCCTTGCCACCCTAGCAGAAACATCTTGATATTCTTAATGTATGGTTTTGCCCCCCCAATAACTAAGCAGCGTGCATATACCAAAATAGTCAGCCCACATGATGTAGAGATGAAAGCCGTATTCAACAGTGCCGTATATATGAGGATGTGTACAGCTCAACATGCATCAGGTGGATTGTGAGCCCTTCAATCGAGGTCCCTTTGAGGATAAATTCAGAAAATGTGATTTCAGCTTCCTTTAATAGAACTCTTATATTAGAAGGTACCAAAGGGTAAAAATACGTTTTGTGCTGTTAAAATTCAACAAATAGTTGATAAGCATATATCTACCAAGCTTATTTTAAAGCTGGAGAAAACTGTACTTTTTTATTGTTTCTTTATTTACTTCCGTTTTTATTTTTGTGTAAACCAAAACTGAAGCATTTCCTTTTCACATCTTTAATTTGGTGTTTAGAATCTGAAGTGAATTTCATCAGTGTTGATCCATAATTCACATCTTAAACATTTATACATGCAGTGAAACCATTAATTTATAAAGTCGGATGACAGTGCCTGAGGATCTGGTCTTCACCAATTCTTCTTCATAGGCATGGAGTTAATCTAACGTTAAATATGATGGGGACTGTGTGAGTGAGTGTGCAATAACTACAGAAAGACCCCACTTTAGAATTTCCTGACAATAGTTCGGATGACTATGCGCAGGGCAGTACAAATCCGGTGTTTTTAGAGGTGTCGAAAATAAGCTAAGCCATTATCAAGGTGAATACTTAAAGTATGTTGCTTAGTTCTTTAAACACATTTGTTTGTTCCCTAAACAACGTTCTTAACTGAGAAGAGGTGAAATATTGTCTTGATAAGATGCCTATTGTCACATCTGCAGAGTTTAGTGAAATTCTTACTTGCATCAAATATTTAGAAACAAATCACTTTTGACATGGTACAGGTTGAATGGCATATGCAAGTATTTTTGCAAACACCGACCTTGGCTTGTGCAGCTTTATGGTTTTGCTTGGCTTGATCATATTTACCCAGAATTGTTTTCAGATGATAATAAGCATGACAGCATAATACCAGCTAGGGGGTAAGGCATTCTTGAACGTTGCATCTTATTTCATTGGAATTTTAAATTAAGCTAACTATGTTATAAAGCTTTGCCTGGGAAATTTCTTACAACAATGGCCCTTAGTGGTGGTTCTTTATACAATATTTGTGCCCCCCCACCGCCCATATTAGTTCTTGAATATGTCGTTTTATATGCCTGCTTAATCCTAAGCAAGATTTGTGGGCAGGAAAAATCCCTGGACAGGGGGGATCAGCCCATTGCAAGGTGAACACGCATCACAATCCATTTTAATGTTACCAATTCACCTAAGCTGTGTGTCTTTAGCTTCTGGGAGAACATGCAAACCCTGCACAGGAAGGACCCATATTATGAACCCAGGCCTCCTTACTGTGAGGCAGCAGCACTACATATACTGTAAATGAGCTCGGCAAGCGGAATGGTGCCACTGTACAAGCTGGTGCTGTAATCTAGCAGAGAAATGGGGTGTCTGGCCAGTGAAAAAAGGGCATGCCTTCAATTCAGCATACTCCTCCTCACCAAACTGGCAGCCCGTTCAGCCACTCGCAAGCCAACTACAAGAACAGGCAAAAATGTCCAATTTCTATCGCAGGCTGATTTCTACTGGTAATGCAAGAATAAAATATGAAAGAGAGGCAGATCCTAAACACCCGTATATTTAAAATACATACATACATAAATAGGTAGATAAGTAAATAAAGAGCTTCTGTAACAAGTCGAATTTCCCCCTAGTGGACAACATTCTGTTCCATCACACACAATTAAGAATTTCACTGTAATCTATACTTTGACCAATACTGTTTTGCACCTCCTACATGCCTATCTGAATAACGTTTTCTTTCTGTATACCAAATGTGTAAGCTTTATTCTTCCAAAATATTTTTAAACAAGTTCACTGCTCGAAGTGTTAGACTCATTTTAGGGCGATTCAAAGTTCAAGGACTTAGAATGGCAAGCAAGTCTTTAAACGTGTGTACTACTGAACCTCCAATGGATCCAGTCCTACTGATGCATTAACACAGGGGCCCTGCAGGTGGAGCTTGCAGACTTAAATAACCTAAAGATGAATTGTCTTAAAGCGAGTTCATTCTCTGTGCATGCAGCATCACAAGTGAGAATGTGTTCAATAGATACTCTGAATATCTCATAGTGTTACGGTGCAGAATTCAGACTTCCCTGCCTGGTCACAGTACTGTTTTGGGGGGGTCACTTTTGCTTAAATTTATTCCTTAAAAGCTGCAGACAATTGTAAGCACTTTTATAGGGTAATGAATGAATGAATTCATGAAACAACTTTAAAGGTGTAACATAAAAACCATAACGAGAGATTAGACTCTTGCTGGCTGCTCCGTCCCCCACAGCTATAATGTGGCTATTCGTGTTTCAGCATATTTAAATTTGCATCCCTGGCACTAAAGGCAACTTGTAAATCCAGTTTTTCTTTGTTTTGTGGTTTTTTGTGTTGGGACAGGGTTATTGATATTGTTATATAGAAACAATCATTTCTGTATACCACCTCTGACAAATTTGCCTTTTCCTTCCTCTCTCCATAGCAATGGCAAAGCGTGTGAGCATTTTTGAAGCAGGGCTGAAGAAACCTCAGGCTTCAACTGCTCGAGTTCGGGTGTCTGTTAGACTTCGGCCTTACATGAGCCAGGATGATGAGAAGAATGAGGGTCCATGTGTCCGTGGTACTGGTGGGAACTCCCTGGAGATTGTGAACTGGAGAAATACCATGGAGACGATGCAATATCAGTAAGTCGTGAAGCTTCTTGTGGTTTGCTTATACACTGTAATCTCATCTTAAAGTGACCGCTGTTGAATGTTACACCTCCCAGTTTTGCCTAATTTTGTGGTATTTTGTGTCTGCAGGTTTGATGCTTTTTATGGTGATGGTTCCAGTCAGCAAGAGGTTTACTTGGGCTCTGTGAAGCCTGTTTTGACTCATCTTTTGAGTGGACAGAATGCTAGCATTTTTGCTTATGGGCCCACTGGAGCAGGTCTGCTTGTCTTTTGTAGTTGGATAGTACTAATTATTCAGGACATGACCAGTTTTTGTGTAAAGGAAAAAAGTCTTCTCAACCTAACCTTTTGTTGTAATTGCACATTTTTTTTTCATTTCTGTAATATTTTATTAGGTAAAACACACACTATGCTTGGAAGTCCAGATCAGCCCGGTGTGATACCCAGAGCGGTCAGGGATGTTTTCCAGATGGTTCGGGAGCAAAGTGTTCTTCCATCTAATGAAGAATGGGAATTTACCACTACAATGTCTTACCTAGAGATTTATAATGAGAAGGTGTGTCCAACATGAATTTTCCATGGGTGATGATAGTTATCCATCCATCTTGTGTGTAAATATGCAAGTTCGTGACTGGATTTTTTTTTTTTTTTCTTTCCCTCCTCTCCTTTTTCTTATATAGGTTCTTGACCTGCTGCAGCCCAAAGACCTGAAAGATCAGGACCTGCCCATCCGGGAAGATAAGGACAAAAACATACTGATACCTGGACTCACTCAGAAGCTTATCTCCTCTTTCACAGACTTTGAGAGTCACTTCATCCCAGCCAGTCAGAATCGCACTGTGGCGAGTACAAAACTGAACTCCCGATCTAGCCGCAGCCACACCGTCCTCCTCATCAAGGTAGTGTTTTGAAATTTTGTAAGATCTCTTCGTGCCTGTATGTGGATTTCTATATGTAGTGGCTTATTTTATACCTTCTGCTTACAGGTTGTCAAGTCTTTACGCAGGCCTCCATTTAGACAGTTGACTGGTAAACTCTATTTGATTGACCTTGCTGGGTCAGAAGACAATCGCAGGACCGGAAACCAAGGCATTCGACTGAAGGAAAGTGGAGCCATTAACTCCTCTCTCTTTGTGTTAAGCAAGGTGGTTGATGCGCTCAACCAAGGACTTCCTCGGATACCTTATAGAGACAGCAAGCTCACTCGACTGCTGCAGGTAAGTGACACAATTCAGTCTCATCCAAGTGAAAAGGGTTAACATCAACATATGTTCTCGACAACAGTTAATATCAAATGCTTTCTAAATTTTTGTTTAAACCCCAAATGGAAAAGTTTCCACCTTTTAGCATGCATAGGAAAACCAAAACGTTTTGCTGCTGTTTGAAAGGATACAATTTTAGATTTGTTGCTTTCTCAAACCTACCTCTGATCATCAAGTTGGTGTTTGTGTATTAAATGATCTTGAACTGCTATAGAATAGCTGTTTCAGTTCTTTTCAGTTTGTTGCATTTCTGGACAAGTGCCCTTGTGATCTGCATGCTTGGTAGCTGGTTGTTTTATATCCTCTTCAGCCATGTTTACTTGCTTTCTCTTTAGGACTCCTTGGGTGGCTCAGCACACAGCGTAATGATCACAAACCTTGCTCCAGAGTTTAAGTATTATTTTGATACGCTTACAGCACTGAACTTTGCCGCCAAGTCAAAGCAGATAATCAACAAACCATTTACAAGAGAAACTGTTCAGCCTACAGGTAAGCTTGCTATATTTGCCCCCAAGATCTTGTCTGGGAGGGCAACATTTTTGGCACACTGTGTTGAATATTTGGTTTTAAAATAAATAAATGTTTTAAGTATCTAGAAAGTTAACAAAATCTTGTCGGCATGTGATCTATTCAGCTGAATAACTTGAAAATGAATGTATTTAACTGCTGGGAATATTCCGGTCAACATGAAAAATCTCTCTTGCATTCTTGCCCGTAGTTTTCAGCAAGTATATTTGTTCAATGGATATATTAAAATATCTTAACATCTTATCTTCACAACATGGGTAGAGTATTTTCCAGCGTATACCAATTTTAATTCATTACATTACTGTTGTGCCCTTTTAAATTCCCCTCTCAAGCATTGAAAAGGCCAAGAGAAGAGTCCCCAACTAGGATCCCTGCCAAGAAGAAAATGGAAGCACAAAATATCAGTGGAGAAGTTTCTACAGAATCTGCACCAGGTGCTTCTGTGTCATCTAGAAGGTAGTAACTTGATTGCATTGTGCCTCCATTTTTCTTTTAAGTGAACATGCAAAGAATTTGATCTGAATTTGTTTATGGGGCTTTGCTTTTGTTAGCTCTCAAAATGAAGTCTATGATGGCAGTGTGATGGAGAGGTTGTTAATGCTAGAGAAAATGATGATGGGAACTCCTGAGAGAGAAAGACTTGCTCTTCTCAAGACTGTCCAGCAGAGTCGTAAGGAAATTCAGGTGTGACAAGAGCTAGCTTCTTCCTTCACAGAAAATGGTATGGACTCTTACTTGGCTGATGTATTGAACTATTTTATTTAATCATTTGTTTTTGCCAGGAGCTTAGAGAGAAGCAGAAAGAGCTAGAAGCCAAGGCACAAGAGGCCCAGTCTCTCCTTGCTCAGCAAAATGTCTTGCAGCCCTCCAATTCTTCAAATGCAGAAGGCAGAGTAAAGAGAAATATCCGTCCTCTAGCAAATAAGCCTATATCTGTCGCTGCTCCTTGCTCAAAGCAGCAAGCTGTGGTGTCACCTCTGCAAGGTATGCAACTTGAGGAACCAAGCAAAGTGGGTTTAAGCATGATGTGTGTGCATACTTGCTTTTTACTAAGTTGAAATAACGGGTTGTAATTCTGATCCATTTCACAATATGAAGGCAAAATTGTACTAGTATATCGTCTCATCCTGTCACTTGCAAGATGGTAAAATGACTACTTTTTAATGCGCCCTTGGTGAGTTCTTCTGGGTGCCATCTTGGGTGTTAATCTCTCCTTCTACTTGAATCCCTGAGTGAAAACTTTTACTTGGTGGTTTTTGGGTTTCTGCTCCTTTTAAAATGACTTTTGAGCAACAGTGGTGTTTTTTTAATCCCTCCTCCCCAGATGGTGATCAATGGTTTTATTTAAAAATGGTTGTTCTTATATGGCTATGAAGAATAATGCAAAAATTATAGAAAAAAATGTTGGCTTCCATTGGAGGTGCACCCTGAACTTTTGTTTCTACTATTGCTGCACACCTCTGCCCATTAGACCATCTTGAAAGGTTAGTTGTTAAGCAGGTAGCACTTGGCAGAGTCAGACTGGCACAAGGTAGTTGCTGTCCAGTTACTACAGTCTCGTTTCACGGCATTCTATAACAGTAGCTCACCTTGTGAATAATTGTGATCACACCTGATTTTAGTTTGTCTACATTTCCCTTTTAGCCAAAAAAAGAGGAACTTTATTTTGAAACACGTTTTAGATGTGTGAAAAGTTTAACTGCATTTTAAGATATGTGAGATTGTTTCTTCTTGGTGGTATGAATTAATGCATATGGATGCTAGTTTGCTTTTAACCACTGACTTGTGTGCTTGATGAATAAAATCGGCAAACTTCAATATGTATTCACTCAGTCCAATGCAATATAAAAATTCCATAAGGTCAATACCAAAACTATTTTTGTGGTAAGTATGAGAGCTCAAGGGGTGATTCTTTAGCTGTTTAATCGTGACAAAGCTAGGGGTGTTTGGTGGTGTGTGTGGGTTTTTTTTTTTTTTTTAAATGTAAAGATATTTATCTCCAGATCATTGTGGAGCACAGTTCTACATATTTTACTGCTGTTATATCTATTACTGCTATATTAAATTCTTGCACCTTTTTATACCCTTTTAGTATCCCGAGTGAACCCTCTGCAGCAGAATATAAGTGAGGTTGAAACTACTAAGAAAACAAAGACCTCCAAGAAGGTGGTACGTACTTCCCTTTTTACTCTTGGCTCTATCTGCCCTGATGCCTTTTTAGTGTGGGTTATCACTGTGCACTGTTTTGTGTTTATGTGTGTGTGTGTGTGTGTGTGTGTGTGTTTAGTGTTAATACAAAGTCAACTGTAAGTGTGCTTAGTTCACTGTATAACAAGCACACTTATAAACTGAATGTATTCAGCTTGTTGCATGTATCCCTTCCCAGACTGAACAGCTTGAGGGCAAAGAGAACATGGAAGAATTCCAGTGCAAAGTCAACTCTGGATTACTGAAGAAGTCGGAAGAAATGATCCTAAATCTACTCAACACCGGGTCATTGCAGGATCTGAAAGAGCTACAGCGTATTGGAGATAAAAAGGCCAGACTCATTATGGGCTACAGAGAGCTGAATGGGCAGTTCAAGCAGGTGTGTTTACATGGAGAGGTTTCTGTCTGTCATTTTTAAGGATTGCAGATGCTTACTTATCTGTCTCATTTAAGGTGGCTGATTTGGCAAACATTGCTGGTTTCTCAGACAAGCAAGTTGGAACATTTTTAAAGGTGAGGTGCTGCCAGCTTACATTCTCAGTTTTTGGCTTTATAATGTCATATGCCTCCTTTGTGCGCCTCCCGTCCATGTTACTGGAACCACTAGTGATTTGTGTTAAGTATGCAAAACCAGCATTGACAGGAATATTGATCAGACCATAGTGATGATGTTGAAAACAGTTTGTGACTACATGTTCCAGATAGCCAACAAGACCAGTGTGATTTGAAGCATCATTGTTGTGGATAGTAGTCTTGGGGGGTTATAATCTCTTTAGTGGTTTTGTACAGCACTGAATTGTTGATTGTTAAACTGAATCATGGGTCCTCTGGACAGCATATACTGCAATTTTAGGATCATTTTGTACCAGCAAAATACTTGGTCGGAAGGTTCTACGTTTTCTATTGCAGTCTTATTTAGCTATTAGTATGCAATGAATGTCTTCATCCCTTTTTATTTTTTTCCCTGATGCAAAGAAACAATTTTTTAATTGGTGTGACATGCCAGACCATTTTTATGCGCGCTCCGCACCAGTTTCTTTGTACTGTTGGTGTGGCTTTGAACACAACTCGGCAAAAGACTGCAAGCGCTTAGTGTGGGGTCCACTATAGTGTGTTGGGGTGTTTAAGACCCTATTTAGTGAGTATTGCAAAAAAGTGAATTTTACTTTTAAAATGGCACTCCCAGTAATCCAGCAGTACTTCTGTTGTGATCTTGTCATCTGCTTAACATGGCCTCTAATGGACTGTTGAGCACTTTGCTATAGTATCCTTAAAGACCATCCTGTCCGCTTTGGGCCCTTATATTTATGTAGGTGTCATGCATGTTGCAAAATTTTACAGGTACTTTCAGGACCTTGGAAATAACAGGCATTAATCTGATTTCACCTGGTTCTTGGCATTTTGGAGAATGCAGTGTGATTGACTCTGAGATCTGATCAAATACTTTTTAGATTTTGTTTTTCATATTCATTACTAATGTGTTGTGTTTTTCTTTTTTTCTCTAGGCAAACCTTCTGAGCACCATTGCACGGTGAATGCTGCTTTTTGACCTTCTGTATATAGCTTGTAGTGCGCTTTTTTTTTTTTTCCCTCCGCCATTCTGTAGGAATTTCCATTTAATGTTTTTACTGTATTTTAAATAAATTTTTTTTTTTTTTGGATGTTTTTGTTCATTTGGAATGGGGTATGGTCTGCTGATTAAGTTGAATGACGCCTTTCTCTCGTGGGATACCCATTGGGTTGCTTGTCTTCTGAGGCAATAGACTCCTAATAACTGGACCTTCTGGTCATCTGACATAATCCAGATTCAAGTGTAGTAACAGTTTTCTGCAAGTTTGACTAAGGTTCATGTTTAGCCCTGTAGTCAATGTGCAAGGGACTTCTTAATGGTTTGGGAACTTTGGGGATCATGTCCATGGAAAATGAGGAGTATTTGGATAAACTTGCACTGGTGGGGAAAGTCACAGATATGGTGGTGGATGGAAATTTGTCTAAGAGAGACTGGTTACAGATGAATCTAATGAATTCATAGAAAAGGGTCAAGGCAGTTCACGCTAGAAAGGTTTGGTTAGCCATTGGAATTGCAAGTGAAACTTCATCTGCTAGCTTGGTTAGACTAGTAGGATAATGCCAAACCCAACTATTTTCTCAAGTGAATCCTTTCTGTCCTGGATTGGAAGTAAAATGGTTGGGGTATCTAAAGTGGTGTGTGTGTGTGTATATGGTGTTTTATACTATCTGCATGTGGTCTTCAGAACAAGCAACCTGAAGAGACTAGCAGTTTTACAATATTGGTGAACTCGTAGAGTCATCAACCGGGACAGGTCGTATTTTATCCTAGACGAAGGTGTAGTTGAGGGCAGCTGTGGCACAGATTGAGCAAGACGGGCTGGAATCTGTCTCGGACAAACATACAGTAGCTCATTGTGTGAATGTACCACAAAGCTGAATTTGTCTTCCTGGGTTGAGTGAGAAGTGGGGTGCATGCTTGTGCTATCCACCCAAGTGTAAGTCACATCTGTTGAATTCACACCAACTCTCATGACTGTGAGGAAAGCAGACTGATTTTTATATATATATATATATATATATATATATCTCTATCACACACACATTCACCTTTCGTAGTGAGAACTGAGGTGCATGCAAGTGCCATCTAGTGGGTGAGCATAAGCAGAGAAGAGTGCTCCATACAAACACAGGTCTTTTGTTTGTGTGTAATATACTGTATATAACTTTCAGTTCTGCACTCACTGCTGTAATTGGAAAGAAGGTAGACCGTTAAGCAGAGACCTTTTTATCTATTTTTATTTTTTCCCCCAGCTCTAAATGAATTGCTACTTAAAGCCCACTTACCCTTGGATTTTGCCTAGTTGGCCTCTGACCTCCATGGATGTACACCTGGCACTTTCTTGGCTGTTGGCAGGATTTGCTGAAGAATATACCCAAAAAAACGTTGCCCCAGGACTGGAAATAACTAGATTTGCAAGCAATAAACCATTTATACATTTTTTTTTTTTCTTTTTTGGGGGGGACCAGAGGAGAGTTCTGGTGTCCCTTGATGTTTACCACAGCACTATATCCCGTTGGAGGTAAGCACATCAAGTGATTGACAATTGAGTAATTCGAGCGTCTTCTAGTTTTTGAATGGGGGCGGCCTAAGACCCCCCCCTTCTACCTCCACCTCGTTCCCAACATTTACTCAGTTGCTTTTTTCATATACCTGTGGTTCTGTGTGAACAAAAAATTCTTAACGTTTATGTGAATTTTACCCTTGACTTTCCAGCTGTGCCCCCCTGTGTTTTTTTGTGAACTCGCTTTAAAGTACCTGCCAGGATCCACTATACTAATTCCATCAAAATCTTAAACTCTTCAGTTGTGTCAACTCTTAAATCTGTTTTCTTAAATTTTCTGGTCGGTCTTTAGTGCTGCTATGTCTTTTTTTGAGAGGCTGAAGTAGAAGGACCTTTTTGCCCGCAGGTGAAATTCTGTACCTTTTTAAGCTTGACTTGTGCTCCACACATTGAGATGCTGTATAATCTAACGTTCTGAGGCTTTATAATGGCTTCTGTCCATTACGTATGAATGTAGATGGTGACCAGTTCACTCTAACCCAAGGGTCAATTGAATAAAGTGCTTTGTTTGCTGACGAAAAATGAATGTAAGATGTAAAAATGTACATACTTGAAGATGAAAGGATAGATCATTTTACATCTGTCACTCTCAACCTGCACATTGTACCTCAAGTATCTGCACTGTGAAGGCATTTGGCAAGTGTTAAACTTCTCAGTGTTGCCATCATTGGTTAACAGAGCGAGCTACTGAACAATGAATGGTTTTATTTTTTAATTGGTGGATTGCAGCTCATTTGAGAAACCTTTAGACCATGTGCAGCATTATTATTTTGACCTAGTTGGCTCCATTTCTTTTGTTGCTCCAACTGGAGCACAGACAAGTGAAGTGACTTGCTCAAGGTCACACTGGATCAGCAGGATTTGAACCCACGGCCCCTCAAGTGTTTGACGTCCACACCGTATTGACCACCTAATATTATGACATCTTACTTAGACTTCGTTCCTTCAGCACATTCAGCACAGGGTGACCTGTTGGATGCCAAGCGATTACCATTAAGATATACTGAATGCCATTCTCATGACATACCATTTGTAATTTTAAAAAGCTTCCATTTCCTGTATCATTTTTTTTTCCCCATTTATAGTGCCTTTTATAGGACCTCTTAAAATGCAAGTAAGCATTTAATACGTTAAATGTGAAAAAAGTAAACGCAGAATATCATTATCGATATCGCTTTGTAAACGATGTCACTCGCATCTGTTAACATGCATCTTTTATCGCTGGTGCGCTGTCAGTTGATTGCCTTGCTCAGGGTCACACAGCAAGTCGGACGTAGGGGTTAAAAACGACAAAATTCGAAATAACAGAATATCGACATTAGGCAAAATAATCAATCCACTGTTTAGATCGCGCGTTACATTTTGCTGACCGATCATCGGAAGCCAACGACCGAATGCTGATCGGGCAGTTTTGTTTTGGGGTGTTTTTTTTTTTTTCCGCAGCGACTCCCTTCGCTTTCTCTCGCGCTCGCTCCCTCTTCCCACTATGCATTTCGTGCGCGCGCCCGCTCGCTCGCTCTTTCTCTCCCTACCTCCCTCCCTCCCTCTGCAGTTTGTCGCTCGCTGCCTCCCCCTCCCTCTCCGCATTTCATTCGCTCGCACTCGCGCGCCCCCCCCTTCTGTTTTCCCCCCTCCCACTCCGCATTTGGTTCGCTCACTGCTTTCTTTCGCTCCCCCTCCCCTTCTGGTTTCTCTCTCCCGCTCAGCCCCTTTCCCTTTAAGGCACCGCGTCGCTTTGGTGTTTTTCGTCGGCGTACACGAGGCTGCTGACAGACGTCCTTTCGGGTTGGGGAGGAGGAGGAGAACCGATCGTCCTCCCCTTTAATTTCGAGGACGGGGGAAAAAAATGGAGTCGCGGTGAACTGTAAATTCAGAAAAAAGCCTGCAAAAAATATTCCGCTCTCAAGTGAGAACTGAAAGCGGCGCGCGGGGGCGATGTATAGGAGTGGGCCGCCGTCCACCAGCGGGGGTCTCGAATAGTCGTTTGCCACGGTCGCAACGCGCGGGGGGGTAGTGGGAAGCTTTAATGGAGAATTGGGGGGGAAACTTCGAATATAGGAGACGTGATGGAGAAATAAATCGGAGAGGCAAGTGAGGGGCGCTACGACTCTCATCCATCCGCGAGCTACTCGAACGTGAGGTCACCCAGCGGCTCCCCCACCGCACCCAAGCCTCTGGAAGGACCGGCCGATCGACTGCTAGTCTGCCACCTCGGGGTGACCCGGGCCGCGGCAGGAGCGCGGGACTTGTTGCGTTTAATTACACGAAATTAGGAGCCGGGAGGACGAGGCGACATGGATGCAGCCTGGAGCAATTTCCTATTTCAGGTAAGTCTAGCGGTAGCGAGCGGGGGGGCCGGTGCCGTTGACTGGCAGTGCGCTGCAAAGGCGCTTTATTATCTCTCTCTCTCTCTCTCTCTCTCGGTGGGATTGCGAGCGGGGGAGGCCTCCTGTCATCTGTCAAGGCCTCCCTTCTGTGGGAGGGCTGCGCCAAGGCGCTTTATTACCTCGCTGTCATTAACGTATCCTGCCGGCTTGTTCTTCATGCAATGTCGCGTAAAGGGGGATTTGATGCCACCTGCGGCGCACTTCAGAGGCGCTATATTAGCTTCAGTCGCAAAATGTGACTTCATTCAGTGCGATGTAAGCTTTGTTTTTGGGTGCCCACACAGAGCAAAGGCGCTTTATGGGCCAGTCGGGCATCTCCTGTGCACTTCAAAGGCGCTATAGCGGCCTCGCCTAACGGAATGTGATTGCTGTCACCATGGGAAGGCGCTTATATAGCGCCAGTGTGTCTCCGTTCATCTGTTTCTCAGGACTTATTACGTAAAAGGGGGTCTCCTCAAGACCCAAAAGGCGCTATATTGTCCTCAGTCAGCGAATGTGATTTCGTTAATCCCTGTAGTCCACTGTTGTTGCAGTTATTAGGAAAGCCTGAATGTGTACTTTATTTTTGTGGCTCAGTACAAAGACATGTTAGAATTCCATTAGGTGTATCCAGTCATCTGATTCTTTCTTTCTTTTTCTTTGCCTTAGTGTTTCTTATATTTGGAATTTGTTAGTTTTCATGTACCCCTTGGGGTCAGAGTACAGGGTCAGCCACTATACGGTGCCCCAAAGCGATTGGTGGTTAAGGGCTTTGCTCAACGGCCCAGGGCAGTAACAGGGATTTGAACTGGCAGCCTCTCTGGGGACGTTGATGTGAAGAGCATCATTCCACCTCATTGCCGTATGCTTCTAAAGGCGCTATATTAGCCTCGGTTACAAAATGGAAATTACTGAGAAAGAAGAAGAAGAAGAAAATGACAGTCTTCACTTCTGTTTGGCAAGCCCAGATACTCAGTCCATTTGTAGTTTAGGGCATAGGCACTTTATTGTGCCATCGTGTGTCTCCTGCCATCTCCTTTTCAGGGAATATTGTGACACTGTGGAGCAGTTTAATTTCTCCCAGAATCCCTCATTTGTGTATTTTTTTTTTTTTTATTGAATTTGTTAAGATTTGATTCTTCTTTTGTGTTCTATTTATTGATGAACTTTGTCACCGTTTCGTTACTTGAGAGCTTAGCGCACCACCTTCTCTGAAGAGTAGGAATAAGACACCGGCCGGAGGCTGGCAATGTCATTTTTGTGTGTTTATACATTTTTGCATTTTTATTCAGACCTTAATGAAGAAAAATGTGATTAGAATTGCGACTTCAGTGCGGTCCCTTATGGGGGTTTCTGCCATGCAAAATAGCGGCAGAACTTCAAGGACGAGCTCATTCTCCTTGCAGTGCACGTTAAAGGCGCTATATTAGCCTCACCGAACAGAGTGTGCGCGGCCTGCGGTACGCCGTGATTGACGTCGGTAGGGAAGCTTGGGTGGCAGGCGTTATTTTCGTAGTTTCATTTATCCAATGAGTTCTTTCTCCAGCTCTTGGCTTGGTGTGAGGGGAGCCTGCGTCCTCCTGCGCTTTTACTGGGGTCTTTGCGTTTGTCCCCTTCTGCGGGCGGCTGGCCTTGTCCACTTCTAGTCACTTTGCGGCTGTGAGGGTTTGCTGTTCATGAAGTGACATTTTCTCCTTCTCACAAAGCAATATTGAGTGGCTTAGTTTTCGGTGTTTGAGAGTTCAACGTACTTTATTATCGCAGAGATTTTAGCCTTTTCTTGATGTGGATCCAACTCCCCGGTCTCCTTTTATTCAGGGTGACTAAAAATAATAATAATTATAATTGAACGTGTTCAAAAATATAACCAGGGACGTGTAGTGTCATTAAATTAACTGTCTGTCCCTTTTATTCTTGTTCCAGATTTTGACATTTGAGGAAAGGAAGGGGGGGTGAAGTGTGGTCGCCATTCCACAAAGGTGTTGGGGTGATTGATGTGTGCCGTGGACACGTGGGGTGCTTAATGAGCATTTAATAAAATTAAAATAAACCTGTAGTGTAAGACCAACTCCTAAAAGGAACTTTTTCTGTGATGTGTTTTTGAAAGGGTGCCGTTCCTTTTGAGTCAGCCCTGTACTTGAAGTGTCGCACGGTAGGTGTTGGTTTCTGCCTTTTCTCTAAGCTCTGCTCCTCTGCAGTTCTTCCTTGAGCCTCCCTGCCATCCATCTGTCTTAACTTCCACCTGAAGTGTTTTTATGGTGCCGCTATTGTTAGATTACTGCTTCGTTCTTCTTCTATGACAATGCAGTGCAAAGAGCTGCCCTCCCATCCTCCAGGATCGTGGGGTCTTCACCGTCTGCGTACAGGGGCTGTCACAGAGAATCCCCCCTTCAACGTATTCACGTTTTGATACTTTGCAGCCTGAACTGAAGACGGACACACACACACACTGTTTTTCCAGCTGAATTTACTCAATGCAAGTTATAAAAGCAACAGTTCTGAAGAAAAGTAAAGAAGCAGAGTCCCCGGGATGGCTTAAGAATCCCCCCTCCTGTCCCCAATCACCTTCCTCATTGCACTCCAAGCTCTTTGGCTTCCACGTGTCATCGGCTGTCATCCTTCGGATTCGTTCAGCTGTTCCTAAAGCACTTAAGTCCTCAGAAGTGCATCTGAAAGCACACAGTCAACTTTGGGGGGGCGCAAGGCACAGTCCGAAGGTCATCGAACTAAAGGTGGGACGGCCACAATTCAGCAGAAGAAAAAAAAAGTCAAAGTCTTTATGGACTTCACAGTAAAGAAGTGGGAAGGGTTTGGGACCACCAGGGCCCTTCTCACGTCAGGCTGTCCCCCCACCACTGGATGGCGGAGCGATGAGGAAACTGGTCAGAGAGGCCGATGGTGACACAGAAGGAGGTACGGGAAGTTCTGGCCACTGTGTGTATGTGACGACTCTGTGACAAATGTGACTTGTAGGGCAGAACTCCATTCAATCAGATGTGACCAAAGTACTTGGCCTTGTCACCAAATGGTGAATCTGGCAGAAGGTCAATTCAGCTTACCAGCTAAAGCAGGGGGTCTCCGAGTCGGTCCTGGGGGTCCACCGTGCCTGCGGGTTTTTGCTCCAGTCGGCGACAACACCTGATCACACTGAGCTCATTTAATTAGCGGGTATATTTTTCTCTTCTTCTACGTTCAGAAAAGCACAGACTTTTACATTTCTAAGACCAACCTTTCTGTTTTTGCTGTTGATTTAAATGCTGAACTCTCTTGAGTTGATTTCATTCTCTTCTGCTCTTTCTCTGTGCCGTTTTCCCCTTTCGTTGTGTCTTATTATGACAATTAAGAACGAGCAGAGCGGACCCCCAGGCAAACACACGGGATAATCAAAGACTGCAAGTACTTTGGCGTCGGATCCACTAATTAGTAAATAAGGAATTGATTAAAAAATGATGTAAAAAGCAAAACAAAATACATTCTTCTCATATAACTGCTTGGTACATTTTAATATATATAGTTGTGTGTGTATATTTATATTTATTTTTACCAGACTTTACTTTTCTAATTTCTTTATTGTTTACAAAACTTGAGAAGTTCAGAGTTCAGTTAATGAGCCCAGGAGTCCAATTTAAAAACGGAAACTGCTTGGGACAAAGACCTGCAGCCCCAGGGGGACCCCAGGACCAACTGATCTAAAGACCACGCCAGACCTCCAGTCCAGCATGGAGATGGGGGTGTCCAGCCTTAGCACGGACTGGGGAACTTGACAGGGTAGAAGGAGAAATGGATTTGAGACAAAATACCCTGAGGATAACCTGCTGATGTCCCCCCAGAGAGCCGTCGATGGGAAGAAGGTTGACGTTCTAATGTGACAGTGACCCGGAACAGGCGCATGTCCTCGGGTGGTCTCATCACAGACTTCAGTCCGATTGAAAAAACTGTGGGGTGAGGTGAAGAGTGCAGCCCACCGACGGTCACCGTGCAGTTAGACTGAGCTTGAATATTAGCACACAGCTTGGATGGGCAAAGTTGGTACAGAAGAATCGCAACAGACTGGGGGCTGGAATCCAAGCAACAGGGGGTCCTTTAACCGTCTCCGTTATTTATTTGTTTGCTTTGTCTGAACTGTTGCTTTCATCTTTCACTTGGCTGTTATGAGTGGCATTGGGTGAATGTGTGTGTCTTCATGTCTGAAGAGAGTGCAGGCAGGGTGGAGTGGGCAGAGAAGAGTGTCAGGAGTGATTAGTGACAGACGGGGATCAGCAAGAGGGACAGGGAAGGCCTACCGGACGGTGTGAGACCAGCTGTGTTATATGGGCTGGAGACGGTGGCACAGGAGGCAGAGCTGGAGGTGGCAGAGTTAAAGATGTTAAGATCGGCACTGGGTGTGATGAAGATGGACAGGAGTAGAAATGAGGACATTAGAGGGTCAGCTCAGGGTGGGAGACAAAGTCAGAGAGGCGACGAGATGGCGTTGGTTTATAGAGATGCTGAGTATACTGAGAGAAGGGTGCTAAGGATAGAGCAGCCTGGCAAGGGGAGAAGAGGAAGGTCTACGAGAAGGTTTATGGAGGTGGTGAGAGAGGACTTGCAGGTGACGCGGGTGACACAGAAAGATATGGAAGAAGATGATCGTCCTGTTGTGGCGACCCCTAACAGGGAGCAGCCAGAAGAAGAAGAAGTGTGTGTGCCTTCATTTCAGGCTGACAAATCAACAAAATCCGACTCTTTTGAAAGGGGTGGATTCTTTTCTATGACTGCTGTGAATGTAATTCTTATGAAAGACCCTTGTTGTACTAAAGGGGTCTCCTCATCGTCTTTGGATTCGGCCAAGTCTTATTGCCACCCGGTGGATTCATTAGGTCACGTTCTCCGTAATTTATGATGGCTGTGATTCAGTGTTTAGTGGTGAATTTGACATTTTTAGCCTTCAGTTTACCCACAGTAACCCATAATAACAACATGAACTTTTAGGAAGATTTGCCAACATTAAAAATCAAAAACTGAACCCCTCATTCCTTTTTATTTTTTCTTACGGAATCCCTGTTTCATTTTCTTGATTATATACTGTATCTATATTTATTATATGATATTTACAGGATAAGGCTTAGCTTTATCAGGAAAGAAGAAAATGGCAAAAGTTAATGGAACAGCATTGGCTGCAAAGCAGGGACCCACGCAGGGCGCTGGGCTGCCAGTTGAGTTCAGAGCCCACTCACCAGTACGTAACCAAATAACCAAACCTGCACACGTTTGGGACTAGAAATGAAGAACACACAGGCAAACCCCCAAGTCCTGACCGGGCTGTGATTCGGAGCGGAGGGGCAGCAGCGTGTGACCCCCTCAGTCAGATCATCTTTGTTTTCTACCGAATCCAAACCTCTCATTCCTGGAAGTATTGAGACCCTTTGCTTTAATTCTCCTTGACTGGAGACCACCTGTGCCCAACGGGACATCATGTAGACAGTCACTCGTGTCCCTGACACGGGAGACCCCACAATTCACACTGCATGTCCAGGAGAAAACAACAAACCATGAGCTCCTGCGAGAAAGAGAGAGAGAGAACTCTCCTCCATCAGATTGCGGTGGGCCACAGATCAGGGCAATTGGGGGGCTTAAACCATTTCTAAAGCTCTGAGGGTCCTGTCAATAATTGTGAAGTGGAAAAGGTTGGGAGCCACCAGGACTCTTTCAGCAGTTGGCCCTCCAGCCAAGAAGGACCTCGGTCAGGTCGAGGTCTCCATTGTCACTCTTATCAGAGCTGGGGCAGGAGAACTTGTCAGAATGACGGCCAACATTGGCAGCACTCTTGTTTATGGCAGAGCGGCTATTTGGATGCCACTCTTGAGTTAAAGGCATCTAAAGGACTCGGAGCGCCAGGTCTGATGAGACACAAACTCTTTGGGTAGAACTCAGTGGGTAGTGTTTGGGGGGAGAAAAACCAGGGCTCACTGGCCTATGCCATCCTTACTGTGAAGAGTGGTGGTAGCAGCGTCACGCCATGGGTGTGCAGGGACGGGTCAGAACCGAGAGTCGGTGGAGTGGAGCCCACCAAAGAGTGCCTTAAAAAAAAGAAACCTGCACCAGTGCATAAATGACCTTAAACTGGGGGAGATGGTTTACCCTTCATGACAATGACCCGAAACTTACAGCCACGTCAACACACCACGACTGCTCTTGAGTGGCCCAGCATTAAACCTTATAGAACACGTGAGGAGAGACCTCCATGACGGCAATTCACAGTCTGACTCACCCTGACTCATTGTCGTCAGTCCTTGAGCGGGCATCTGGACGAGGCTGCCTTGGAGCCAGTATGCCACTGTAGGTGCCAATGTGCACAGTTTGCTTCCAGCTGCTCCAACCTTGTGCTGTCGCCTTGGCCTCCATGAGGCTCAGTCCGTGTCGTTTGAGCTCGTCCTCGGCTGGACGTCCCCACATTGTCTTCGGTGTGTTTTGTTGGGCGGTTTCTCCATAGCACTCGGTTTTCATTCGGCAGGACCAGCGCAGTTTCTGAATGACTGGGTTGTTGGTGGCCTCTGATCCTCGTCGTATCGTTTCATTTCGTGTTCGGTCTTTGAGCGAGATTCCGAGAATTAACTGCAGGCGTTGCATCAGGGATGTTTCCAGCTCTGTTGAGGTTCATCTGCAGAAGCCTGCAGGTCTCCAAAGCCATGGAGCAGGACTGGGATGACGAGTGCTCAGCGCGGTCCCATCTTAGTCTTGATTGTTGTTTTTTTTCACCAAAGGCTCCAGTTTAGTGACCTGAAGGCAGCAGTGGCTTGGCCGATTCGGCCGATGACCTTAAAGCAAGTGGCCATTGTCTTCTCCTGTATGTTTGAACTCCGCTACTTGCTTAAGCTGGGTGCTTGTAAGGTAGACGGTAGCTGGAGAACCGACAAGACGCCATTACTTGGGTTATTTTCAGTGTTGATTGCACCTCATTTGTGTGAAGATGGCACTGTCAATGGCAAACGTAAGGTCCATGACACGTCCGTCGACTCTACCATTTATTTTTGTGTGGCCTAAAATCCCACAAGAACTGCCACAATGGGCTTTAACAGGCCCTGCCTTTTGACAGACCCCCCCCCTCCAGCTTTGACTCTCTAAGAAGACAAGGAAAAACTCCCCAAAAATAAAAAAGGAAGAAATGTCAGGAAAGGCAATTCAGAGAGAGACCCCTTACCAGGTAGTTTGGGCGTGCAGTGAGCGTCACAAAAGGGGTCAACACGATAGAGAGAAGAGAACACAAGTAATCCTCAATACAACAGGACAGTAGGACAGTAGTGACATTACAAGAACAGAGTCGATGATGTCACCTAACAGGATTCCGATTTGTTCAGAGTCCTGGAGACCTCGGCCATCAAGCCGCCTCCCCCTTACTGGCCATTCCACAGCTGAGTCAGTGGTGGGCCGGCCAATCAGATGGAAGGACCCTTCTACCTGACGATTCCAGTGCTCCTCCATGCTGTACCCCTTGATGGCCGTTAACCATTTTCAGCATCGCTCACCGTGTTGGACAGCAGTGCGATGTGCAGCTCACTGACGCCGTCTGACGGAGTTTGAGCCGATAGGCCAGGAGCAAGTAGAGACGTACACAAGCGAACTTGAAGCTGTAATGTGATGCCATTGGTGCTTTTACCAGGTACTGAGTTAAGGGGTCCGAGTGTCTGCTGTGAATGAAAGTTTTCAGTTTTTTATTTTTAATAAAATGTTTGCATTTGGTCAACATGGGTTACTGACTGTAGAGCAGGGGTCTCCAGCTCTAGTCCCGGAGGGCCCCAGTGGCTGCAGGTTTTCATTCCAACCCTTTTCTTAATTAGTGACCAGATTTCCCTGCTAGTTAACTCTTTGCCTTCATTTTAATTGATGCACAACTTAAGACTCAGGCCCCATTAATTATTTCTTTTTTCCTTAATTAGCAGCCAAACAATATTAAGACACAAAATGAACCAACAACCTGCGTCCATCACACAATAACTGAAAATAAAGAAAGGTGAAGGCCTCAGTAACGTCGATCTGCTCAGGGCCACAAAACATTTTCACAGCCAGCGCTCTTATAAAGGTTTGGAAAAGTCTGCCATGATAGAATGAGCGAGAATTGGCTTCAACTTAAGAAAATGAATGAACTAAAGTTGGTTGTAGTTTGAGGCCCCAGCTTAGTTGCTCGTCTGTTGGCTTCCTCACTTCACGTCAAATTTATGTTTAGGGAAAAAAAGAATCAATTCAGCGGTCAGAGTCTCAAGAAAAGTCAATTAAAATAAAGGGAAATAGTTCATTAGCAGCAAAAACTGGTCACTGATTAAGAAAAGAGTTACGATGACAACTTGCAGCCACTGCGGCCCTCCAGGACTGGAGTTGGAGACCCCTGCTGTAGACTGATGGGCAGAAATGGCAAATGTGACCGTTTAGAGTTAAACCTATGACAGCAGAAAGTGCAGGGGGTCTCAATGCCACCGCAGTCCACTGTACTTGACGAGGCCTAGAAATTCACGAGATCCAACAGACTGTAATTCTAGTGTTTAATGAACGCCGAGGTGCTTTAAAGGTGTCCTGCAACAGACTCGAACTTGAATTGGGACGGCCTGCCCTCCTCACCTGAGATAACGCAGACTGAGCACTCATTATACAGAGACCTGTGAGTGTGAGTGTGTGTGTGTGTGCGCGTGCAAACCCCAAGGCAAGTGAGCAGGACTAAGACTCGGAGAGGCCGTGAGTGCACTTTGGTGACGGGCACCAGGCTCTTGTTGGGGTTTTAGAACATTAAATCAGTCATTCAGCCCCCTTTCCTCCCTGATCAGGGGTACTCCTCTCTGGTCCTGGTGGTCCACAGTGACTGCAGGTGTTCATTCCGCCCAGCTTTGTAATTCGAAGTCAGGCCTAGGAGATAATGAAACTTGGTGTTTAATCCAATGGCTTCTTCATGTTTTCAAATCTTTTACCACATTGTAGATTTTTCACTTCCTGAGAACTTTATGCGTGTTTTGTGTTGTCGAGCAGATTTGCTCTTCTTCTCCATCGTTTATTTGAAAACGTCGCCTTTAGCTGGCACCTCCGTCATTGGCACCTCATTATTATCTGATGGCTGGTTAAGGACACCGATGACAATGCAAAGCCAAATGTCCTGTTTAAAGCTGAAAGAGGCCATTAAGAGGTCTTGAACTGTAACAGTGCACCCTGTGCTGGCTGGGATTGGCTCCAGCAGACCCCCATGACCCTTCGTTAGGATATAGCGGGTGGGGTAATGGATGGATGAATTGTAACAAGCAAGTTAACAAAAAAAAAAAAACTTTATAATTGTTATAATCCTGAAGAAACACTCGAGAGATTAAAGTGAAGACCTGCAGACCTCCAGGACCAGAGCCGAGTCCCCCTGACCTTCACTCACCGGCCACTTTATTAGGTACACCCAGTTGGACCCCCTTTTGCCTTCAGATCTGCCGTAATTCTTCAGCAGTGAGCTGTAAGCGAGATTGTGGTCCACATTGACATGAGATCATCACGCAGTCGCTGCAGATCTGCCAGCTGCACATCCACCGAATCCCAAAGGTGCTCTAGTGGATTGAGATCTGGTGACTGCAGAGGCCATTTGAGTTCAGTGAACTCATCGTCATGTCAGAAGCCAAGAAAGAGCAGAAAGGTGCTTTGGAGTTACAAGCAGGTGGTTTGTGTTTAGTTTTTTTTTGTTCATCTAAATACTTTATCACATCATGCACTCCGGAGCCACACTCATTTAAACGCATCTTTTGTGATTCAGGTTGGGTGGGGTTTGGTCAGCAAATAATTAAAAAAACTGCAGGAGCAAAAGTATGAAACATAATGACTGTGACCCCAGATGGAGGCGATATTGTTGCAGTGTTCTCAATTGGCGTAGTCGGCGGGATTTTCTGTCTGTTTGACAGAAAACTGCAATTTAAAATTAATGGTAACCACCAGGAGGCGCCACCGAGCCCCAAACCCAAGACAGAGTAGGTGTTAGTGAAAGGTGCTTATTATACCTCAGCACCAATCCAAAGCAGTACTCCAAAGACCAGTTGCCAAAATACACAACATTAACCAATTCTTCCTCCTCTCGTCCTCGCATTGAGTTTTGTCCGCTGCCTCCCGACTGTGACTCCTTGATGTGAGGCGGTAGGCTTCCTTTTAGTCCGAAACTGAAAAAGCTTCTGGTGCTACGCCGTGTCTCCCCGGAAGCACTTCTGGTCCTCCATGACGGCACTCAGCGTCCCCCGACTCTCAAGCACCCCACTGAGCTACCATATAAGGCCCACTGCCACCACTCTCGGCTTCCGCTGATCTGTCTTTTATTCTATACACGCTGGGCACACCAGTTATTTCTTCCTCCAGCTGGCCAATCCTTCCGTCATTCTGCTCGGGCTTCCCGTCTGGGTAATAAACCATCCTTTTTCCTGGCCAAGATGCCCGTTCTCGTCCTTCAACGTTGCTATGATTAGCGTGTGTGATGACTTTACCTCAGATTTTCAGTCCTGAAACATTTCAAAACATATTTGTCATTGAAGGATGTGTATATACTATAGGCCCGTATGCCTTGCAATAGACAGCTGTACCACCTTGGCTTAGTCTCTACCCTACATCCAGTAAGTACTGTTGGCGCAGGCTGTGCCCACCAGCAGGCCTGGTTTGGGTCAAGCTGGGATAAATAAAGTCTGTACAGATAGAACAGCAGCCTCCTGATGGTCCCTGTCACACAAACCCAACACATCTGAAGCAATTGCGTTGTCCCCAGACACTCATCCAGAAACACCCCTGCCTTTCCTGTGCCACCCTCCAAATGTTATTTGCATTGCAATTGTAAGGCGCTATATTGACAGTGTTGACGTACTGCACAGCTGCACCTTGTTGTCTGCCCCACGTGTCCAACTGGGGCGTCTGTCAAGTTTCAGTTCATCCTCAGGCCACTTCAGTCCTCGGGTGTCAGGCCAGCTTGGCTCTGGCCACATGCTTGGTCATTACAAGGCCAACATAAGCCTGATCTCGTAGGTCCGGACCTGCAGTGCCATGTTGGTGTATGTTCTCCAGTCTTTGGTCATATGAATGGCCTCAAAGTGCTATATATTGGAGAAAAGGCATCTGAGAGAACACACGAGGCAGTGGAAAGAAGTAGTCGGTTCGCTCACGCTCTGTCCTGACTACTACGCCTACGTTTAAAATTGCAGACATTTGTCTCCGTTTTTCGCCTTTTGTAGGGTAAGACTGGTTTGGAGGTGGCATGGACCTTGTTGACTTGTTAATTGTACGAGTTTCTGCAGTTCCTCCGACTATTGTGGGTTTACTGAAACATGGGGGCCGGTGGGTCAGCTGATCTTGGACTCATCTTTGTTTCGTTCCCTCACTTTTTCTCTCATCTTTGTGTCCCTCTCTCTGTTGCAGACTCAGCCTACGCAGGCTCAAGCGACGGACTCTCTGCAGGTGGAGCTTCTTCCTGTTCTGGAGGCCCCTCCGCCACCTCCGCCAGCCACCTCGATCACCCCAATAACTCCATCTCCTCCCTCCACAGTGGACACCGCTGCCCTAAGCCAAGAGACCGATTCGGGTAAGTAGCGGCCGATCAGACATCCCGGGCCCTGTCCATGTTGGGGCCTCTACAAAGCCTTAGTGACCCTGTCACGTGACGAGGTTTACTAGTTAGACGAGTTGTGATTGGACAGGCTAGACTGACCACTATTCCACAATCTGGAATCTTGTCCACCGGACCCCCTTCAGGCTGGTTTGGGATCGTGTGGTTGGCACTGACCAGAGTAGCCAGAGCGCGTTTTCCTTATCGGCCCCTCAGACATTTATTGGTGACGAGATCTTGGCCCACTCTGAGTGAACAACAAAATGGCCTTCATTGTTAGCCACTTGAGCCCAGTGTGCCTGTCATCTCGATCTTCTGACGATTCCTTCCTTAAATACCTTTTCTTTTTTCTCCCTCTCAGGTGTGGATGCCAGCTCTGTGAATCGCGGACAGAAACGGCCAAGGGCCGTGGTGAGCCACATCTGCTCCACCTGCTCCAAGCAATTCAAGAATGGCTACAACCTGCGGCGACACCAAGCAGTCCACACTGGGATCAAGCGTGAGCAGAGGGAGCTGCCCAGAGTCCCCGTCAGTCTCCTTGAGCTTCCAGGCAGTGACGTCACCGCGGCGCTGCCCATCACGGTCACACAGCAGCCTGCAGGCTCCATTTCCACCGAGACGGTGACGGCCAATGCCCAGCCCATCCTGGGGGCTGCCGTGTTGGCGAGCGCCGTTCAAGTGAGTAGGGGACGTCGCGGGCATCTGGGGCTGTGACTGGCCTGGCAGGAGTATTTGACTCGAAGTTTTCTCATGTACAGACTCCCGAGAGCAGTAACGCACGGCGTGTGAGGAAGAACCACGCGTGTGAGGCCTGTGGCAAAGCGTTCCGTGACGTCTACCACCTCAACCGACACAAGTTATCCCACTCGGACGAAAAGCCTTTCGAGTGCCCCATCTGCCAGCAGCGTTTCAAGAGGAAAGACCGCATGAGCTACCATGTGCGGTCCCACCAGGGGGGTGTGGAGAAGCCCTACGTATGCCCACATTGCGCCAAGGGCTTCTCTAGGTCAGTAGCTGTTGTACAGGCGTGGTGTGCGGTGCTGGAAGACCAGGGCCAGCTGTCTCTTACCGTTTCTCTTTTTCTTTTTCTAGGCCAGACCACCTCAACAGCCATGTACGGCAAGTTCATTCCACGGAGAGACCCTTCAAGTGCCAGGTATCTGCCATCCAGGGAGTTTGACTTTCAAAAGTGTTAGCATATAGACAGGCAGGTGGTCAAGGGCGAGGTGGGCCTTAGTGGCACTTCCAGCATTAGTCGTGTGGGTAGTTTGGTAAATGGGGGCTGCTGATAAAAGTCTAATAACATGCAGGGGGTCTCCCTGCACAGCTGTGACTGAAAAGAAGGAAATCATAGGAAAGAGCTGTGCCACTGCTGCAGGGTCTTATGGGACTCAATTCCAGGGTGGACTCAGGGCAGGTCATTGTGGCATAGCACTGTCTCCGTTGACGTGGGACCGGCCATTTGGCCGTATGTCGGTCACAAAGCGTTCAGGTCATTGCAGTTCAGGGTGTGAATCACAAGTTCACGTAACTTCTAACAAGCCGATCTTCTAGTCTCTGCGTCCACGTGACGGGTTCATGTAAGGCAATGCCACCCAACCACTAAGTTACACCGCCGGTAGGGTGCAGGTTGGCGTCATTGGGTTGCGAGTGGGTCACCAAAGTGGTCTGCAGAGCTGTGCTGTGCTGTGTGTTTCAATAAGGGTGACCTTTAATGATGCTCGTGGTTCACCAAGGGGGCAGTTTGCCATTGAGTAACGTGGGCGTAAGGAAGGCGGTGTGGAGTCGAATGCATAAGAACGATCCAAATGGAGCTGCGGCGATCAAATCAAACATTAAGGGCCCAGAAAACATATGAGAGCCTGTGATAATAATAATCACGATGGTGATGATGATGAACGATTTATTTAGTTTGGAAATTTCTAGAACATTATCACCCGATTGTTTTCCTGTGGCTCTCGGCCTTAAGTACTAACGGGCTCAGTTTGGTTGGCTGTAAATGGGTGCACAACTATATACGCCATATTGTCAAAAGCATTGGGACCCTCCCTCCAAATCATTCAATTCAGGTGTCCCAATCACTTCCATGGCCACCGGTCTTTAACATCTGGAATGGGTCACTCTCAGGAGCCCAGTGAATTCAAGCCTGGTACCGTGATAGGATGCCACCTGTGCCATAAGTCGTGACATGTCGTCGTCACGGTCAACTGTCAGTGGTGTTATAACAAAGTGCCAACGACTGGGAACAACAGCAGGTCAGCCACCAAGTGGTAGGCCAGGTCAAATCACGGACCAGGGACAGCGCATGCTAGGGGGGGCTTGGCTTAACTTGCCATACCTTTAAAGCCTTTGTAGGGGTCCTGGCAGGCCATTAGTGGGCCGTGAGCGAACAAATGTGAGAAGTCATGGCTGAGTCGTGTAATCTGACATCCGAGATCTGGCAATTTTAACAACCATCTGACTACAAGTCGTGTGAGGTGACATTTGCTTCAGAAGAGACAGAAACTATTTGAAGCTTTTAATGGCAGCATGTCATTTATTCTTGTGGGTCGGTTCACCAGATTGCATTGTGCACAAAGAATTGAGAAGTTTGCACTTGTGACATAAAATGCGCATCATATGCTGACTTCTGTATGGACACGTTCTTTGGTGCGACTGATTAAATGCTGCGTAAGAATTTAAAGACTGTTCTGCATATATGGCCGCCCTTCCCAAACTCCGAAGCCAAGCTGTGCCTACATATCTGGCAGTTGCCCTGCGTTAGGTAAAGGACTGCTTAGGGGACTTGTCTGCCAGCATTAATCCTGAAATAAGCACGTGACGTTTTTTGGAGAGGAGCAGCAGCCAGTGGCTCGCATGGCTCAAGGATGTTGTCCTTTTTTAGACCCCCAGCAACTGCCTGCCTTTGGTAACATCCATCCATCCATCATCCAACCCGCTATATCCTAACTACAGTGTCGTGGGGGTCTGCTGGAGCCAATCCCAGCCAGCACAGGGCACAAGGTAGGAAGTAAATCCCGGGCAAGGCGCCATCTCAGCCTTTGCTAACATTCTGATAAATTTATGTAATAACTGTGCGGAGAAAAATGAGGGAGCTGGAAAGCGGCAGCCATTTAGAATCTCATTAATCACTGTTAGCTTGCGACGTTCTCATAAAAAAGCAAAAGCATCATTTAAAACCTTGGGTCGATTGAGCGTGTGCGCCCGTCGGCATTCTCTGCCAGTTCTACTGCCCAGGTGATGCTGGGGTTTGTCACTGATATTCCAGCAGTGTTTAATGCGCTTAAAAAGTACAACTTCAGAAATGAGTAATGCAGCAAATCTAAAATTAATGAAAGCATAGCTGATTAATTATCTTTAAATAATCGTCTTTAAATGAAATGAAGGCATTGTAAGAGGACGTTTGTTTTATTTCTTACTGTGAACCTGAAAATGGCAGATTCAGCTTGCCAGTTTGGGTCCAACAAAGTGCTTCATGTGGCGTCAGCCTAAACATAACCTGACATCCTCACGCCGTCTTAATCCAGATCAGCGTTTGAGGTCTGGACGCTGTAGGTGGGTCACAGGGGTCCCGTTAACACACAAAGTCAGCGTGTCAGTGTCTCTGGAGAGGAAAACGACTCGGGTACAACATGCAGACTCCACACGGGCAAGGACCAGGTGTGCATTCAAACCCAGGAAGCCCCCCAGTGGCTAACGTTCCACCCCTCCACATCAGACCTTCATGACCGTGCAGAAGCCTCAGCGTGACACAGCGTCTCAGACGTCCAGGCTGTACCTGATTTCATTTGACTGAAGGGCTGAAGATTGTAGGATAGCGTCTTAGGATTAATGTAAATGAAAAGCGCAACACAAGTGAACTGATCTGACACAAAACCAAAGGATGACTTGTGTGGCCCTTGTGCCGTGTCCAGCAGCGCACATGCTGGGGGTCTGTTATTCAAAATGGACGCTTACTCACTGCAGTATATGGCAGCTTGTTAGATTGTTTCACCTTGTCAAAAGCTAAACTGCATTTCTGAATCTTCTTTCAGATCACGCAGAACACAGGAGCTCAAACATTAATAAATATTATCTGCTCTGTATATCTGTGGTGGGCTGGCACCCTGCCCGGGTTGGTTTCCTGCCTTGCACCCTGTCTTGGCTGGGATTGGCTCCAGCAGACCCCCGTGACCCTGTGTTTGGATAATGAGACTGACTGACTGACTGACTACTCTCTATATATAAAATAATCCTAAACCTAAAAGTGCAACGATTTTATCTCATGTTTTAAATCGTTAAATATGTTTGGTATCATTCTTTTCAGAATTTATCAAGCTTTAATGTGATGTTTGATTTATTCCATCCATCCATTGTCTAACCCGCTGAAACCGAATACAGGGTCACGGGGGTCTGCTGGAGCCAATCCCAGCCAACACAGGGCACAAGGCAGGTACCAATCCTGGGCAGGGTGCCAACCCACCACAGGACACACACAAACCAAGCACACACTAGGGCCAATCTCGAATCGCCATCCACCTAACCTGCATGTCTTTGGATTGTGGGAGGAAACCCACGCAGACACAGGGAGAACAAGCAAACTCCACGCAGGGAGGACCCGGGAAGCGAACCCAGGTCTCCTAACTGCGAGGCAGTAGCGCTACCACTGCGCCACCGTGCCGCCCTTGTTTGATTTATTCCGCTTTTAAATTATAAACTAAAAAATATCAAGAACTCGCGTCCTGTGAGACGAGACTTTGTGCCAGAGATTTAACCAGGACCAGGACTGGAAATAAAAGACAAAGAGTAGATGACAAAGACAGCTACTATACGGGCTTTTAAATGTCGATAGCGCTGCACGAGATGAAGATCACATGACATGGCAGCAGCAGCAGCTGATTGAGCAAAGAGGAGATAAAAAAAATTGGTATTTATTTTCCATTGTGTCACCATTCGATGGTGCGAGGAAGCTCATCAGAATTGGCCGATGTTAAGAGTGGTGACCAGCAGGGCTCAGTGCTGGTGCCGTTGCTATTTCTAATATCTATAAATGATTTCGATAGGAATATAAGGAACAAGCTGGTGAAGTTTGCAGATGACATCAAGAGAGGTGATAAGCAGATAGTTTGGAATCTGTTATATCATTACAGAAGAACTTGGACAGCAGACAGGTTGGGCAGATTTGTGGCAGATGAAATTTAATGTCAGTAAATGTAAAGAATTACACATTGCAAATAAAAATGTTAGGTTTGAATGCACAATGGGCAGTCAGAAAATTGAGAGTACATCATATGAGAAGGATTTAGGAGTCGTAGTGGACTCTAAGCTGTCGACTTCCAGACAGTGTTGAGAAGCCATGAAGAAGGCTAACAGACTGTCCTGTTATATAGCGCCTTGATGTGTGGAGTAGAAAGTCACAGGAGGTTCTGCTCAAGCTTTATAACACACTGGTGAGGCCTCATCATGGAGTCCTGTGTACAGTTTGGGTCTCCAGGCTACAAAAAGGACATAGCAGCACAAGAGAAGGTCCAGAGAAGAGCGACTGGGCTGATTGAGGGCTACAGGGGATGAGTGATGAGGAAAGATTAAAAGAGCTGAGCCTTAACAGAAGATGAAGAGGAGACCTGAGTGAAGTGTTTAAAAATTATGAAGGGAATCAGTCCAGTGGATCAAGACGGTGACTTTAAAATGAGTTCATCAAGAACACGGGGACACAGTTTGAAACTTGTTAAAGGTAAATTTCGCACAAACATTAGGAAGTTTTTCTTTACACAAAGAGCGACAGACACTTGGAATAAGTGACCAAGTAGTGTGGTAGACAGTCAGACGTTAGGGATTTTCAAAACTTGACTTGATGTTTTCTTGGAGGAAACAAGTGGAGAGGACTGGCGAGCTTTGTTGGGCTGAATGGCCTGCTCTCGTCCAGAGTGTTCTAATGTTTAAGAGGGGGTCTCGGAGTAGCGACTGCATCTCCTTGGAGTGTGTTCAGCCCCCCTCTTCACAACGCAAGTGGCAGAGACACGAAGTGGCTGGAGCGTAGCACATGCCGGGGGGTGGTGGGCAAGCGAAGCGAGAAGGGGGCGGACCCCCTAGTCATATTATAAGCAACAACGACCCCCCTCTCAAATACACACCAGAATGACTGTAAGAAAAGAAAACTAACATCAGAATTGGCTAAAGAGAAGAAGAGCGGTCACGGCCTAAAAGGACCGCCATCAGTGAGATACACCGAGTGTACCAGCTGCGTAAATCACCAGGAGTCGTAGCTGGTGACACTTTAGGTGATTACCCACAATGCACCTGTTAGTCACCTACTATTATCACAAAGGCTTGTTTAGCTCTTTATAACACTGTGTTATGAGCCTGCGATACTCTCGTATGAGCGCTTCCTTCAGTCGTGTCAAACATTCACGAAGGATTCACTTGTGCTGATAAGACACGTATGTTCTCACCCACAAGGCGCCAGTGTGCCACACTGCAAATATAAATAAGCACGTCACTGATGCTCTGTAGGAGTTATTCAAGCCAAACGATGCCGTCATTGAAGTCTTGTTACTTAATAGCATGTGACTAACAGGTGCATTATGGGTATACCTGCTCATCTACAGCGTCACCTCTTAATTAGCCTTTACGGAGTTGTGGGATTGATGACGTCACTAGCCTTTCCTTTCAGATGTTAAGTAGTCAAGCATGTTAATAATACAGTCTCTCAGCGGCTGTGGACCCCCAACCCCTCAGGCCATGGTGGCAGTGCCTATAGTTATGCCACTGCTAAAATAAAAGAGCGACATGCAGAGCCCCTAGTAGGTAACGCTTTTCACTGACCAACTTGCTTTTAATAATTTTAATAGATTGGTACAAATAAACAGATAAGTCGTGACACTACGTAATGTAGGTATGTGGCGGAATAAAAAGACAAGACATTAATATGTGACTGTGTGGCCAGCTGATGTTTGGAGAAAGAAAGTTGACAGGTTACATTTACTGGGGCCGTGCAGCTTAGAAAAACGTTAAAACAATTCTAACAAGAACGGGCTCTTCAGACCAACCTCCTAGAAAATGACATCCAGTTGGGATTTGAAGGTCCTCTTATTCCATGTGTCTGTGGCTCTCTCGTGTGAAGAAATGATTTCTAACATTTGGGCAAAATCTCCTGTGATTTAGTGTGCCTGTGTGGTTGAAGAATTCATTTAAAAGTAATAGCTGGGATCCCTCCTGATAGTAACCAGTTCAGTCAGTCAGTCTCAGTTTGCTTCTGAAGGTTCAGATCCTTCAGTCTTTCCTCGTTGCTCGTCAGCCCAGTCGCTCGTCTGTGGACCTTCTCTTGTGCTGCTGTGTCTTTTTGGAGCCAGCAGTCCAAAGCTACACGTAGCACTTCAGGTGAGGCCTCACTACTGTGTCATAAAGCTTCAGCGTTGACTCCTTGGACTTTTACTTCACACTTCATTTGTGTGTCATCTAACCTTCTTAGTGGCTTCTGTACACTATGTATGTATGAAGATAGTGAGCAACTCTCCATAACCCATAGGACTTGCCAATAACAAATGTGAGATGTACAAATTACAAATAGACAAAACTATAAAGACAAATTTGTAATTGTATTTATTTAAAAGAAATCCATGACAGTGCTGAATACAAAGCCACCCTGCAAACCTCCATAGGGTTTGATGTGCACTATGTATAGAAATAGATGGATACTTACACAGTGATAATGGTACTTCAAATAATTGAAAACTCTTGTAACCAGTAGGGTAGGGGGCGCCGTTGAGCCCCAGTCACGGGTTCCGGTATTGTCCTTTTATTACTCACAGGGTAAATGCAACTCCTCTCTCCTTTCACTTTTCCAAGAGATTTGTCTTCTGCCTCCTGACGTTGGAGTCTTTGGGCCAGGTGGAGCAGTTCCTTTTATCTTAGGCCCAGTAGTACCTCTCATACTAGGACATGACTGGTCCGTCAGAAGCACTTCCTCATGACATGGAAGTCCCATAAAAAAAAGGGATTATACAATCAAGGATCCTGACAGGATTGCACCTCAGAACTCCAATTCCCAGCATGCCCTGTGGGTGTCCTGCAGGGTACTGAGCCCTGGGAGGCTGCCACCTAGTGTATCAGGGGATAAAGGATTCATAAGTTGCTGTCTCCCCTGGTCCTTCCACTCAGCTAGGTATGGGTTCCTCTTCCATCCCAGCCAGAAAGCTTCATTATGGTATCCCAGCCTGGCAAGTAATCATTTTCCATCCCCCTTGGTGACCCTTGTCCGTCCACTGTGGTACTCACAGTTTGTATTTTGATTATTTAATTTAAAATATCTTATAAATCCCCAAGTGGAAATTATCTTTTCGCATGATCTTTTGGGCTCAGAGCTCAGGGCCATCCATTGTATGGCACCCCGGTGCAGAGTAGGGGTGTGTGTGTGTGTAATGATGGAAAGGGGGCCCCTGTGAGCCCCAAACATAAATACGCTGGACATTCCCGGGTTCGAATAAAGGGTGTGATAATTACACAATATCTCCAAACTGAAGCACGAAACACAAGAACAAGTAATGTCTCCTCCAGTTCAATTCAGCTCTCCTCTTTCCACCACACTGCCCTCCTCCACTTGAGTGCTGCCTTCCTTCCTCCCAGCTCCCTGGACAAGGGCGTGCGGTCCCTTTTATTAAAGACCCGGGAGTACTTCTGGTGCCAGGCCTGCTGACCATTGGAAGTACTTCCTGGTCACACAGAAGTCCTGTATTATAGGGAGTATATCCCCCCTGCAGCACCCTCTTGTGGCACCCATAGACCCCAGCAGGGCTGTGCTGCTGGACTACAACTCCTGGCATTCCCCTCTGGTTCCCAAATGGTTGCTGATATGGAGGGCTGCTGCCACCTAGCGCCTGGGGGGAGCAAACACCCCTCAGACACAGGCCTTCCCTCTCTTCCTGTATCTCGACCAGGGAAAGTGGAACACATGTGCCCGGTCCAGTCTCCTGTCCATTTGTGTTGGGCTTCCCGTCCGGTTAAGGGACCATCTACTCCGGCTGGGATGTCCGTCCCTCCATTAGGGAAGCTTTGTCTGGGTGTGACCTTCCTCCCTCTCTCAGCCGGGATGCCTTTCTGTCCATTCGGGATAAGGAATCTTCCCGACTCCCTGCTGGGGTGTCTGCCCATCCCGTGTCCCACCCACTGCATATGTATTTATAAAATGCACTGTGTATATATATTCATCCATTATCCAACCCACTACATCCTAACTACAGGGTCACGCGGGTCTGCTCGAGCCAATCCCAGCCAACACAGGGCGCAAGGCAGGAAACAAATCCCGGGCAGGGCGCGAGCCCACCACAGCTGTGTATATATAAATAATGCAAAAAAAATTATTTAAATGCACTTCATTCCATGCTTTTCTTTACCAAATTCAGCTGTTCAATAATGTCATCCTGCTACGTTTGTTCTTTACCTGCATATTGTAACAAACTCAGTCAGTCAGTCAGTCACTATCCAACCCGCTACATCCTAACACAGAGTCACAGGGGTCTGATGGAGCCAATCCCAGCCAACACAGGGCGCATGTAAGAACAAACCCCGGGCAGGGTGCCAGCCCACCGCAGGGCATACACACCCACACACCAAGCACACACCTGGGACAATTTAGAATTGCCAAATGCCTAACCTGCATGTCTTTGGACTGTGGGAGGAAACCCACGCAGACACGGGGAGAACATGCCAACTCCACACAGGGAGGACCCGGGAAGCGAACCCAGACGGATCTCCTAACTGCGAGGCAGCAGCGCTACCACTGCGCCAACGTGCCGCCCTTGTAACAAACTCATGTAACTCTAAATGTTTCATTCCTCCCAGAAATCCGTTAGCTGTGACAAGTAATTATAATGCCACAGGGTACCCGAGGTACGTATCAAAACCACTTTAATCTGCCATCTTCATTTCTTATCTCTCAGATATGTGAATTTCTGTTGGATATTTTGTGATATATATATATATATATGCAGGTAGCTAACGAGAAATGCCTCTAATAATTGTCTTCAAAGGGCATCATTGGGCCACTACAACTGACACAAACTTCTCTTTAGGGGGCAGGTGTCCATACCAGCAGGGCAGTAATGTTTCACCATAGGTGGGTGACATTGTGACTTGAAAATGAACACAGGGACGTATTTGGAAATTTGTCACGGGGAGATTTCACAAAAAGCATTAGGAGGTTTTTCTTTGCTCAGAGAACCTGGGACAAGTAGTAGGGTGGGACTTCAGGGGTCTTCAGAACTCAACTTAATGTTATTGTGGAGGAGTTAAGTGGATATGACTGTCGCGCTTTGTTGGGCCGAATGGCATCTCGTCGTCCAGACTGTTGAAATGTTCGGATTGCTTGGTGTTGCCTTGCTGTCCAACAGAGCTGAACTGGACAGAACTCTTAGAAGTCCTCACTGCTCAGAAACGTGCAGACAGGCGTTTTTTTTTTGGGTGGTCACCCTGCATGTACTCATGGAGGGCATCTTGTCTGACAGCACGACTTTGAGTCGGCTCACGGGACCACTGTGGTGTCCCATGCAGCACTTGACACCGTTTATTGGCGTTACTCGAGGTTGGTCTCCAGCATTGAAATGAGTTGCCTGCTTCTCCCGGGTGCCTTAATAATAAATAGAAGTGAAGCCGTGAGCGTCCACCTGTGGCCGCAGGTGTGCAGATGTGATTGTTTAATTAGCTGACTTCTTTTCTTTTATCTGACGTTCAGAAGAACACAAGGTATGTCTGTCCTCATGTCTTGAATTGGCGCCCAGACGTCCTGTCAAGAGACCTGCGCTTTCAACTCTTAGATTGTGAGTCGTTGTGAAATCCCAGTGTGTGATGAGGGTGGTCTTTACTTACACACCTGGCACGTGTCCTGTCAGTGGCTGTCACGGCGTTCTTTTGAAATCCGTTGAATGCGTTTTCTCTTTCAAACCTTTTAAATTTCAATTGTGATCTGAGCAAATAGAAAAATCCGACTCATGCCAACGAACCAGCATAAGCTGTAAACACTCCTCTTATCTTTTGCTTGCCTCCGTCCAGGGCGTCTTTCTCTCCCCTTCTCTTCCCATGTTGTGCGAATCTAGCAGTTTGTTTTAGATGTGCCAGAATTTTTATAACAGACACAAGTGAACGCGTGCTGGCGTCGTCTTGGGCCCCCTGTGGCCGCTGGTCTGTTCTCCAGCCATTTTCACAAATCATTTGGCCATTCTACCTCTTACTGATGTGACTGTTTCATTTTGTATATCTTATCCGATGTTCTGAGAAATGCAAGATGACAGTTTAGATGAGGCCGTGCCTGTAATCTGTTAGTCACAGGCTGTAATGTAACAAGACATTAACAGAGCACACAAATCGTCAATGAAGTGGTCGCTTATCTCTGGGCATTGTGGAGTACTAAAGTAACTTCTTGGGGGCTTAACACTAGAATTACCAGAGCCTACGAAAAAACTCGTAGATCCGTCCCACCTTAAATCCCTTTGCACCTCTCCATCAGCGTCTTTTGTCCTGTAAATGTGTGGATAAGCATCAAACAGCAAGCAGCCTGCTAATTCATCCCCCCAATGCCACACAGGTGTCTCAGCTCAAGTCTGTTCATCTGTGTGTCAGTTGCTTAGAGTTGTATAGAGTGAGAAGTCAAGCAAAATGACACCTTTTATAAATACTATATCGTTATTTGGAACACATGCATTTCATGTGTGTTCCGTGTCTACAACGATCTATGTAGACACATCGTTAAAACAGAAACGTTTTTCATGTTTTAGTAGTAATTGACAAAATGTAGACATGAAGTGTATAATGTGCGAAGCCTGAAGTCCAAATATCAAAGAAAAACTTTCACAAAATGTACAAATTTAACACAACAAGTGCGCTTCTATTAAAATATATAACTGCAGAAAAAGAACCTGCGTTAGGGTGCGACATTGACACGCATCAAGTCACAGCGTAAAGTCACACGTAGAGTGCAGAGGGCATGCTCAAAAAATACGTGTAATGCCATGAAAAATGCCTGCTGACACTTTAGTGCGCAAACAATGGTACGAGAATGCAGTTAGACTTTTTTTCTGGGGCACATACACCGTCCAGATTTAAACACTAGCGTGGAGAGTCGCTCGCGTACTGAAGAGTCTATAGCTGCAGGTGGAAGTTGCCATCGCTGTACTTTGTATGTAAGAGCCAGATCGACTGTTTTATTTTTTTACTCATCTTCTTACAGCGTAAAGTCACAAGTAGAGTGCAGAGTTTCCCTTGTACATATACAAAGTACAGCGATGACAAAAGTGCATTCTTGCTCCGATGCAGAAGCGTCATCATGATCTGTCATAGCGCGTCTTTTTGTGAAAACAGCAGTGGCAGAAGGTTTGGATTGTGAACGCGACTGAGAGTATAAAACTGAATAAAAAAAAAACAACGCTAACCTTTACAAGTATCATAAATTACACCAGCTGTTACAGACTGGAATCAGATGTGTGTTTTTATTCTAAAATAGTAAGAATACGAGCAGCTCACTTCTCAAAACGGACTTGTCCGGGGTCAAACCCGTGAAGTTTTGATTACCAGTCAACAGTTGATACCGTTGCACCACCGAAGATGTCGTAGCAACTGCATGTCAATGTCGCACCCTAACGCGGGTTCTTTTTCTACAGTTATATTTTTGAATAGAAGCTCACTTGTTGGGTTATATTTGTACCTTTTGTGAAAGTGTTTCTTTGATATTTGGACTTCAGGCTTCACACATTATACACTTCATGTCTACATTTTGTCAATTATTACTAAAACATGGAAAACGTTTCTTTTTTAATGACGTGTTTACATAGACTGTTGTAGACACGTAACATGATATGCAAGTGTTCCAAATAACGATATAGTTTTTATAAAAGGTGTCATTTTGCTCGACCTGTCACTCTATACAACTCTAAGCAATTGACACGCAGGTAAACAGACTTGAGCTGAGACACCTGTGTGGCATTGGGGGGATGTGATAGCAGGCTGCTTGCTGTTTGCTGCTTATCAACACATTTAAAGGACAAAAGACGCTGACGGAGAGGTGTGAAGCGATTTAAGGTAGGACAGATCTTTGAGTTTTTTCGTAGGCTCTGGTAATTCTAGTGTTAAGTCAGTAAAAGGCTTCAGAATCTTTATTTAATACTTAATAAGATCAAATGAATCTCTCATACCGGCAAATCACAAGCTCTTAAGGAGCCACACTGCACTGAGGTGAAGGCGGCAGAACTGCAAACAGCCTGTGGTCCAATGACATGGAGCCTCCAATGCATGAATAAGCGGTGGCAAGGTTAGCAGGAACAAAAGAGCGAGAGGAGACCATTAGCCAGGAGTTGATATCTCAGGGGTTCTCGAAGTTTCTGCCTCCGCTTCAGGCCTCGGTAGTTTGTTCAGAGTCCCACAACTCTTTGTGTAAAGGTGTGCCACATGGCTTCAGTCCCAAATGCTCTCCTTCCCCTTCATTTCCACTGCTGTGTCCTCGGCTACACGATTCTTAATTAATGATAAAACCGGGCTGAGGTCCCCACACTGTCTCCTCTGCCTGTCACTCTGCAGGTTTCATTCTCAGAGTCTGTCACAGTAGGACGTGTCCTCAAGTTCCATGATGCACCTGGCTGTTCTCCTCGGCACATGTCCTGCTGTCTTTCTGCACACAACGCTCCAGATGTGGTCTCATCATATCATCGAATCCCTAGATTTCTGCTCAACACTTCTTACGATGTACCTGAGCCTTTTATTTGCCTCTTTAGTCACATCTGCACATTGCTTAGAAGATGAAAGTGTTGCGGCAGACCGAAAGATGTTAAGATCTGCATTGGGGGTGACGAGGGCGGGCAGGATTTGGAATAAGGAAATTAGAGGGTCAGCTCAGGATAGACAGTTTGGAGACAAAGTCAGAGAGGTGAGATTGAGTTGGTTTGGAGAGATGCTGAGTACAATGAGAGAAGGGTGCTAAGGATAGAGCAGCCAGGCAAGAGGAGGAGAGGAAGACCTAAGAGAAAGTTTATGGATGTGGTGAGAGAGGACATGAAGGTGACGGGGGTGACAGAGCATGATGAGGGGGACAGGAAGATATGGTAGAAGATGATCTGCTGTGGCAACCCCTAACGGGAGCAGCCGAAAGAAGAAGAAGAAGATTGGAAAGCCCATCTGGGATTGAATTTTAGAAATGCATTACAGTTATGTGACGTCTTTTTATTTATTTATGTATATTAGCACGGTGCACACCCGCCTGGAGCTGGGACTTTGCCCAAATCTCAGTTCATCCCCTAGACTGGGGGGGGGGGCCATCTCTAACGCACTTGCCCGCTTTTCTCTCCCCAGACCTGCGAGTCTGCCTTTGCCACAAAAGACCGCCTCCGGGCACACATGATCCGGCATGAGGAGAAGGTGCCCTGCCACGTGTGCGGCAAGCTGCTGTCCGCCGCCTACATCACTGACCACATGAGGGTGCACAACCAATCGCAGAACCACGTCTGTGAGACCTGCAACCGAGGTGAGCCGGTAAAGGCGTGTGAGCGCCCGCGCGTGTGTGATTGTGCAAGTGCGAGTGTGTGTGTGTGTGTCCATGCCCGGTGTGTTTTTCCCGTGTCGTGCATGTCAGCACCCTGCATTGCACTCTCATACATGCGCTCACTTAGAGCTACGCCCAGCCGTCATGTTGAAGGTCCACAGGGACAGGGGGCGCCCCACCTCCCCTCATACCTTTCCAAACCCCCCCCATCACCCCCCCCTCCTGTCCCGCTCCTTCCCCAGACAGGCAGACAGGGTGCAGTCAGTAATTCAGCCGACAGACAGACAGACAGACAGAGAGAGATGTTGTTTGAAGGACACTTTGGTTCTAAGTGTGTCTCTAACTTTGTCTGTCTGTCTGTCTAGGCTTCACCACGCTGGCCTACCTTCGTGTGCATGCCCAGAAGCACCATGGGCTGAGCTGGCGCCCTGCGGGGGGCGCAGGCGGGACTCTGGTGTGCCAACTTTGCGGCGTGCACTGCAAGACCGCGTCGCAGCTCAGCGGGCACATGGGAACGCACAACAACAGACAGAACGCAGAGGGCGGGACACCCCAGGGCACCGGGGACGCCAACCTCACTGCAAGCAGCTAACGGGGGTGCAGTGACTCCGATGCAGGCAAGAGTACCCGAGGGGGCTTTAGGGCAACTCAGTGGCAGCCTGTCTTATCTTTCCAGACTCTGCCTTTTGTACATTCTGCTTGTTTGTCTGTCTGTCCTGACTCCATGCTGGCACTGCTTACTTACTGTACCATGGGCAGCTGTAATCCCCGCTCTTCATCTCCCTGTCTGTCACTGCTAACTTTGCCTCCTAGCATTTTCCACTAGGTGTGCGACCCTTGTCCCCACGCACTGGGCTCTCTGCACTTTCTCGCTTACCCGCCCGTGTGCCCGTGCTGGGACCTCCTAATATTCGCTCTCACATCTTCACCCACTGGCCTGTTCTGTCTCTGTCCAGGTTTGCTGTCTTCCATTTCTTTTCCTCTTTTCGACCGTTCACTCACCTGACTGGTTGCTTGCCCTGCCTTTGCTCCTCTGCCCACCCAATCCGATGCTTGTCTGCTTCTCTTAACTCCGCCCACCATGCCTTGCCTGTCGAATTTGCCTTCTTACCTGTCCGTCTTTCCAGCTCTGCTCCGCTCCGCTCCTCTCCTGTCTCGTCACTGTCTCTTCTCAGGCACCTCCTAACTCTCGATGCGTTTCTTCTCTTTTTGTCCTCTCCAATGCAGGTCCAGATAGCACCTGTCCCCACTCAGCCAATCAGATTGACGTGAGTGTGGCCCAGAATGCCACCCTGGAGATGCAGTGCCCGCCCCCAGAGACAACAACCTCGTTGCCACAGGCCTGGTGATTGGGGAAGGCCGAGGCGGTGCCACTGCGGGGGACATGGCGCCGGGTCTCCTCTATTGCAGACTGCCAAGAGGGTACCCTGGCCAAAGAGATGCGGGGCACTTCGATTTGCCTGAATGCCAAGTGGTCAAACACAGGACTTAATTAAGCATCACACCAACCCCTTGCAGGACAGCCGGCAGGGGCCTCAGAAGGGTGTGTGGCACTTGTTGGACTTTGGTGCTGCCCCGGTCCGCTTGGCACGTTTTGTAAAGACCTGCTCCACCATGTAAACGGCATGCTGTACTACTTATGTATTTTTTCCCCGTTTTTTTTTATTTTCTCTCTCCAAGCTTGAATGTTTCATTTCTCTTCTGTTTTTGGGTGGAGCCTCCCCATGAGTGGCGGGCGTGGGCAGTGGATTGCCAGTGCATATGACTGACCACTGTGGCCTCATGCTGTCACTTTCCCCGTGACGCTCACAGAGGTCACGTTCCGCCATACCCTAAATGGTTAGTGTTTATGATCGTTCAGATGGTGTTGGGTGGGGGCGTTGGATGGAGCCTACTGTGTCGATCCTTGCCAAGGGAAAAGGGGGCGGAGAAGTGTTGGCCGGCCCGCGTTTGACAAGCAATGCCCACTGCCAACCTGTAGGCCTATCAGGCTGGCCGGGAGCACCGACAAAGAAACGTGGACTGAGCACTGACCCTCCCCAACCTCAGGCCTCAGGCGCCCTGAAAACTTTCTGAAAAGAGAAATGTGTACATTCCTGTAAAGTCCACTTGCTCTGTTTCGTTCTCCTTGTGTCCGAATGTTCTCCTGTACATAGTAGAATAAAAGGATGCTGTCTTCAGACTCTGCCCTCCGTCCTCTGAGTGTCTCTGCCTGTCCACTGCCAGTTACATAACTCTGCCCCTCAAAAAAGCTCCGCCCTGGAGCTCCAAGTAGGAGGAGTTGACTCCGGCGGGGACCAATAAACTCTCGCTGCCGACCTGCAGAGCTCCGCCTGGTTACACTACAGTGAAGATTTGGGTGACTCAGGTGATGACAGGTGTCACCTGCTTCATGTCATCTCACAGTGGCTCAATAATGACGTCTGTCGAGTGGGACAACTCCACCTACTTGGCACCCCGGTTCGCTTTGTCTGCCCGGCAGTGTCTCTGTGAGCCTTTAGGTGGAGTCGTGGAGCTGCACGTTTATAATAAAGTGGAGGCTGGCAGCTGTGCCCTGTGTCATCGGCTCTACCCGTCACTTACACATACCTTTATGTCCAAGGCTGGGTCCCTTTTGATGAATTGGGATGTTCTCTATCTCGGCTTCAGACAGACGGGCTCCACGGGTTCATTGAATGAAAGTGCTGCCTCTGGGGTGGGAGTTGTGGACTGTGATCGTGGGATTCATGCTTTAGGGGGCATGGAGGTCCACTGGAGTTTAGGGTACGTTGCTGACATGTTGTATACCTGTAATGGCCTGACTTGGCAACATTTCAGATACATTTCTTTGTGGTTTGGTTTTGCAAGTGCAGCGCAGGCAGGTGAAGTGAATTGCTGAGGGTCACATGGTGTCAGCGGTGGGATTCCAACCCACTGCCTCAGGGTTTGAAGTCCAAAACCTTCACCAACACACCATACCACATTCGATGCCTTACACTGGTGAGGTAAAGTTGCTTTTTAGGTGTCGAATGTACATTTTGACTCTTCAGCAGTCTTGTTTTTAACTAGTCGAGATACGCTGCTGTGAAAAAGTATTTGCCCCTTTTGATTTCTTCTGTTTTTCCTAATTCATAAATTGTTTCTGAACTCCAAACAAATTTACCACAATACTCGGGAAATAAAGTTCACCAACATCCACAGTGCTGTGAAAAAGTATTTGCCCCCTCCTGAGTTCCTCTGGTTTTGCTTAATGGTAACACTTAATTGTTTCTCATCTCCAAACAAATGTACTACGATACAAAAGACAGCCCGAGTAAACACAAAACACACTTTTTACATTTTCATTTGATTTATTGAAGGTAATAGTTCACTGACACCTCTTTCAGCCATGTGAAAACGTAACTGGCACCTTGGTTACTCAATCAGCCAATGAATCAAATGTGAATGAGACTTGGCCTCACCCAAGCGTGTTCGCTGCCAGCCCCATTGACCCTCAACATCAGTAGAACCTGTCAGGGAGTGTGAAGTTGGCTTAAAGGACTCAACACTAAGCTGCACACCAGGCCTCGATCAAAAGAAACTCCAGAGTTACGGAAATAAACCAGTCGGGGAAGGATTACCTCTAAAACCCTGGGACTCCATTGAACCACCAGAAGAATGGAGAAAACTTGGAGCAGTGGTAGGAATGTGCAAGAGTGAATAGAAAACTCGTCGGAGAAGAACATTTAAGGAAGTGCAGGCCTCTCCCAGCTCAGTTCATGCCATCGTTCACCACTGGACTCCATCATTAGGAAGGCGCTGGGCAAAAATGGAATCCATGGGAGAGCCGCAAGGCGAACAGCACAACTAAACAAGAAGAACATGAACTGAGGAGTCAAAAGCGGAACTTTTGTGGAAGGTATGGGTCACATTGGACTCATCTGGCCTAAAGCTGACACACAGAGATGAGAACATCATGTGCACATGGTAGTGTGATGGCATGGGGATGCATCATTGAGAGAAGCGTCAATTCACAAAGTACCGAAGGAGAAGGTCGAGTCGTCAGTCTGAGATCTGAAGCTCGGGCGCAGTTGGGTTAAGCAGCTGGACAACGACCTGAAGCACAAGAGCAAGTCCACCTCTGAATGGTTGAAAAATAAAAACACAATGAAGTCCTGACCTGATCCCCATTCAGATGTTGTTGTGGGACCTTAAAGGTACAGTTTATAGTCAAAGACCCTCCAACATGGCTGAATTAAAAGAATTCTGTAGAGAAGACTGGGCCAAAGTTTCTCTACTGTTGCCAGAAGCGTCTGATTGCAGTTGATGCCGCTAAGAATGGCAGAACCAAAGATTAAGTTTAGGGGGCAGTTACTTTTTCACAGGGGTGATAGAGGTGTTAGTGAACTTTGATAAATCTAGTGATCATTTAAAAACTGTGCATTGTGTTTACTCCGATTGTCTTTTGTAATTTATTAAACTAGGGGGCTTTGCTCACCCAACCCCACCCCAGCCTGCACTACGCACCGGCCACTTTGTGTCTCTGCCACTCGCGTTTGTGGATTTCACTTTCACCAAATAACAAATCCTTTAATTCTCGTGGATATGCCTCTTCATTATGAAGAAACACTACTTCTCCCTGATGGCAACACGAATTACACGATCCTCAAGTCTCTGACCTAAAGTATAAATTCGAACAATATCTACATACTTGTGTCTTATCACCCATGTCCATATATTCGATCTCTTTTCACTGTTCTATTATTTCACTGAATAATAATTTCCGTTTGTTAGTGCTAAAGCGATCTTTACTATCAGTTTTTTGAGAATTTTAGTACTTTCCTAATCTCTAACCTGCTCTGCATTTGTGTCACACCAACGTTTTTGAACCTCTTTACGACATTCTACTTTGTCTTTTGTTTCTGACCCCACTTGGAGCTGAGAGTGCAGGAACTGTGTCTGACCATAGCATTCACACGGATGAGAAGTGAGCGGCCCGAGGGCGTGGCTTTAAATGTTTGAGAGGAGGGCGGGACTTGTGAAAACCTCTTAGCCATAAGTCTCGCCTCGCGGGACCTGAAATTACCTCAAAGTCTTGTCCCAGGATTTCCTTTTATAATAGAGAGATTTGCTCGGAGATCAGAAACAAGTGCCATGAATAAGCAAAAAAAGCGGAAATCGGGGGGATACAAATACTTTTTCACAGCGTTATGCATCCGTCCATCTTCTAACCCACGTACAGGGTGGTCCAGATCTAGTATGTGAGAAGACATGCAAAGTGCCCAGAGTCAGCACCTCTGATGCGGCAGCGCTAAACACTGCGCCACCATGCCCTCCTACGTGTCGTGCTTGATATTGAAGAATTCCCAAATTCCGAATATGACAAGTCAAACGTTAACCAGTCATCTGGGTTTCATAGTTCCATAGGGGTCAATGAGAAAGCCCCTCGGTTTGACTTACTGTTGTGGGCTGCTGGGCTGTCAAATCGGAAAATGAAAACGGCCAGCCATAGCCGTGTGATCGGTGACTGCAGTCTGTTTGTGACTGAGGCACCTTCGGTGGATTTTTAGGTCTGCTGCAGATTGCTGTTCCCTTTCCCGTAACACAAATGGACATTAGGTGCTCGCTCTCCGCCAAACGGCCACCTGCCTCTGAGACCTGTCAACGAATTCCGACTTAAATGTGGGCATAAACCCCCGCCACTTGTTCCAAACCCAAGCTCCCCCACCCCCGAAACCCCAATCCAATTCTCGTCGAAAAATCACTTGGACTTCATTGGCGCTGCCTGGAAGAGGGTTGCCATGGTAACGCCTCTGGGCGCAAAAGCCTTCTGCTGCAGTCTTAGGGGCGGTGTGTAAGTGCGCGTGCGCGATCCTGCGACGCGACGCGAGTGTGCAGCAGTGGGCTATCTGGCCCGTGTGTGTGTGAATCGCACCCTAGACACGCGTGGAAGCGGGTAACTGTAAGGGAGCTCCCTCTTGTCGCATGGAGGTCTGTGGTGCGCACGTATTGAGAGGTGTGCGCGTGTACCCCCAGATTGCCCACCCCTGCCCTTTTTCATTTTGTTTTGTTATTTTCCATCGTGGTGATGTGAACATATGGTATCCCCCCCAATCATCCCCCCCTCGCTGTCTGCGAGCGCCTTACCGCTAACCGTTCAATGCGCTGCTTGTCCTGATTACTCAGCAGCTCACTCAGCGCTGGCTTCCTCAGACCTCCTTAAGCCTCCTCTGGCTTCGCTCCCAGGGGACCACCCCGCCCCTCTCCTCCCTTCTCCAGCAGGCGCTGTGCAGTCGCATTATGACAGCCGTGATCTGACCACACTACCCAGCGCCTGACGAGGCCGTCGGACCTGACGGGGGACTCCGGTGTAGCCGCCGACAGTGGCAGGTAGCGCAGCACCTCAGGCTCCGTTGATTCCCGGAGAGATGTGGGTAGAAATGCGCGTGCACGCGCTCGTCTCCCGCGTTAGATCCGGGCGCGCGCCACCCCAACCCCCGTAGGAGTCCCAACCCCGTCAGCTACAGAAGAAGTCGGAGGCCAAAGGATTTGTTTCATGCAGAATCTTCTCTTTATTGACTCAGGGTTCTGTGCATGCGACTTTGTAACAAAACAGAAGATTGCATATTTGCGCTCCCTCACTGAGAAGGCCCTCTGAGCCGCAGCCTGGGGGTGTCCTGCTCAGTGGACCTCCTCCCCTCGTGCGAACCTCATTCAACCCACAGAAGCACTGCGGAGAATCGCTGAGGTGGCCCGTGTGGCCCTGAAAGAACCTTCTCAGTGTACATCAAGAAATAACTGTAAATAGATAAAAAATGCCAAACCCGGGCCCCCGAGAGACCACAGGACCAGGAACTGAAAACGAGAAGAGAAGCATAGCGGCTGAATGACCCCTCGATGTCCCAGTCCGTGTACCCCCTAACGTGTTCTACGCTAACTAGTCTCCCAAAATCAAAGTGAGGGTCCCAGTAGTCACCTCTAATGCCGGTGCTGCTTGGACCGTGTCAGCCTGCGTCCTCCACCAGTACACCCATAGCCAGTGACGTCTGTCCCTTAATAAGGAGAAATGCAGCACCCCCCGTCTTTAAACCCCCACTCACCCCCCTCTCCTCCTCCTCCTCCCTCATTGCCTTCTACAGTAAAGTGGGAGTCCAAAGTTCTGCACTCTTAAAAATCCTGGTGTGGTGTGTGGTTCCTCGGTGATTGACATTATGGGATATTAAATATCTGAGGTTTGAATATTTGGACAAAAACAGAAATGTTTAACGTATAGTTGGCTGGCTGGCAGGATACGACTGAGCTTAACCTTTCATAATCGGGAACCCATTGGCACATCCAGTGCCATGTCACAAATCTAGAAGAGTCTGGATTAGCGTAAAGAAATGTGTAGGATTTGCAGTTATCGGGGTCCTAGCCCCCTCTGTCATTTTGGATGTTGGGGGTGGTGGGGGTGTTTGTCCTCTTGGGGTTTCGTGTGACACATCACATGTATGCCAGATTGAAGAGTTGGGGGGTCTCCCTCATGGTCTATCGATTGCGTGAGCAGTTCCTTATTGGGGTATGATGCCATCGAAGGCCAGGGGCTAAGGACCAGAGATCAAAGGCTTTTAGGCCCCTTGAAGCCCACCCCTGGCTAGAAGTACATCATAAATAAGATTATCAGAGTCACATATGTGAAATGTTAACAAGTGTACTTCAGTTGAAATGTCTGAGGTCTAAACATTCCTGATTGTAATACAAATGTGTCACCTTCTGACTGAGGTCCACAGAGGGCTAATAAAGGATCAAACATGAAAACCAGCACCAGATTACAATCAGGGACCTTGAAGTAGTCCGAAACGACACCCCACACGCCTCTATCATCTGGGGGGGCTCCAGGAGGGGCAAGGACCAAATGTCAAAAAAGTGAACGACGGCAATCCCATAATAACCTGACGTGCCAATATTGTCAAAAGGAGTAACTTTGACCCCTCATATCCCAGATTGGGACAAACCCCTAAGTTGTTGTGCTCATCTCTGCTGGAGACGGCGACCGTTTGACTCTTTACAGTACGGCTGTAATCACCGGCACAAAATACCGACCTGAAATCGAGGTCGGGGGGGGGGGCAAAAATAGGGGGAAACCCCAAAAAGCCTGGTGTGTTGTGTAAGTAGACATCAAGACGGGTCAAAGGGTGTGTCTCAGTCTGACCAAAAAAAAAGTCTTATGAACGCAATTGAAAGGGTCTTTCCAGAACCTTCATACGGGTGGTCCTTTAAAGAACCAAAACTGCTCCCCACTATAGCATCGCTCTCGCTCCGAAGGACCACTTTGACACCTTTATTTTTAAGAGTGTACCGTACCAGCCAGTGCCTTTGACAGCAAGGTGGTCTCCCAGTGCACCGGACCCCTGAACGTCAGGTCCAATCTATAAACTAGGCTCCGACTGTTCCTCCTTTGCTAACCCGTCAGTCAGTGAATTTCCAGTAACCGCTGTCCCCCGGTGGGCCAGGGGGTTCACCCAGTGACAGGGCCGACTAGACTCCCAGCCTGTGGTCTCCAGACACCACTGGTGACAAGGCAATGCATTTGGAACATCAAGTGAGAGAAACAGAAGAGAAGGCAGTGCAACGAGGGGCTCGTCCACAGCCACGGGCAGTCCAGAATTGGGGGATTGATGTCAAAATCAGTCAGTCGGTCATCGTGCAGCCCGCTATATCCTAACACAGGGTCTGCTGGAGCCGTTCCCAGCCAAAACAGGGCGCAAGGCAGGAACAAACCCCGGGCAGGGCGCCAGCCCACCACAGGGCACAAACACACATACCAAGGGACAATTAAGTATCTCCAGTGCATCTCACGTGCATGTCTTTGGACTGTGTGGAGGAAACCCACGCAGACACGGGGAGAACATGCAAACTCCACGCAGGGAGGACCCGGGAAGCGAACACCCAGGTCTCTCCTTACTGCGAGGCAGCAGCGCTACCCACTGCGCCACCGTGCCGCCCGATGTCAAAATCAAGTCTTTGTAATACGGGGTGGTCTTTACGACCCGAGGCATTTAGCATGTAACCCAGAAACGCCATCGGTATTTTGGATGATTAGCTCAAGGTGGTCTAATGGGGTGTCCATCGATCCGAAGAGAGAAGCATCTTTGGCGCCCCCTCTAGTCTGCAGGAGGCTGTGGACGAGCAACAGAAAGGAGACATGAAAGAGAGTATTCTTCTGTTCTTTAACAGTCAAAGTACACAACAGCAATACTGTCATTAATAAGGACAATCATCAGAGTAATACTAAGAAGAGTAAATGAAGAACAACGTCGTAAGTGCATTTTTATAAAAACTTGCAGCATAGCTTTTTACATGATTTCATTCACTTGTTCCTTAAAAAACATGCAAAACGGTTACATACTTCATCATATAAAACACATTGTACTTTCGAGCCTCCGTTCCATCAAAGAAAGAGGAGCCCACCATGCAGCCCTCGCGGGTGGGCTGTCCACTTTGAGAACGGAAGGAGCTTAGTGTGTCGGTTTGTGTTGTAAACAGGCAAAAACCCAAAATGAAGGCGCCCTGAGGCCCGGGGCCGACTCTCCTGCTCTCTCCGGCTCAGTACATTCGGGGGGGGGCGAGCGCTTCACGTCCCGCCCTCGGAATTGCACTGTGGGGGCACCCCGCCTGCCCAGGGGCTTCTGAGAGTGTCACGAGGTCCTGGGCCCACTGGTGGGAGTGGGAGTCGGGGTCAGACAGGCTCCCAGTTATCCGTCGTGGGAGCGAGGGGGATGAGAGCTTGGCGTTGAGCAGCAGTCTCGGGAGTGAGCTCTCGTCGAGACCCCCATATCGAGACCCCCCGACGTGGCTCCTGTGCTACAAAGTCAGCCCGTCTCCCCTGACCTAAACCAGGAGCCGTGAGGCCTGTGAGCAGTCGATGGGTGGCACACACACCCACAAGACAGGGATGCGCCTGGGTGACCTTTCTGGTCGGACCCCGTATCCTTTGGAAGACCCTGCTTTTGGGGGCAGGGCACCTGGAGATAACATCCCAGAGCTTCTGCACATGTGGACAGGCTGGGCGATGCGTGATTTCAGCATGCAAGAGTAAATGTGGGTGTCATGCGCGTCGGCCGGTGGGCCACGACCGCCGACTCACCTGTCTCTCGGAGTCTCACCGCACGAGCCCAGAAGGATTTGGCAGTAAACGGTTTTGAACTGGTCTGTAAACAGATTCTCTTCTGTAAACAATGTCTTCTTCACCGCTGAGTTGGAAGCTTTTGACACTTGAGGCGGGACCGCCGCAGACCACGGCATCTTCAGCACATCTCTACTGGCCGGCACATCTCTGATGGCAGGTCACTTCCTGTTCAAGCGCATATCTTAGGAAACCTCAGAAGCTCAAAGCGGGCCACCTCAGCCCACCCTCCTTGTGCTCAGCACCTTAGTGGGTTTGAAAGTACCCTTCTTCATGTCTGGATGATTCCAGTGATAACAGATACTCCCAGAAACCTCAGCGCCCTGTCAAAGTGACTCATGAAAAACGTTGTTTCGTTATCTGCAGCACCTCAGAAAGCCCACATGTGGACCTCCTCCTGATGGCCGAGGACACACTAAACTGTTTTGGGAATCTCAACATTCCCTCAATTTCACCTGCAGCTGCCAGCTTCACTCATATTTGGAGAAACGTTCCACCTGCTGAACCACCTTGTGCCCACTCAGCTTTGCCATCTCTCTCAAGGTCTGAGCCTTTGTCTTGTTCCTCACCATATCCATCAGCAACATTCTTGATAGCCCTAAGGATGCCAACCACGTTGTCTGCCTTCAATGACTCAAGTCTGGTCCACCTCAAGCCACCCAAAGATGTCCCCAAGGTCTCAAAACCTTAGTGAACCCATGTTGAGACTTTATCAGACCGACCTCTGTCCTTACTGCACCGCTCATCATCTACTCTATCATTTCAGTCTGCAGACCTCGCATGGCATTGCCACGTAAGGACCTGCTTATCGCCCCCAGCATCCAGCTTACCCCACCTGGGACTGACAAAGCCTCCCCTCCCTGTTCTCGTGTTATCTGCTCTCCTCCAGCACATTTCCTAGCGTTCTTGGAGCCACCATCCCTCCTCTTCATATCCACCTCTGATCTGACTAAAGATGATGGCCTGTTTAAAAGCTCATGAAGTTGAGTGCCATCACGGTCACGGCTGTCTTAATAGCGTCATAGCCCCCCAGGCAAAGCAGAAACATACATATGCATCAAAAAAAAAAACATGGGGCATCTGCCCAGCGTGCCCATGCGTTAAGACTGCCATGATGACAATTCCTCCCGAGTCTCAGCGCATGTCTGACTTCTGAGCTGCACCCTGAACCATTCTGAAGAAGCGCAGATCCTCACCACCCTGATCACTTGCCTCCTCCATGACCCTCTAAGCTTCTGTGCCCCCACCCACTCGTCTCTTATGTTTCCAGGAAGTGGCAGTGCCCGCCCTCAGAAATGTGCCGCTCAGTTCCCCATGAAAGAACAGGCACTTGGTACGTTCATTTTTTTTTTTTCTTTCTTTTTCCCGCTTCTTCGAACCACCAGGCCACCGCTCAAAAAGATCTCAAGTTCTGTAGCAACTCAAAAGTTCTGTGAAGATCAAGTAGGAGCATCCGTAGAGGTGAAGCCATTCAAAGGTGGCGGACCAGTTTTTTCGCTCGCCTGGCACGACCCACCACCCTTGGTCTGGCTTCATTTGGGTTGACTTGGCGACTGCTAGCTTGGAGCCAGCTCTGCTTGACAAGGTCAGTCCATCCAAAGCTTTGGTCAGGCATCATGTTTTTGTTTTTATCAGCCATTGGTACAAGGCCATAATGACTGGCGGTTTAACTAGTGCTCAGACAAACAGAAATGTGTAAACTTGTGTTGTGGCATTAAAAAAACGCCAGTCCGTCTGTTCAGCGTTCATTCCAAACGATGAAGAGGAAGATCCTGGGCTCCTTCCCAAGGAGACCTCCCTGATTTCTAAAAAGAAACGTTGCCATTATGTCCATCCCATTGAGAGCCCACCTCAAAAGCTGGCTGTGCGTCTGCCCCTCAAGTCAGTGTGCTTGACTAGGATTCCCAGTGGCACGAACGTGCGCGTGTTGCATGCCGGTACATCAATCGAAACCGATGGCGCGCAAAAACGTGTTGTCGCTGTCTGTGTGCGCGTTCTCTGTGGCGTTTCTTCCGAGCGAATGCGCGTGCGTGAGAACGGGAGTCGACGGCCCGCCCTACATTCAGGAGACCGCTAGGGTGTCCGCTGGTCTCGGGATGAGACGTTCTGGATGAATGACAGGGTCTCACGGTGGCCGCGTGAGTGGGGCCATAGGCGCGTGTGCGGTTAGGTGCCAGCCGACGCGGTCGGTCTGTTTTTTTTTTTTTTTTTTTGGGTGGGAGGGTAGCGTGGAAGGGGGTTTCAGCCTGCGGTACGTGCATGAACTGAACTTGTCTGAGGTTGTGTTGTAAACATCATGAGACCCTTTTGCTCACAGCCTAAGCACTCTTGTCTGTCTGGAAGTTCTGGTCTCTCCACCTTGGGGCATTCCAGGCCACAGGGGCATCTTTCAAGGGGAGTTAGGGGGCTATAAGGGTTTATATAATCAATGGAACCAGAGAGAGCCAACGCAACGGGAGAGAACATGGCGCCTCGTGGGGCTGTAGGTGTCCCGTGTGCTTTTACAGTCCCTCAGTCGTCTCCCGGAGTTAGCAGCTCATTGCGCTACATTTTGCAATTTTAGAGTCCTCCAATTTGACTTTTGAGTACTTGGGCTGAAATGAAGACCCCCCGGGCACCCCCGTCTCAGTGTATCGTGAATTCGATCAAACCGGGCGCCCCCTGTGTGAGATGTGGGTGCGCCCTCTAGAGTTGAAATTGGCACTTGCAAGTCGCGTTTGAAGGAACGGGTCCGAAAAGGCAAAACGAACATACCGTCGCTTCTCGCTTTTCTTTTTCCACAGTGGGCTAATGGGCAGGAGGCATGCTAGGAGTAAGAAACACGGCTTGGCATAGCGTTGTGCTGCAGCGAGTGGAGACGGGCAAGAAAGACACGTCACGGGCCACTGGGCGCAAAAAAGAGCGACAAAAACGAAGGTGGGGGAAAAAAGGATGGATCGATGGTAGAAATACAAGTTACTCGAAATTCAGTCACTTTCAAAAACGATCCACCAGAAGCTTCGTGTAGAAAAAAAAAAGAAAATGGTGAGCTGATCCTTTTAAATGGTAATGGGGGCGATCGATTAACAAGGTGCCGACTCTTTACCTCCGCATTGCTGCGCCCGTTCCTTTGACTCCTTTTCTGAGGTTCGGAGTCCCATCGGTTTAGGTACCGCAAGTCGTGTCCATTGGCCGGCCATGGGTCGGGATGACGAGGATGAGTCAGTGATTGGTGACAGGCTGGATCTGGGGTGGGGTGGGGCACAGAGGAGGAGGACGGGGGTTCGATCTGAAGAGCGCTGGGGATCATCTCACGACAAGACTGGAAAAGAAGAAAAGATGGAGAGAAGGCGAAGTCAGAGAGGGCAGCAAGCAGAACGACATATCAACATCCAACGAAGACTTGTCACATCATGGGTAGGGGACGTGAAGCATCGAGCCGAGGCCATCGTGGACAAACATGCGCATGCGCCTCGTGGCTGATTTAAACTACTGCACTGAGCCTTGAAATCGTCGCGTAACATGACAGGCGCATGCGCCTGAACACTCGGCGATGTTTGTAGCCCGCAAAAAAAGTGAACGATCCTTTAAAAATTAGGCAGGATCACCGCTCGCCACGACACATTTTCCTTGTATTTGTTCCTCACATTGCTTAATTTTTCATACATTCGCCGGCTTCCGAAGCTGATGTAAGCCAATACTTTGCACCACAAACTGGCCGCCATCTGATTGTCGTTGTAGTACTTGGGACTTTGCGTAGCATTAAAACGTGCTATATAAATAAATGTTGATGTTGATGTTGTTGTGATGTGTTGCATATATTTTCTACCCTCCTCAACAAGTCTTTCTTCGATCTGCTCCAAGTTTACTTCAGAACAGCAGAAGACAAATAGAAATGCGTTTCAGGAACGCCGTACTTGATTAAACTGGCCAATCAGAGACGTGGGGGGTCTGCGTAGGGTCAGTTTCGACACGACGTCAGCTCAACGTAGGAGTGTAAATCAGTCGTTGCCGTTAGGTTAGGCGTGCGAACAAAAATGGAACCGTAAAGTAACGGTCATGTGACTGGTCAGCAGCTGACGTCGTAAAATATACCAAGGGCGCAACAGTAATGGCACACAGCATGCAGTGTCTTTACGATTTTACACCATCGCTGTGAGCCTGTGGCAGTGCAGTCACCCATAACAACCTCTGGCCAACGAGAGGAGACCATTCGGTCCACGTGACGCTCGTTTGTTCGGCTAATGGCTAAGCGGTCCCAACGGCTCATCCTGATCCTTCTTAAAGATTCTCAAAGTGTCTCGCTGCAGATTCATAAAACTCCGCTTCCTGGCTTCCTAAACGCCCTTCCACCTAATTTCCACTCGGGTACGTGATCCACCGTTAAGGTGAAGAATACATCCTGCTGCAGTGTCTACTTTATCAATGTCTTCGAGAAGGCTGAAAACCTGCATTGGAAGAACACCCAGAATAAAGAGCAAACAGCTGAAAAGAAAGTCGAATCGAATCCTGTTTGACACCAACCCTCAAACGGGGTATGGACACAATGGCTGGCACTTTGTATCAAAGTTTATTATCCAACCCGGTATATCCTATAACTGCAGGGTCACGGGGGTCTGCTGGAGCCAATCCCAGCCAACACGGGCCGCAAGGCAGGAACAAACCCCGGGCAGGGTGCCAGCCCACCGCAGATTTTGTAGAAGTCGTAAGAAGTAATCCTGCTGTCGCTGGTATTCTAAATCACCCATTTAAACGTCACACGTTCAATCAGTTTATTTAAGGTGACGGGACTTGTGGTCTGTGCGTCGCCCACTCAGCTTGAAGCAAAATAAGAAACGTCAAGAACGGTCGGAAGAGGTGAGAAACAAAGTGATAGAAATGCGCACACAGTTGCACCGCCACATTGACTTTAAATCACGGCCACCGCACTGAACATGTAAAAGGTGAGGACTCTGCGGCATTTTAACAGCAGCTTAATGGCACGTCACTTTAATGGCGGGGATTAGTGGCGCTCCCTGGTGACCATAGCGGGTCGTTAATATTGGGGTCCGGATTACGTGCTCCCATAACCGCCCCCACCATGTACATAACGGGGACTTTACGGACCGCGCGCCCCTAATGGACTGACTGGCTGAGGCTGTAGTCGCCATCACGAATATTTTGGTGCCCCCTGGCCCTGTCGCCCGCACCTCAATCCGCCACTGTGAGTATTTTTATTGTAATATACAGTCAATGATACGCAAAATGCTGTGAAAGTAAAAGAGTTATTGACTGTGAATGTACAGCCACGTTTCAACAGTGCAGTACGGCTGTGACTCTAATTCATTTTAAAGGTTCGTCTGCTGACCCCCTCCCACCCCACCAGCCCCCAGGTCTGACTGCACCCTCGCATTTCTACCGACACACACACACACATACGAACTACACAGACGCACACGCGCTCCCCCCGTTCGGTCCACAAACACTCTCGTTATCCGCGGTGCGCTCGGTGTCATTTCACGGTTAAAAGTGCCGATCTCAGGCAAATGGTAATTGATAGGGAAACTGAGGCTGGCAGGCGTCAGTGCCTCTGCAGCGCCGCGGCTCCATCACTCTCTGCAGGCTTTCGTGCGCGGCTCCCTCCCTGGGCTCCAGCGGATTCGCCGTGGATCTTCTAGGCGGTGGGCCGTGACGAGCGGTCAGGTCTCGGATAATAAATTCTCTTCCTCGGGCAAACCGGGGGAATCCGTGACGTGGTGCAGGTAGTCGGATAAATTGGGCGGAGTGCGCGTGTCAGACAGAAAGTTTCGTTGGTTCTCGGGGGGAATGCGCGTGCACGCGCTCTTCCCGTGTTAGGTCTGGGCGCGCGCCCCTCGTAACATGCAGTCCCAAACCCATCAGTCACAGAAGATGTCGGAGCCCCCAGGGTTTGTTTCATACAGAATATTCTCAGGGGAGTTCTGTGTATGTAACATTACAACAAAACACAAGATTGCATTTATGCGCTCGTTCACTGAGAAGGACAGCCTGGGGGTGTCCTGCTAAATGGTACCCCCATCGAGCTCACCTCTTTCAGCCAAATGAACCCACACGGGCAATCGGCGATGTGGCCCTGAAAGAACCTTGTCGGTGTGCGTCAAGAAACAGTCAATAGATTAGAAACCGGGCTCTGGAGAGACCACCGGAGCAGGAACGGAAAACGAGAAGAAGCCCACCTCGACACACTGCGTGCGCGTTTCGGAGCCACAGGCCAGTCCGTGGTATCGGCGTTCGTTTCCCTGATGTCTTTTCTGATTCGGTAATATTAATAAAAAATGAATTTATCAGACAGATGCCTCCAAATAAACATGAAAATCAGCTTCGTGCTGCCATCAGAGTCTGTGCAGCCCAGGAAGTCTGCGAATTGTGTCGCGTCTCAGTCTGGGGTTCGAGTGTTCATTTTGGATTCTTGTAATTATTGATGTCTGTCTGTCACTTTTCATTTTTGGTTTTGCTCCTTGTGTTTCGTGGATGGTGCCCTCAAGAGGCGGGGCCACCTGCCAATCACTGCTAGGAACTGCCCAGCACCCTGGAAGCTGGTGGCTCATTGTGAGTCCGCTAGTTGGTGGATCGGATCGGCTTGTGTTTATTGCGATTTTCTGGACTTTCTGCTCTGAGTTTGGACCTCACTTTTGGAATCTACTAGGAACCTGTTTGATTTGGATCGCCTTCATGTCCCCGGCAATTCCATTTCTTTGTGCTCCACAAAGCTTCATTGGAATACTTTTTTGTGAAGAGTAAATCTTTTATATTATAAGGATGCGGCGCTTGCCCGTATGATTAGCCGGGGTTTGACATCAATGTCAATTTATTTCTATAGCACATCTAAAACAACATAGGAATGCTGTGGCCAAAGTGCTTTACAACAATAGAATAAAAGAAAACATACAAAAAACGAAACATAAATAGAAATCAAATATATGAACATAAATAATAAATAGAAGTAATGCTATATAATCATAATAAGGAAACCATCAGTATTACTGAAGGTCACAGAAAGCAAGTGAATAGAAACGAGTCTTTAATCTCGTTTTGAATTGTCGACGTGACAAAGTAAAGAGCTCCACAGGCGAGGAGCAGCAGCTGCACATGGCCTGTCTGTCCCCTTGATGGTGACACCCCCTCTTTGGGACTCCCATGTCACGACAAACTGACCAGCATACGATGGCTGGGGCTTAAATATGCTTGCAGTGGGATCATCAGCGCCGAATGTGTCTCTCAGAAAATGGCTCGGAGGAAATGCTTTTTTTTTTTTTTGGATTACACAGTTTTGTAAAAAGATTTGGGTCTGTGTCACAAATGGAAAAAAATCACACTTGAATAATAAAACGTGCTCCGTATTTAAGCCTGTGAGGTAGCTTACAATAGTGGTGACAGAATTATTATAATTTCTTTATTTAAGTTTGAAATCCCATAAATTGTAACTGTGTGAATAATATTTCAGCCTTGAACTAAACTGACTTTCTAATATCATCAGATCTTCAATGCCATCAAAGTGTAATGATTACTTGTAACATTTACCCGTGATTCTTCTTTACCCAATCGTGGATCATGGATGCAGATAACACAATAATATTATTATCCAGTGATGCTGGGTTTTCTAGCGCAGCAAGGAGAAGGAGCGAATATGAAGAGTCGAATCATCAAGTCGCTTAGCGTGTTGACATGCATTAACCCCGTTATGCACAGTAAGAGAGTACAGGAATCGGGTTATGGACCTTTGAGAAACCTCACAAACAGCGGGAGATCTCTCCGCGAATTAACCGAGGCCGTGTAAACCCTTAACTGGGTTACTCTTAACGATTTCGTATTCTACGCGTGTTGGCTGCGCGTGGATTTTCTTCCCATTCGGCAGTCACGGTATGAGCAGCCACAAGATAAATTCCCTAAGTCTCTCCAGGCTGAAGTAATCTGTCTCAATATTTCATCCACCCATCCATTATTCAACCCGCTATATCCTAAGCACAGGGTCACGGGGGTCTGCCGGAGCCAATCCCAGCCAACACTGGGCGCAAGGCAGGGAAACAAACCCCAGGCAGGGCGCCAGCCCATCGTAGCTGTGTATATATTAATAATGCAAAAAAGCGAACCCGGGTCTCCTAACTGCGAGGCAGCAGCGCTACCCACTGTGCCACCGTGCTGCCCCTCAATATTCCAGAAATCACTCGAATTAATGTTGATGAGCTGAACGTAAAGTAAAGTGCTAAACTCATCAATACAATCTCGAGAGCAGGAAGTTAGCAAGTTAAAAGTAATCGGATTACTTTTTACAGTAACGATAACCCGACGCAGACACCGGCGTTGTTATCCTTATCAGCCCTGAGTGAACGGCATGAAGCACACGTACCGGCGTGTCGGTCTTTTTCAGGGCTCAGAGTCTGCTTTGTGACACCCAGTAACAGAAACTTGGAAATAAAGCGTCAGTCTTAGTAAAATAATTAATAAAAGACAAGGCGTCATGTTCATATTTACGGTGGCCGACGATGACCTTGAACTCTTTTTATTTTATTTATTTTTTTTGGTGCAGTTTAATGACGTCAGAGCGTTTTGACAAAGGCGAACTCCGAAATTACTAGAAGATTTAAACGCAGATTAATTCGAGATGAGTTTTCCGCCCCGATCATGTTATTCACCCAAACCCGATTATTCGTGTGCGTCTTGAACATCCAAGGACGGCACTTGCGGAGTTTTAACGCGAAGGAGACGCTCGGACTTGGAATGGAATCCTTCTTGTCGCATTGCATGTCAAGTGCACAGCTGCAGTTCTGTCACATTTGACTTTGTCACGTTCGTGCCTCTTATTCGACGCCAGTTTCATCTTCGTGAGTTCAGATTTTATTCCTGGATTATAATCTCCAAATTGTAGCCTGTAATGGTTGCCGTCCTTCTCCCCAAGAGTTTATGACAGGTGGGCGCGCTCGCCTGTCACTGTTCTGATTTTGAGGTTTTTATAAACTTCTCTTTCAGTCCGTTAAACGTCCCGGAAGTCTGCGCGGAGTCTGAAGCAAACGACGGCGTCCAGAGAAGCGTGCGGGACGAGCGGTGCGGGCAGGATTTACTTCGCTTCCCGTTTCACGGTAACATTTGAAAGGCTCTTAAGGCCTCTTTTGCGGTTTACCGTTTTAAATCTAATCTTCTTTTATTGTTTCATTTTTGTCGATGTATTTTCTGTCCATTGTTCACAGCATACATGAATGTGAGGCCCGTAGAGCACTGCGTGCTACACGTGAATGAAGAGCAATGGTCTCCTGCCTAGTAGGGTTCGCCTTGGGGGTGTCTATGTGGTTGGGACCAGGAGGGTCGCCAGCCTCTGCACTTACTGGGGGGTTTGTACTCAACGACGGGAGTTTCCGTGCTGTTCTGCTGTGCTGAGTCTTCGCGTTGTACGCGGCTATTTTCAGAAGGAGGTTCATAGGAGATCATGGGCTTTAGGCATACAGGGGAGTCGCTCGAAGATCAGGTGCTAAAGTCCCTAAATCCCCCACAATGATGCCACTGGTTGGGACAGAGTGGGCGCCAATAGGCGGTCGAAACGCACTTTGCTAACAGACCACCAGACCCTGAACTGAGCCGGTGTGCAGCGAGGAATTTGGAAACTCAGTGGCATTTCTAAAATGAGTTCTCATCTATTTACGGAGTTTGTTAAGGATCTGAAGACATACATAAAAGAAACCCTGGTGTGGATGGTCCTAATGGGAACCCAAGATGGTTCCCCTGTGACATCACTCTTAAGAACCGCTTAGGCACCGTTATTGTTACAAGCGCAGACAAAGCAAGAAGGAAGAAATAAAATCCATCCATCCATTATCCAACCCGCCATATCCTAACTACAGGGTCACGGGGTCTGCTGGAGCCAATCCCAGCCAACACAGGCATAAAATGAAGAATTAAAAAAAAAAGAGTACAGAGAGGGCAAGGTGCCAAGAGCAGGGCAGACAAACAGGGGGAGAGAGGGCAGAGGAGACAGACAAGCGGCCTGAGTACACGTCAGGGGGTGTGGTCACCATACTTACTGCCCCAGTTGATGATGCAGGACATTGCGATGATCAGGACTCCGCCCACCAGCGCCACGATGCTCAGCAGCTTCGCCACACGACCCAGGCGCCGCGCTCCATCCACATCTCCCTGCTGGAAGCTGTTTCGAGACTGAGGGAAGAGCGACAACATGTCCGTCAGTGATCCAAATGGACTAATAATGATAATAATAATAATAATCGACATTTATATAGCGCCCCTCTAACCTGGGGAGCCACTTCAACCACCAACATGATGCGACGGCAGCCATTGTTGTGGCAGCAGGTTCACCACACATTAGCTATCAGGTGGCGGAGGGGTGACAGAGGCAGACAGGGGCTGATTAGGGGGCCAGAATGAATAAGATCAGGGTGGGCAATTTAGCCCTACTGTTTTTGAAGGCTGCTCATACATCTTTAATAAGCACAGAGTGCAAGGGCCTCATCTGAAGCTGAAGGACAGCATTCCTGCACTGGGGCACTGGGATCCACCCAAGGGTAAGCGCCCCCTGCTGGCCTCACCAACATCTCCTTCAGCAGCAATCCAAGTGATGGCTGCAGTCTAACATGCTTAGCTTGAAGTGAATTACCTGTTCTGAAGTGTTGGCAATATGGCCACCATTTGGAGGAGATGACATGAGGAGTTTGCCAGTTGTTTTCAGCCATGTGCGTGCTGGACAGCTCCTGATGTCAGAGGCCATGCCAGAGCATTTTTTGAGGTGAATCCATCAGGGAGCTGAACTTTGTCCAGTGCTGAGATGGATGGAGTCCACCAGTTAGCAGGATGAGAACCCAGCATGGAGCAGATGGACTGGACAGTCAAACGATAGAACTGGTGACAGGGCCCATCCACGAGGTGGCTCAGATGACATTAGCACTCCCTTTGTCACATGCTGGTCAGATCTGATGCCACAGTATTTAGGTTTGGACCTTCGATTTTGGTGGATGTTCTGAGCCCTTTCTACAACATACAGAAGTGACACAGCGCAGGTGGCATGGCTGCCGTATGCCCCACTGTCTGTCTGGGAGTGTCCCAAGCGTTGGTGAGCGGACAGAGTGGCGATTTCTCCAGTCTCCTAAGATGGCAGTTGTGAGGTGGGCTACTCAGGGTCCCACAGGCAGGTGAAATAACTTGTTGAGGGTCCCACAGGGTCAGCAGCAGGACCTGAATCCCCAATCTTAAGCACTGCGCCACACTGCCCGCCACCATTTAACGCCTAACTCTGGTGAGGCAGACGTCTCCTGAGTGAAGTTCTACCCACACTTCCATTCTCCTGCCAAATCTCGGACCACCAAGAGGGCTCCAACATGAGAAATTTCCCCAATGGCGGAGGACCCTTCAGCCTGTGCGTGGATTGATTGGTTACCTACAAGCTGGTATCTCGTCCAGATGGCGTGAGTGGGATGAGCTGAGCTCGGCACAAAGCAGACAGAAATAGAAAAGTAAATAAATAAATACGCTTGTGTTTGAAATTCTAGACCAGAAGATTCGGCCCAAGCACTGCATGACAACTCCAAACGAGAAGTGAAGAAATGTGCTGCAGTCTAACGGTAGGGTGGCACAGTGTGTAGCGCCATTGCCTCCTAGCGACTCTGGGTTGGTTAGGCCGTGTGCTCAGTTTTTTCTCTCGTTTAATTAACTAGCACTTTCCAGTTGGACCAGAGCAGCCCATGATGGTATTTACTGTAGTGCCCATCTTCCAGGACTGCTCCCTCCCTTGGGCCCATTATGGTCAGGGTGGGCTCCCGCTCACTGACTGTAACGTGTGACCCTGAGTAAGCCTGGGACTGAATGTTGTAAGTCGCCATAGATAAAGATGTCCATCCAATCAACAAATCTAAATATACGTGACTTGTTATTGAAACATCTGGGTGTGGAGGAGGACAGGTGGACGGTGGGCCAAAAAAGTGAACCCTTCAGGCAAGCCGGGGGACTCGCTGAGGCAGACAGACTGTCAGAGAGGAAACTGACACGCCAGACGGGCAGGGAGGAAGAACGTTCCAGAAGCCGGCGAGTTTCATCCGCTAAACGCACGTAACGTAAGCGTGGACGCCTGTGCCGTTGGACAAGATGGAGCGACCGCTAATCAGATAAAAGAGCCGGAGGTCAGCGTCACTCGGGAATTGCAGCATTCCCAGTTAATTCTGAGTGGGCCACTCCCTTTAAGTCACTAAATCACGTCACGACAGCTGACTGGGGCCAAACCGCTGAGCCCACCCTCACTGGTCACCACTCTCAGTGACACTCTGGTCTCACAAGTTAGTTCAGCTGAACAGAAAGCTAGAGAGGCAAACCAGTCAACGCAATCGGCTCCAGTAATGGGAGACGGATGGGCTCCAGTAAGCCGATTACCTGGACACATAGCGGCCATATGACTTAGAGAAACGGGAGGTTCAAATGAAGGACCTCCGGCTTCCGAGCCACCGCAGCCACTAAGAGCGACAGCCGTGTTTTAATTGGTAAATAATTGAAAAGATTTTCTGATTTCTAGGAGACAAAGTTCCTGCTGCAATTGGAATTCGTCCTGAATAATTGATGTCGAGGAGAGTGGGGGAAGGGCGTCCGCCGCAACACGAAGCTAAGGTAACCCGTGTCCCTGGGGGCGGCAGGAGGTGGAGGAGGACCCGAGGGCAGCTGGGTAGAGCAGGGCTGGACTGGACTGGACGGAGAGCTGCACTCGGCTCTGCGTTTAGGGTCTCAGAGGGGTCGACGCGTCAGCTGGATGGAGGCCAGTCAGTCAGAGCCTGAGATGAATGAAACGTCAAAGAGAGAAAGAAAGAAAGAAATAAGAGCTGGACAGGATCACGAGATGGGGCTCGGACTCGCAGGCAAGTGACAAATGGCTTCATTTAAAGCTGAGGTCACAGTGACCAGGACAGGACCCACCGGAGGAGCTGGGCAGAGGCCACTAATGCTTTTGGGTACTGGACAGCCATTTATAGACCCAAGCTTATCAAAGAGCACTAAGGAGCCCATTGTTGACTTGGACAGAGTGACCAGGATGACAGAGCTGGACAGTCAGATGATGAGTTAGCCATTCAATAAGACAAAGTTCATCCGAGAGGTGCTTACAATTTACATTTGGGCTTCCGTGGCCTGACTGGATGTGCTCCCGGAGCTCCAGTGAGCTAAACAGAGCCAGCCCAGGACCGTGTCCACCAGTGAGTGAGGGTCAGGAGAGATGGACAGTCAAGTGATGCGTGTGACAGAGTGGGCCACCCATCAGGTGACTAAAACTCCATATGCATGCTGGACAGCAAATCCCCCAGGGAGCTGACCTAAGTCCAGAACTGAGTTGAGCCAAGCCCACCAGTGAGTAGGATAAGAACCTTGCATGGATCAGATTAAAATTGTATGTGAGAAAGAGCTGACCGAGTCCATACATTAGGTGGATCAACTGACTTTAGCACATGTGCATGCTGGACAACTCCTGACGCCAGAGCTTTTTCTAAGCCAAATCCACAAGGGGGCTAAACCAAGTCCACCAATGCACCAATGAGCAGGATAAGAACTAGCGTGGGACAACCAAGTCATATGTGTGACAGAGCTGACTTCATCGTGACTGAGTCCATCCATTAGGTGCTCAGACAACATTAGGAGTTTTCATCCATGTACATGCTAGACAACACCTGATGCCAGAGGCCATGCCAGAGCATTTTTTGAGGTGAATCCATCAGGGAGCTGAGCCTCGTCCAGTGCTGAGATGGATGGAGTCCACCAGTTAGCAGGATGGGAACCCAGCATGGAGCAGATGGACTGGACAGTCAAACGATAGAACTGATGACTGGGCCCGCCCATGAGGTGGCTCAGATGACATCAGCACTCGCTCGGTCACATGCTGGTCAGATCTGATGCCAGATCACTTAGGCTAAGATCAGACTGCAGCTCAATTCTGATTTTGTCACCCATGCGTCAGTCAGAACTGATAACTTCTGGAAAGTGTGAACAGCATAACAAAAAGCACATTGAATGTGAACTTTCCAGGTCAGGTTTAGACCACTAAAGCCAATGTGACTTGACTGTGACCCACGTTTGTACGCTCAACTCTGATTTGGGTTGGACTTTGCACTCACTGTCTATGCAGCCTTTGTCAAAGCTCTGCTTTAAAACACCAAGATGGATGGGAGCACCAAAGCAATGAAGGAGCGGTGGGAAGACTAAAGCCAGACGTCCATCCGGTCTGAGTCTCAGGGGGGCGGTTATCCAATCAGAGATGCCCACATTTATCCTGTCCTCTCTAGCCGATGTGTTTTTAGACAAGCCGTGATATCTAATCCCTCCAGTGTGTCCTACAATTGCCCCCGAGGTTTCCTCCCAGTTGGGCGTACTTGAAACACCTCAACCGGGGGGCATCCAGTGGGCGTCCTAAATGCCTGGCAGCAGCTCCACACTGAGCTCCTTGCCTTGTCTCCAACGCTGCTTGTATCCAGGATCTCGTTCTCATTCTCGTTCTACCGAAGCTCCTGACCACAGATGAGGTGTAGGTAGGAGCTTCCATTGCTCATCAGCTCAACTCTCTCCCTACATCCAGACAGAACTTCCTGATTCCGAATGGAGTTGGTGCACCTGAGGCACACGTGTGTTTCTGAGAGAATCTTGTGGCCCAATGCTGGCATACAGTAAGTAATCGAACGTCCTGCTTTACATTCCGTGATTGTCAATCCTCAGCACGCCTCAACGCTGCCTGCCCCGTGTCACCCGTCTCCCACCCGCACCTCTCTCTGTACTTACAGATCTGCCACTGATAGCTGCACTATAAACAACAGGGACCATTTTTCCTTTGCTGTTTCTCTCCCCTTCACAACATGAAGTATTGCAAGAGCCAGCATGCTGTTGGTGTCCATGGTGGTCTGTGAGGTCGCATCTGTCTGATGAATTTAATTGTGCACATGTGGGGCAGATTTATGGCAGGGACTTGTCCAAAATGATATCAGACTCATTTTCAATTACTTTGTCCAATCAAAACACTGCATATGAACCAAACAATCGGAACTGAGTCTGAAAGTAGCCTTAGGACTTCAGGGCGGTTTAACCAAAGTGATGTCAGCAAAGTTACCGTTGAACCGGTGAGCTCAGGAGGAAAGAATCCACCACCAAAGTGACCAACGCACTGCTGGAGAGCTGCTGGTCAGCTGTGAGAATCGCATCTGCCAAAGCATCAAACGGCGTAAAGGAGTAGGACAGAGTGACCGAATGAGTGTGACAAAGTCCATCTATGAGGTGGCTGGACCTTACAGTCCCCATGGATGTTTTCAACCAAATGTCCATAGATGAAGGCAGAGCATTAAGAGCCGAGCTGAGACCACCAGTGAGTCCAGCACTGAGCTGGACAGAGACCACCAGTGAGTAGGACAAATGGACCAGTGGAGCAGCTACAATGAGCTGGACAGTGAGACCGAGTTCACTATTCAATAGGAGGGTCTCCACCCATGAAGCGGCTTTCACAGCTGCTTTCAGCCATATGCGGGCTGAGCTTCTGGAGCTCAACAGGGGCTTTACAGGATGCATCTTCAGAGATTTCAGGACGTCCTGGACGTCTCCTGACTTAAACCCACCACTAAGGTAGTTGAAGATGAAGATAAAAAAAGCCTTCAGGGTTCCTTTCAGCCTCACAAATGCTGGACAGCTCTTGACCAGATAACATGGCAGTGAGCCCAGATCTTTCTTTCTCTTTTCTGCAGGCTCAGAGATGTTTTGTCAATTTGCCAGGTCATTACGCTGCCTCTCGTCCTCCATCCTACATCAACCACCCCCAAACCCCCCCGCCACACTTCCTCCCTCCTCAGGCACAGTCCATAGCTTGTGGTGGAGAAGCCGCAGAAGCCTGACAGCAGCGCCATGCGGAGCCACATCCTGCTTTTAAACACCACTTCTGACCACCTCCTGACTCGTGAGGTTTGATCTGTGGACCACAGTGCCCACGTACATCTCCAGCCCTACCTGGCGTGACCACCCCTCGACAACACACTTACCATCACAGAGTAGACGAAGGCCACAATATTGATTGGCCAAATGGGGCAAAAGCAGGACAGGACGGCCAAGATGAGGTAGTCCCGGGGCTTCTCCCCGTCCATGGCGCTATTGGTGGCCGTGGAAGGTTGGCGACACAGGCTGGGCCGTGGTGAATTGGTCCCCACACTGGGGAGGTGAGCTATGGAGCCCGATTTGCTGCCCACCCGGGAGCGCCCACCGCGGGGCTCCTTCAGCTGTCGGCGTTTGGCATCAGGGGTGGCGTGCAGATCACTGATGCTGCCGGCAGACTGGACGACCACCACTCCGTTACCGTTCTCCACCCGCTTCTCGTCCACCACAGTCACCTCCTGCTGCTCCTGGGGTGCTTCGGGGATGATGGGGCCATCTGCAGGTGTGGGTGTGCTTTCAGGGGTCGGCTGATCCTGCTGTTGCTCAGGCACAGCACTGGGGGTGCTGCTGTTGGTGAGCGAGGGGCTGTTCTCCGTGTTCAGAGCCATGGCTGCTGGCTCTGCTGGTCACTGGCTGGAATTCAGAAATCAAAGGGGGCTGCTTGGTTGGCACTGTGCGTGGTGCTCCTGCTGGTGGCCTTCTGTTACAATGCCTGGAATTAGTGGTGAGCCATGGAGTCCACTGAGCCGCACACACCTGTCTTCAAGTGCAGGTGCTAATGGGAAGCCATGCTGTCCAGCCGATAGGCAGCTGTACAAGGAGAGGGAACGTCCTGTGGTGGAACAAAAAAATAAGAATAAGAAGTAGAAGAAGAAGAAGAAGGGTGTGTGAGGAAGGAGAATGTTTGGGGGCAGAGGGTGGGGGGGGTCCTGCTGTCTGTGCAAGTGCTGGGGGCTCACGTGTTTGTCAGGTGGGTGAATGTGCTTGTCTAGGAACCATCTATTAAATAATGGCTTTCAAATCTATCTATCTATTTATCTATCTATCTATCTATAATATAATGCATTTCTATCTATCTATCTATCTGTCTATCTATCTATCCATCTATCTATCTATCTGTCTATCTATCTATCCATCTATCTATCTAATCCTTCCTACTACACCAAATTCTATCTGTCTTTACTTTTTAATGTTTAAGGTTCTCATTCACAGCAAATTGAAAGCTGAATTTCCATATTATAAAGTAAGTAGTAAGTATTGTAATCGACATATTTAATGAAATTTGGGGTATTAATAATTTCTTTGCTTTCTACAGAAAATACAGTTTTCGTATCTAGTAGTAAAATGTGCGTAGAAAGACTGAAAAGTGTAAATGTTTCCAAAATGATGACTGTTAATATAACTTAATTGTAACATAAATGTCATTAAATATTCTTTTAAATTAAAACAAATGTTAACTTTTTAAAAGGCTTTAATACCGTGTCCTGCACATCTCTCAGTCTCTCTTTCTATCTCTCTATTTCATTCTGTCTTTGCTGTCTCTCTCTCTCTCTCTTTCTCTCTCTGTCAGTCTCGCTATGTCACCTTTCATGTGTTTGTGTTTATCCGTAAAGGCTCATAAATTTTGGATTTTCCTGTCTAAATGTCTATTGTTTTCCTCAGACTCCAGACCACCTTAACTCACTAAAGATGGAGGAGGGGGACTGGTGGTGGTGGTGGGGATCGGTGGGGCGGGGGACGGGCGGGTGGTGTTGTTTGGTATCTTGGCTTTACATCAAATGGAATCAGTTTGAAGCGTCAGCACTTCACACTTTGAAGGTTATGAGTGTTAGATAGACAGACACCATGCAATTATTAGACAGATAGATAGATAGATAGATTTGAAAGATAAGACACACGCACACACCCAGTGCACCAAGTCCTGCATTTCTTCCTTTCATCATTTCATGCCATCACTTAGTTTCTATTTTTCATCTTTTCTCATCCATTTTCATTTCTCCTCATACCACAGAGACATAACATGGCGAAAGCACTTCAGATCTCATATCCTTTATCGTGAAATGAATAATGCACAACACAAAAGGGTCCCCGGTGAATTTCCCAATTCCGCAGAATCAGAAAATAATCGGAACCAATGCATCAGCAAGAAAGGTGGAACCAGACAGACGGAGAAATAGAAAACACCGATAGATGGACAAATATAAGAGGCACTGGAGAGAGAGAATTTGGAGTAGATAGATAGATAGATAGATAGATAGGAAAGGTGCAATATGCATATATAGACAGCTATTTTGGTGTAGTCGGCAGGATTAGATTTGATCAGATACCCAGTATTTCATACAGTTGCCAGGACTACATAGATAGGTAGTTGAAAGGCGCTATATATCAGATCGATGTTTTATTTCCCAATGAGGTATATTACTTTAAATTTTTGTCATCAACGATACTTTTAATATTTTCTTCTATTACCTAATTTATTATTAAGAAAATGATTACTAATCAACATCTCCTGGGTTGATGAAGTCAGTAATGTACTCACAAAATATAATTTGTATTATTATTGTTAGCAGTAGTTCTTGTAATAATAATAATAATAATAATTGATGTAGATCTTTAAATATGATGAACACCTCCATCGCGCCGTCGTCATTTTTGTTTTTTTTTTTGGGGGGTGCACTTCACGGACCCGGGTGGTCGCTCTGTGGTGCCATTTGTGAGTTGACTCCTTGAGTTTGCGGGGCGTCCCTTTCGTTCTGACTCGTGCGGCGTGGTGGCGCAGCGTTCAGCTTTCTTTCCGAGTGTCCTCCCCAGACGTCCACTGCAGATTGATGGACGGGTGTGTCTGGACTCGCACCGTCATGTCCCCTGCGACCCGATGCAGATCGGGTGGCCTTGTCGCGGTGTTTTTACTTCAATCTTTCGACTCTTAACGGCGCTCTAAACCTTCCCAGTTGGAAGTGAGACGTCTAAGACTCCGCGCTGAAGTGACATGTTGTCACGTTACATGACAAGCCGTCCGCTGTGACCTGCTCGATTTCTAATCCCCTCTGATTTTGTCTTTTCTGGGGGATGAAATCCCTGAGGAGGTCTCAGCTGGTATGGGTGGGCTGCAGGGGCGCTTTGTGTTCCTCTAATCCATTTTCATTTTCATTCCATGAGGGACATCGACAGAGAAAGTAAATCAGACAGGCTGACAGAAGGGAAAAGTGACAGGGTGACAGAGACAAACGACAACACCGAGAGAATTTCTCCACCATCTCAAGACCCCTCAAAGCTCCCGAGGCTGTCACTCCCGGGTTGACGTCACCGCTCATTTTTCATCCCAGGACTGCCACCCACCATGTCAGAATATTTGCCCCACGTCCAAAACTTGTGACATGTTTTGCTTTTTTCTGGGGGTCCCAGTCCCCTCGCCCCTCTGACCACCCCCTCGCCTTTACATTCCCACTCTAAGCACCAGCTGTGACCAGTTTGTAATGGGACTCTTCTGTTCTGGTCACCTTAGTTTCTGCTACAACCGCACAGTGTAAACCTGGCAGAGTAAGGATGGGGTGTCCCGAGATCAAATGGAGCGACCCTGGGGGCGACAGATGTCACAGCACCGGGATACATGACCGTGCCGAAATGACACGACACGACAAGGGACCCGCAGCCCAGGCAGCGCCTTGGCGACAGCGTCTTCGGGCGGGCAGGAGGGGCGACTGACACCCACCCGAGTAGAAACGGGGAGCGTCCAACAGAAGATCAGGCTGTCGGTAAAAGTGCCAGAGCAGTCAAACCTCAGCCCGTTAATTAAAGCTTCCTACAGCTGGGTCTGCCCGGGGGGCACAGCGGAGGAGAAGAGGGAGGGCAGCGCGTTGGCACCAGGAGTGCAAAGTGTGCAGAAATGAGAGGAGCACCTGGCACACGTCTGCCGTGAAATTCATAGCCACATAAATAAAGAAGGCACCATATAAGAGACAGGGAGACACCCAAAAGGCGCTATATAACAGAAAGACGGACAGACAGACACAGACAGACAGAGACAGACAGAGAGGGAGGTGCGCGTTTCTCTTACTCACACACGCGTGCTCCTTTCGTTAAACGTTGAAAACAAAACGCCACACAATGGAAGTTGCGTGATAAACATTCACGGCGGCACGTGCTTCATGTGTTCACCCGCACCGAGCTTCATGCGTGTCGCCCCGGTGAACATGCGTGAGACACGTGCTTGTCATTTTGCAACACTCTCAGACAGCTCCCTTCATTACCCATGCATGCTGTAAGAAGACGGACGCAGACGGGGACAGAGACAGAGTCAGGGACAGAGACAGAGACAGAGACAGGGACAGGGACAGGCTTACCTTCCGCCAGCTGCTCGCCAATTCTGATGAACGCCCCTCTGCGTGTCTCAGCGTACTGGGCTGCTAGTTTTATTACTCAGGCTGCGGTTTGTGTTATTTGTAATCCCAGGCGCGAGCTGCTCCGTCTGCGACTCGCCTCTTCTCTCGCAGGCGGCTCTCTTCTGCAACGCAATACGGAGCGGAAAATGAATCAGGAGAAAACCGAACGAAGGAAAAAATCTGAGAAATTAAGGAAGAAAAAAATAAGGCAGGGCAGAAAAGGAAGAGCAGAGAAAAGAAGCGCAGGGCAGAGCGGAGCAGAGCAGAAAAGAGGAGAGGAGAGGAGAGGAAAGGAGAGAGGCGCTTCAGGGACAAACAAGCAGTCGGCGTCAAACGGGATCGGCGGTACTGCTGCCGTGCTGATGCGGAGACCCCCCGTCCCCTCCCCCAGAACACAGAAAGAGAGAGAGAGAGAGAGAGAGAGCGACGCACTCCGCACTCCCACCCGCTTCCAGCGACACAACCGATTCCAGCGATCAGTTATATAGCGCCTTTTACTATCTATCTATCTATCTATCTATCTATCTATCTATCTATCTATCTATCTATCTATCTATCTATCTTTAGTTCATTTGGTATCTATATTATATATTGCCTTTCATATCTATTTATTATATAGCGCCTTTTCATCTATCTAGCTGTCTACAAGGCACTATATAATCTATGCATATCTCTATCGAGTGCCTTTTGTATCTATTTATCTATTATTTAGTGCCTTTCACATATCTATCTATCATATAGCGCCTTTCGCATAGATAGATAGATAGATAGTGAAAGGCGCTATATACTAGATAGATAGATAGATAGATAGATAGATAGATAGATAGATAGATAGATAACTATTATATAGCGCCTTTCTCTATCTATCTATCTATTGTATAGTTCATTTTGTACCTATATTATATATCCCTTTCAAAATGTGTTTGTTATATAGCGCCTTTTTTCATCTTGCTATCTACAAGGCACTATATAATCTATCTATATATCTGTCGAGTGCCTTTTGTATCTATCTATTATAAAGTGTCTTTCACATTATCTCTCTATGCATATCATATACTGCCTTTACACCTGTCCATTATATAGTGCCTTTCACGTATCGATCCATCATATAGTTCATTTGGTATCTATATTATATATTGCCTTTCATATCTTTTTATTATTTTCATCTATCTATCTGTGTATTTATTCTATAGTGCCTTTCATGCCTATCCATCCATCTAATTGTCTGTCGGTTATCTAGCGCCTTTCCTGCCTCTCTATATATAGTGCCTTGCACTTCTTTTCTCTCTCTAGATCTAATCTGATGTTGCTAAGAGACGGCTAGAGAGGTCTCCTCCATCCCTGCGCCCACTCCTGTGCCCCCTAACCCCCCCGCGCTCTCCAGTCTTGGATTGTGGGGGTGCCTGGGTGGGAGTCGAGACCGACATCCGGGTATCTCATTAATTATTGAAGATGAGTGACAAAGAGAGGCAGGATCTGCGCACGCCGCTTCGTCCCAACTCGTCTCGTTATCTCATCAGCGGCGGCGGCGGCGGCGAAGCGGAAGGCTCGGTCAGCGGCACTTAGGCGGCGGCACGTGACGGGCGGGAGGCGGTGGTCGCCAGTATGGGGCGGATGCCAGTTTTTTTTGCGGTTTCTCGTGCCAAACTCACGCAGTCCGCCCTGCTACTGTGGCCGATTTCTTTCTCCTTTCGGGTCTTTTGTTTCTTCTGATTGCCTGCAAATCCTCTGGAGAGTCGAATACGACAATCGAGCCGGAGATGGTGGGATTGTTAGACAAGGTGGCACTCTGGGTAATGTGATGTGATGTTCTGAGGCGTGTTTGACGTGTGTGGGGGTCACCTCGTGCCTTTATAGCGCCTTTTCGGGGGGGCTCTAGTGATTCTCCCCTACCCATTGGCAGCGGTGGAGATTTCCAGAATAATCTTGATTTTTCTAGTAGAAAGCCGCAGCGAACTCCGCCTTTACATGTCCACCCCATCCAAACATCACCCATCATGGCTGCCAAGAGGTTAGAGTCGGAGAGACGGTGTCCTCACTGGCCTAATTACAAGTCCATGTGTTATCACGTCTCTGACGATGACTGGCGTCATCCCTCAGACAGAGACAGACATTACAAGACAGTAGACAATGGCCAACACCTCATTGTGTTAACCCGACCAAACCCCCCGTCCCTGGCACTGCCCACCTTAGTAAACAAGAGGCCTTCTGCTTGGCCTTTGCTGCCCCACTTGATACTCAGTCCTGGTGGTCTGCCTGCCAAATGCCCTCCAGAGTCTGATGGGTAAAGACCTTGGCAGTTATTCTTTATGGGGTTCTTAGTTCCAAGAGCACCTCAGTTGGTTTGAGGTGGGATTTTGCCATCTCCTAGACTGAATACCTCCTAAGGGTGATGGGCTCAGTCTACCCAGGTGGGCCGCTCTTCTTCTGGCCCTTATGGTGGCACTGAAAGTGTCCATCGACTGGTATAGTGGACCTGTCTGTCGGAATTGGGCCTCCTGCAGACTCCTCATACAGTGTTGTGGGTTTCTGAAGCCATCACAGGGCCCACATTACATGTACAGACCCCCAGTATCCCCATCACACGATTGATATTTGGACTTCAGCGCCCCTTAACGCGTTCCACCTCAATCAGAAACGTCTGGCAGCCATCACCGCATTTCTGACACAATCCTGGTGGGGTATGTTCTGGGCTGTTCAACCAGATGTGTTGGTTCCCTGGCACAGAGCGGACCCTTTGAAACTGTCCGCGTGTTTCAGGTTGTTGAGGTGAGGACCCCAACACTTCACGTTAGTCTGACGTCGCCGTTCCACCAGCAGCTTCGATGTGTTTAGGGTCACAGTGCTGGGGAAAAATCCAGCCAAGTCCAAGGTAATCTTTGGGGTTATGTGGAAAACTTCAGAGGCCAGTCTTCTTCATGACAATCCCCCCCCCCTTTGTGCAGCCACAGAGAGCGATGCCCCATGATACACCATCTTTAACAGCTGGCACTGTGTTCTTGGGGTCGAATTCCTCACCTCTTCTCCTCCCTGCATATCTCTGGCCATCATGGCCGCCCTACTCAAGTCTTTGTCTCCTCTGACCATAAGCCATTTCTCCAGGAGGCTTTTCCTTCGTCCACGTGATCAGCGGGGGGCTTCTTTCTTGGACAATCCAAACCCACCTGACTGCTGTTCAACATGTTTCTCGGTGGTTCTTGGAGTTCATCTGACTGGCTCTCAGCTCCCGGCCCACCGCTCCAAAGCCCTTGTACTTCATGGACAATTTATTTGAGCGGACGCTCCTGACTTGTGTAACTCTCAGTCACGTCTGCACCAGGCCACCTGGACCTTCCCGTCGTAGCGCGAGTTCATCGGTCCGTTGAGCGCCGTCAAACAAATGACGAAGAGGAGGCTACCAGCTGTCGTCCATCGAGGCCAGGCACGTAAGTGGCACTAACTTCAAACTCGTCACCGCTTCATTGACAATCGAAGAAGGTCCACAGAGAGTTACGAGCCTGTGATGCTTTCAGAAAACTCACAATAAATTAAAGATGGAGTCACACACAATGAAGGCAGGTAAGTTTGGAGGAGAAAAGGCGAGGCATTCATCCTGACCAACTCTGGTGGTGCTGCTGCTGGTGAGGCTCTGGGCCTGCGCTGCTGCCAGTGGAGCTGCTGCACCGCACAAAGTGAACGCAATCATGAAGGAGGAGGATTAATGAGGACGTGACGGAGGGGAAACGAGCCTGCAAGACCTCCACATGCGCACTGCAGGCCTTTAGGACCTTCCAGAGCCTCAACCTCACATGGTCTGATACAACAGCCAATGGTGAAATATGGAGGAACAGCAGACACCAAAGAGTCAACGACCTGATCGAGGGGAGAAACCCAAGGTGGTCTGGCCACACAAATCAACTCTCCAGCATCAAACCTTCACAGATAACAGCAAAGAGTTTGGCCAGGAACAACATGGAAATGTCCCACAGAGCAGGAGTGTGGAGGAACACCGGGCGAGAAACGGTCTGTGATGGAAACCGGGGTGTCAGTGAGCCCCAAACCCCCAAACACTAAGAGTCCCGGGTTCAAATAGTTGGTGATTTTTATTCCAAATCCCTCCAAAAGTGACAAAAGCACAAGTAATCTCTGTCCTACAAATCACAATTCCTCCCTCCACCAGTCGGGTGTTCCTCGTCTTCCTCCCAGCTCCGACTCACCTGGACAAGGGAGTGCGCTCCCTTTTATTTAGGACGCGGGGGTACTTCTGGTGCCAGGGTAACTGCCCGATGGAAGTCATCCAGAAGTCCCCATGTAGAGAGCACATCTTCCTGCAGCTCCCCCTTGTGGCACCCAGGAACCCCAGCAGGGCTGTGTTGCTGGACTACACTTCCCAGCATGTCCTACTGGTTTCATACTGGGCACCGATATCCAGGGCCACCGCCCTTTAGCATCCCGAGGGAATAAAGAGTCCCTGACAGCACCTTCTTCTGGTGGGATGTTTGTCCATCACTTCTGGTTCTGGCTTCTTCCTCTCTCCTGGTCAGGATGCCCATCCAACCCCTGTGGCATTTACAAGTGGGCCACACGGCACAAAACGCAATACCAAACGTCACACACCACCCCTCAGAGGAGACAGAAAACGGGGGGCCAGGAACATGGAAATGTCCCACAGGGTAGGAAACAAGCAGGGTACACATGGGACCAACCACAAGTGCTGTTCTGGGGCAAAGAAAAGTGGCGTCCCCAGGTGGATGACCACAGGGTCCCCAAAGGAGGAGGCCAAGCCGAGCCGCGCATCTCCAGGCAGTGATCTTTATTGCTCTCATGACACAGTTAATCGTAAATTTACACAAAGGGGCTGCCATTCGCAGGGACAAAGCGGCCAAGACTGAGATTCTGCAGGGTCTGCGGCAGGCCATCGTCACCCTGGTTAACATAATTACGAAGGTGACATCTAAATGGCCGTCAGCATGGCAGGCAGAAGACTGTACAGAAGGACCCCATCGCCCCATGCATCGTTCCAACATAATGGCCTGACACGGCGGCAACATTACAATGTCAGGCCATGCGTTCGAACCCACAGGGCGACCTCTGCCACCCCGAGACCCTCAAGAGCCGCACTCCAGAGACCCGACGCCAGTCTTCCCAAGATGCTCTCCAGCATCCACTCCTCACTCCTACATTTTCTTTCGTTCGGCCACGTCGATTGCCGCCATGTTCCTTGAAGCCGTGATGAGGTGCAGGAGGCTGATTGCCGACTTCATGATGGCGATGGGTGTGCTCACCCAGAAGATCACCCTGAAAAGGCCCATGCCACCCACTGTGGTAAAGGAAACAGAAAAGCAGAAAGGGTTAAACAACACAGAAGCGGCCGATGCCAATCAAGCTGATCTGGAAGGTCTTACCTGAGGGCCCCTCGTAGAAACTCAGGAGGTACAGCATGCAGTAGAAGAGCTCATTGCCTGCGCACATGAAGAAGAGCACCGGCTGAAGGGGGAGAAACAGAAAGAATGGTGGAGGACATGCCAGGGCGCACAGAGGGACTCGCCCACCTTGGCACAATCACAGGGGATTCAGTTAGGGCCGAGACCCCTTCACATTCTGCACATGTTCTCTGGGCTGTACGTTTAATTTTAATTGGATAACCCTAACCCATCAGTCTACCCTCGATATCCCATAATGACAAAGTGACCACATGTTTACAGAAAGGGGTGCAAATTGATCACAAATCACAGACTGACATCTCTCATTCCAAGGAGTGTTCAGGCCCTTTAGCGTGCGTTCAGGTGCCTCCTCTTTGCTCCAGTTCTCCTTGAGATGTTTCTAGAACTTGATGGGGTCCACCTGTGGACACCTGAATTGACTGGACCTGCAGAGAGAGGGTCCAACAATTCACACTGTAGGTCAGGACAGAAAGCAAGTCACTCACTGTAAACCTCCATGAGCAAACGGTGGCGGGGCAAAGCCAGGGCACGGGGATCAAACCTTCTCTAAGGCACCGAGCGTCCTCCAGGAGCACAGTGGCCTCGAGAACTGTGAAATGGAACAAGTCTGGGACCACCAGGACTCTCACTAGAGTTGGCTGTCCAGCTAAACTGAGAAAGAAGGGAAGGTGAACAAGAACCCAGCAGTCACTCTATGAGACCTTAGAAGGTCCTCTATGGAAATGGAAGAACAAGAATCTCAGCGGCAATCCAGAGAAGCCTGAAGGAAGCCATCGCTTGATAAAAAAGCATTTAAAGAACTCTGAGTGCACGAGGAAACAGACAACAACTGAACTCCTTGGGCAGCATGTCTGGTGAAGACAAAGCAAAGCTCCTCATCGGCCTCATTCCACCCCAACAGTGCAGCCTGTGGTGGAGACAGGGAGACTCGTCAGACAAGAGGGAAGGATGAATGCCAACAAATCCAGAAAGGTCCTTGAAGAGAACCTGCTCCAGCGTGCACACCACCTCAGACTGGGGTGACACTTTCTATGACCTCAGGCCTGGTATGGCTTTAGGACAAGTCCCCGAGTGTCCCCATAACACAAGTGGGAGGAGACCTGAGGGGATCTGCCAGGACGAATGGGGCGCACTGCCCAAATCTAGGAGTTTGGAGAGACTTGACCAAGAAGAGCCCAAGTAGGAATTTCTGCCAATTGGGGTCCTACAAAGTACTGATGGAAGGGTCTGAATACTCCAATAAAAATCCCATAAATTTAATTAATACATTTACTTTGTCATTCTGCGTTACTGTGGGGCTACAATAATATTTACGGGTACAAGTGGCACATTTGTCTATTTAAAGATTACATCTCCGAACACAATGCACAATGTGAGGGGGTCTCCAGACACGCTGAACCCACTGAAAATGTGCTTACCTGGGCCTGCAGCCCACTCCTTCCAAATATCTGATAATGCCACTCGACAGTTAAAGTGGCACCAGCACCCGGCTGGCTGCCTCCCACCCCACCGCCGCTCCATTAAACGCAGGCCCCTTTGCTTCATTTTAGATAATGCCCGCCTCCTCTCGTACCCGTGAAGTGTAGTAGATTCTCAGCACAGGATTCCCCGACAGGTCGATGGTCTTGTGACTGCTGGACCCCTTCATGATCGAGCTGCAGGGAGACAAGATGAAGTAGTTAGCAAGCCAGCAACTCCTCCCTCTTAAGGACTCCGACTCCCAGAATGCACTGCTCACTACCATGCATACCCCCCCACCCCCCATTCTTCATTAGCACCCAGAAGTGTAGCTGAGAATCAGCTGGGAAAGCACACGAGTTATAAACAGTGTGATCACTGAATCATCCTCGTCCTTTTAGACCTCTCCTTACCCACCAGGTCCTCCTTGCCACCCTCTCCGACTCTGGTATCACTGACACTGCCCTCAGGTGGTTTGGGTCCTACCTCTCTGGCAGATCCTTCCATGTGTTCTGGCATGGAGAGATGTCAAAGGTGCACCAGGTAAGCACAGGTGGAGCCCCAAGTGCTAGTGACGAGTCCTCTCCTCTCTACACATCACTTCATTAGGCCCAATCATCTAATCTCATTTATTATTTTTCTTAAATCGGTTCTTATGTTCCGATAATATTCAGTTGTCACTTCCTCCAGAGGTCCCCACGGTATCAGCCACAATCTCTGTGTGTCTGATATTGCAACCTGGATCAAGGAGCACCATCTCCAGCTCAACCTGGCAAAAACCGACCGTTTTGTTAGCCCAGCTCGCCATCTCTGCTCAGTGTGGCTCATCGGCACTAACACCTGCCAAGTCAGAGGGCACCCCTCAAGTGGCGACCAGTGATCATCTGTCCTTCACTAGCCATACTGCTATGGTCTCCTGGTCTTGCAGATTCGCTCTTTACAGCATCCACAAGATCAGACATATCAGGGCAAGGGGATCAAACCTCCTTTAAGACACTGAGCGTCCTTCAGGAGCACAGTGGCCTCGAGAACTGTGAAATGGAACAAGTCTGGGACCACCAGGACTCTCACTAGAGTTGGCTGTCCAGCTAAACTGAGCAAGAAGGGTCCTGGTCAGGGAGGTGAACAAGAACCCAGTGGTTACTCGTTATCCCAGCTCGCCATCTCTGCTTAGTGTGGCTCATTGGCACTAACAACTGCCAAGTCAGAGGGCACCCTTGAAGTGGCGACCAGTGATCATCTGTCCTTCACTAGCCATACTGCTATGGTCTCCTGGTCTTGCAGATTCGCTCTTTACTGCATCCACAAGATCAGACGTATCTGACGGAGTACACAGCACAGCTCACATCAGGACTACTGGGACTCTCTTTATGTGCCACAAGTTGCTGCAGATGATTCAGAATGCCACCGCATGTCTGGGGTCACTCCTCTTTTTGGGGCACCACATTGGTTCTCTGTAGCAGCGTGTATTTAGTTTGGATCCTTGATCCTTGTCTACAATTTAGGCAGTGCTCAGTATCTCTATACTGTATATGTGGAGGCACTGGTGAGGGTCCATGCTTCTTAATGACCACTAGGCTGTGTTGATGAATGGCGTCTCGTGATGCCACACATGCCTCAATCCAGACTCTTCATGTGTAGCTCCTGCCCACCTCTACTTGAACTGCTGACCCCCTCAGTATGTTTCAGAAGTGCTGAAGCCCCTCATCTTTGGCGGATTCTAATTTAGGACTTGTAACTCGCTTGTATTTCTGTCCTGAGCTCTTCACTTGTGATGATCATTTTTGTCACCTTGTCTTGTCACGCTTGTCCCCAAACAGTCCCCCAGACTGACCTTTACTCAAACAGGTTGGCCTCTTTTGTTAAGTCGCTTTGAATAAAAGCGTCTGCTAATAAATGAATGTAAATGCAAAATATATTTGGAGACGGGGGATTCAAACCCAAAGTACCTGTGCCACCCCCACCCCAGCTACACCTATGGTGCTGCTTGGCTCACCTGTGCAAATGCATCCAGTGGCTGGCGACGTCCAACGACATGCTCAGCTGGAAGAGGATGGTGTACTGAGGGTACAGCAGGGACAGGTTGACGAGAAGACACATCGTGGCACAGCGGTCTGTCAGCATATCCAACATGGCTCCGAATTTTGTACCTGAACACAACAGTCCACAGTTAGTTTTCTTCTTCATACTTTACTTCTTGCCAAGACCAAGTGCCCCTCATTTTCACCAACCTCTCGAGCACAACGCCCTCCAGTCCCAGGGACAGACAAACTACACACTGGGGCCAAGTTTGCAGGGCTAGTTGATGGCCAGCGTTACCGTGGAATTCAGAGTGCCACCCAGGGTGCCCACCATCCATCCATTTTCTGCCACTTACACCGTCTGGGTCGCAGAGGCAGCATCCTCAGTAAAGATGCCCATTTGTCCTGTACTCCTCCAGGGGCATACCAAAGCTTTCTCAGGCCATCTGGGAGATTTCATCTTTCCAGCACCTCCTAAGTCTGCCCTGAGGTCTCCTGCTGGTTAGATGGACCCGAAACACCTGCACAGGGAGGCATCGAGATGAGATGCCCAGACCACTTCAACTGGCTGCTTTCGATGCGGAGGAGCCGCCTGGGCTTCTCACCTTACCTCGAAGGCCTTGAGCAGGAAGCTCCTTTCTGCTGCTTGTACCCATAATCTACTTCTATTGGTCATTACCCAAACCTCATGGCCATGGGGGAGGACAGGAATGAAGGCCACCAGTAAATATGGAGCTTTGCCTTTCTGCTCAGCTCTCTCTTCATCACAGCTAACCAGTACAATGGACGCCGCTCCGATCCACCTGTCAATCTCCCACTCTCTTCTTTCCTCACAAGACCCCGAAATACTTAAACTCCTCCACTTGAGGTAGCACCTTACCCCCAACCTGAAGGGTAGTCACTACCCACTACCCAAAACGTCACAAGGAGATGAGCTGCCAGCCTGTTAAGTCAATTTGGGTAGACTGGCACCTCCGGGGAGGAGGTCATTTAACCAGACTAAGCCCCCAACAATAGCATGTTGAGTGCCCACTGTACTGATGCTCATTGGGATTTTTTTGGACTTGATTACACCAACCCCAAAGTATGTCTGGTGCCTCCCACCCTTACCATTTTGGTCTGATGCCACCTCTGCCCACCTCTAAAATAAGCTCAGCCTCTAGTTGATAAACAGACACTTCCAGAGTAGGTAAACCCACCTTGATTGAGCGCCCGGGCTGCATGTCCATCAAAGGCATCCAGCAGACCACTTAGCAGGTAGAAGAAGGCGGCCAACAGAGGGTTTGTGGGCATGAAAGCAAAGGCCACAAAGGCAAAGAGGATCCGACAGTAACCTAAGGAGCAGAGCAGAACACAACACGGTGACTGTAAAGAAGTTTCCAGAAAGGGTCAGCAGGGGGTGCCAGTTTAGCCGCCCGGCTCGGCTCTGCACGGCTCGGTTCGGGATGGCCTCCTTACCTATTAGGTTGGGCACGAACAGGAAGATGTTTTCTTCTTGCATTCTGGCGCCTTGAACGTCTCACAAAATGACACAGAACCGATCACCCGTATCTTTTATTATTTACTATCTTCTTATTTATTCATTTTTTTATGCATCTTCTTTTCTATCAATGTAAATATTAAATCAGAATTAATTAACGACTCAGATGTCACCGAGCACAGAGGTGAAACCCACACAGCGCCGAGCGGATTTCCGGCGGCCCCTTTAACTGGCGGCGTGACGTCAACAGTGACGGCACGGCTGGGTTGTACCATTGCTATCGCGAAGAGGAGGCGCGCAGATTAAGCCGGCCGCTCCCATGACTCGTTTTCAAAGCGGGAGAAGGCCAACCCAAGAATGGATGTCAAAGATCAAAGTGAAGTTCTGATGAGCGGAAGGAAATACGAAGAATAAGATGCCCAGAAGCTGAACTCTCCTGAGCAGTCTGCACGGTTTAGCCGGCCGCTGTACTCCAGAGCAGTTTGACGTGGTCGCGCCCAAGTCGCCTAGCAACAGGCATTGACAAGCGCTAAATGAAGTCGGAGGATAAAATGGGCGGCGAGGCGAAGAGTTGAGCGTAAAACACAAATGAAGAAGAGAAAAAAGAGGAGGAGGAGGAGCTTGGCGTGAATTCGTGCGGCCGGAGATCGACCATCCACTTGTGTCATGAAGTCCGAGCCTGCAGCAGCAGACAGGACAGCACGCTTTAATAATAAAAATAATAATAATTGTATTTGTAAAGTGCTTTTCTTAAAGGTTTGACAGGGTAAATTCACGCAGTCACCGTCAGTAAAACAGGCTGGGGCAACTGACCGATAGTCCTTGGATGTGAGAGGATAGAATGGTGCAAAGCCGTGTCGGTAAGGGGACAACGTGCAAAGTCCATACCGACTGGGGTAGAATTCTGAGTAACCGCCGTACCGTCCGATAGGATAACGTACAACGTGTGAATTACAAAACTCCACTGAGAGGCACCGGCATTTGCCAAACCCGCCTATTCACATTCGAGTCGCGTCCTCTGGGAGCATCCCGCACAATGCAGGGACACTCCGAAGATGTCGCAGGACTCCACCATCGATATAAAGTGCTGCAGTCAAGCGCCCCCGGTGGCGAAGCCTCTGAACTACACACTGTATCACAGGCGCTTTAATGGTGGTCTGTCCCCTGGGCGTCACCTGAAGGACACATCGCAGTGACGGATACGCTGTGGGTTCACAGTTTAAAGAGCCCCTGTGAGGGAGTGTGGGGATCTGAAGACCCCCCAGCGTGTAAGTTCAAGGTTACTATCCGGTGTAGTGCGGCGTACTGTTTGTGTGTCTTCGGACTCAGCAGCACACATCGGATGGTTCGAGTTCAACACATGCGGTAAAGTTAAAGGGACCAAGCGAAAGAGTCAACGAAAAGGAAAAGGCGCTTACAACGCGCTCATAATGTTTCTCAGATACTGGGGTGAGCATCGTGTGACCCTGCTGCCTGTATGAGGTGGACCACAGACTTGGGGCAGTGCAGGGGGCACCCAGCCCTCGCTCTCAATTTAAGAAGACCATAATTCAGTTGTCGGGCAATTCAGTACTTTCCCCCAACGTCCCAAACTAAATGCTGATACTCTTTAAGTTCGTTTTACAATTTCCGCACACCATACTGCACGTTTATTGGCTGATGTACTAATTGTATTATTTCTCCTGTGTGTCTGTAGTTAGGGTTTTACGTTTCTGCTGCTCTACGCATCCAAATTTCCCCCTTCAGGTTAATAAAATTTAGCGAATCTGAACACTTTGGTCACGTGGAAAGGAACCGGGATTTACAGAGAAAAACGACACGTGGGCACCGGGAGAACATCCAAGAAAATCAGGAACGTCTGCGAGGCTCTCTCGGAACAAAGCCAGCGACCCTCCAAAAGGGGGCTCAGCCAGTCAACCAAACTTTGTTTTATATAGCGCCTTACCTACAAGGAACAACTCATTAGGCTATGCGCAGGGCAAGCTGGAGATACAATTTAATACAAATCAATGTAATGTAAGATTATAGAAATAACAGCAGCAGCGGTGATAATAGAAATACCAACAATAGAGGATCCAATAATAATAATACGTACAATCATCATCACCACCACCCTCATAATATTAATAACAATAATACGAATGAGGTTATTATTATTATTGTTGTTGTTATGAGGGTGGTGATGATGATAGAAATTGTTTTTATTATTTTAAGTTTTTATTCTAAATAATAAAAACAACAGTAACAATCATATAAATATAAATATAATGCTGTAATACCTAATAAAATATATGACGTTTAGTGCTATAATAATCTTTACCACCCAATAATAATGTTGTTCTTATTACTGTTAGTATTAATATTATGACAGTGACAATTATGATGAAGCACATTATTATGATTATTGGAATTATTAGTAGTGATATCAACAATAGTAATAATAATAATAACAATATCTAATAATAATAATGATAATATATGACGTTTAGTGCTATAATAATCATCATCACCACCCAATAATAATGTTGTTCTTATTATTCTTATTATTAATATTATGAGGAAACAGATTATTATGATTATAGGAATTATTAGTAGTAATATCAACAATAGCAATACTAATAATATATATATAATGCTATAATATCTAAGTTTAGTGCTAATAATCATCACCAACCAATAATAATGTTGTTCTTGTTATTATTAGTATTATGATAAAGCAGATTATTATGATTATAGGAGTTATTAATAGTAATAATAATAATATAAAAACTATAATATCTAATAATATAATACGACATACTGTATAGTGCATTAATAGTAATCATCATCCTCATAGTACTAATTAAAACAATAAGAAGAAGAATGATATTATAATATTATGGGGATGATTATTATACCATATGTCATATGTTGTAATTTGATGTTATAGTATTATATACAGTATGTACTCTTATTATTATTATTATTGCCGTTGTTAATAATATTATTAAATCCAAGGAGCCGGAAATAATAATATATATCTTATTACATATTAATATATAATATTGTAAACTAATGATCAACTTTAGATCAGTTACAGCACCGCGGGGAGTGCGCATTTGAAAGGTGCGGTGCTACGTACCAATAATATGGCTGTATGTCCAGGGCACTGGCCTGTGAAGCACAAGTTGTGTGTGTGGGACCCCCAGAGAGTGACTTCACCTGCCAGAATCAGATCAACTGGAGGAGCTCTGTGCTGGTAACACACGTCCAGAGAGAAGAGCAGAAGGACGGACGGACGGACGGAGGGAGGGAGCGTCTGTCGCCATGAGAGTTTCACTAAAGAAAGGCAGCGACGAGCATCTACTCCTGGGTTGTGACCAGATAGAGAGAGAGAGATATGAGAAGCTCTATATAACAGATAATATGAAAGGCACTATACAGTATAATAGATAGGCAGATAAATGTGAAAGCCACTATATAATAAGCGCTATATAAATGTAAAGAATTATTATTCTTATATACAGATATGAGAAGCACTATATAATAAATATGAAAGTTATTAAGTAATAGATAACTAGACAGAAATGAAGGGCTTTATAAAATAGATAGACAGATGTGAAAGGCACCATACGATATACAGTTTGAACGGCAGCATATAATTAATAGATAGATATGAAAGGTATTACATAAATAATAGGAAGATACTGTAGATATAGACATGAAAGGCGCTATATAACTGGTAAATAGATATGGAAGGCGTTATCTAATAGATAGGTAGGTAGATATGAAAGTCACTATATAATAACTAGGCAGAGATGAAAGGCATCCTATAAAGATCAGTAAATAGACATGAAAGGCGCTACATAAGAGATCAACATGAAAGGCGCTGTATTAGCTAGATAGCCGGACCTCGAAGATCATCGTGGGGGTCCCACTGGCTCTTTAGCCACACAGCTGGTGTCTTTTTTTTTTATTCCCGGGGGGGTGCACTTCAGTGTGAAAAACAACGCAAACCTACAGCGCCCTCTAGTGCCTTCTGGAGTAGCATTGCCCAAGTAGTGCCCGAGGTGTTCCGCTGCCCAAGTCTGAAGTGACACCGGGTCTGCTGTCTTGATTCTGCCCATTGTTGTCGCCCTTCCAACTAGGGTGCACCCACATCTGGGCCAGCATGGCATTTTTCAGCTTGGCCTTGTCCCATTAATGGGACCCATTAAACTGTGCAGTGGGGTCAAGTCTGAGGGCAATGCGGTCTGCCAGCTGTTAGGTGGATTTGAATTCCCAGCCCCACTTTCTGTGCCCTGGTGTCACAATAATTTATTTGTACTGCTGTTTGTCACCAACCTACACAGAAATGCGGACTATGAAGGGCACTATAAGATGTGATGTCTGACTGACTACATGAGCACACTTTGAGTTTGGGGTCAGGAGTGAATTCTGAGTTACAGAATCAAATCCAAGGAAACTGGAGAATGTCCCTGCCGCTGCCTGGTGGTCCCGAGGAGCCCCCAACTTGTTTCCTGGCTACTTTAAAGCTTGTTTTTACTCACCTTTGTGGATTTATTGAGCACATAAACTAATTGAAGGTACAAGGATGCCAGTTTGGGACACACTAAGGCAAGTAGAGCTTTTGCCACGCCATGTCTGCTGGTTACCATGCCAGTCCTTAAGTGACCGTAGTAGCCACCCAGCCGATGGGTCCATCTTTGTTTCATAACTGGCATATCAGAGAGTCGCTGATATTCCAGGTGGCCTCTTTGCTCCTCTTCACAGCTCAGTGCCTTATCTCTGCCCACAGCATTCCGTTTGTCTTCCTTGTTCTCACATGCCACATTCTGCCACAGCAGCATTCCATCTCCTTGGGCAGCAGTCCAAATGGAGGAGAACAAATCAACATAATGTCATGTTCATGTCACAAAGAGCTGTAATGGGACCAGGGGACTGGGCAGCGCATCCAGTCATCAATCCACCACGTCAGGTACTTCTATGAGGTGGTACAAGGTGCCAACAGTCCTGAACTTGTATACCAGCTGTCATAAATTTCCAGGATAAAACGCCAGCTCAAGAGGCCCAAGTTCAAGTCGTGCCATAGTGCCCGTCTGTGTGGAGTTGATGCTTTCTTCCTATGTCTGACTTCTCCATACATCCATCCGTTTTCTAACCCGCTGAATCCGAGCACATGGTCACGGGGGTCTGCTGGAGCCAATCCCAGCCAACACAGGGCACAAGGCAGGAACAAATCCTGGGTAGGGTGCCAACCCACCACAGGACACACAGAAACACACCCACACACCCACAGTAGGGCCAATTTAGAATCGCCAATCCACCTAACCAGCATGTCTTTGGACTGTGGGGGGAAACCCACGCAGACACGGGGAGAACATGCAAACTCCACGCAGGGGTGAACCCGGGTCTCCTAACTGCGAGGCAGCAGCGCTGCCCACTGCGCCACCGTGCCGCCCCTGTCTGACTTCTGCCACATCTCAAAGCATTGCTGGCTGGCATGGCTGCCAATCCTAAACAGGAACAGCAAGAATGAGCGGTGCCTGGAATCTGGTCCTGCCTGGCATGAAAAGCTGCTGGAGTAGGCGACACCCTCTGAGACAAAGTACACCCACGGACTGAAACGCTTCAATAAAAGTTGGACTGAACACTGAGGCAACGAAGAAGCTTTATCGTATATAGCGCCTTTCAACAGGAACTGGTTTATGGGTTGATTAGCTTATTGATTGAAACACATCACCTAAAAGCGGATATCGCCACACAGAAAGAAAATGTTTCCGATATTGTTTATAGTGTATATAGTGCCTTTCATCACAAACATGTTCTATTCAGAGTAAATGATTGTTTGGTTGGCTGGTGGGTTGGTTGGTTGATGTAGTAAAACATCTCTTCTGAAATTGGGAACCACTCCACTTACAGAACATTCACGCCATCACTAACCTCATATAGCGCCTTTCATCAACACGGTTGATTGACTGATGGATATGTGGGTGGATTGATTTATTTAATAAAACACCTGCCCTAAAACTGGGAACTATTACACCACAAAAAATGTATGCAGTTTACAATCTTTATCATATATATAGCGCCTTTTGTCACAAGTTTAGGGTTGATTGGTGGATGGGTAGAGAGATGGATGGATCAATTGATTGAATAAAATACACGTACTAAAAGAAGGATCTATGACAACTAAAGTATACAATCACTAATCTGTATCTTATATAGCGCCTTTCAGTGTTAGAGTGAAGAGGGGTGGGTGGGATGGATGAATTGGTTGATTATTTAGACTTGACGGCCACTTTCATTCTAATTGGCATTTCCGTAAAGTCAATAAAAGAGGAGACGCCAGGTATTGGCAGCCTGTCTGTGGTATGGTGGGTGCCTTGTACAGGAAACTAAAGGGGCTTACCAGAAGGTACCAAACACAAATACACCAGGCAGCTCGGTGCCAAACGGTGAACGCCACGGGTCACTTTTTAGATTCTATTTCCTCGAGTTTCCCACCCTTTATTCTGCACCCGAATATTTATGGGCTCCCTATGATGAAATCCTTTGGCCCTTATGTTATATGTTATGTTATATAGCGCCCGAGCCGGGTTCTTGATGGCCCCGCCATTTTCGGCACCAAACTGACGCCTTATGGGGGTCCTCGGTGCGTTTTTTTCCGTCGGTTTGCTCGCAACGCCGCTGTATTTTTGTTCGTTTTGCGTACAGCCGCTCACCTCAACCCCGCGAACAATCGAGCTCCCTTAGCAACCGTCTCTCGCGTCCTCAGCAACAGTAAAGCACGCAATCGCGTCACGTGGAGCGGGGTGGGGGGGTCCGTCGAGTCTTTCTCTCTCTCTCTCCAGCGACAGAATGAAATGAAAAGAAACCCTGACGGACATCGCGAACGACTGGAATGGACATCCTGTCCTGGGCCCTGAAGCTCACCAGGTGTGTGCTGGACCACGACAGTGAAGGCTTCCTGCTGCACTACGACCAGCTGCTCCTCGACACGCAGCTCACGGAGGAGGTAGGGAGCGAAAGGCGCTATATGCACCGAGGGCAGAGAGCAGGAGTTCATGAGGACGTGTGGAGTCTGCGTTGTCTTAGGATGTTGCGCTTATTTGTGGGTCGTTATGTCATGTTTAAGGTCTAAGGCGCTATATCAAATGAAGATGAAGTGATTGGTTGATTACGGCTAACGTAACGAGACTCACAACTTGTGATTGGCGTAGCCGGTGGCGGGGCGCACGCAGTTTTTGTTTCTATGTTAACTGATGGATGGAAAAAGGAGCTTAACTGAACACAGCATGGCAACCACATCAACACACTCACACACACACACACACACACTCACACGTCGGGTGAGGTAAGCTCGATTCACCAAAACGTCAGTTTCAGCAGAAATAATTAGAAGCGGCGGCGGAGCGCGTGTTGATTTGGTGTGGAGGTCGCACGTTCCCCCTGTGCCCCCGTGGCTTTTCCTCTCACCTTCCCCAGAGAGGTACAGATGACTGCAGGGTTAAGACTTCGGCTCCTCCTGACCCCGAGTTGGATTAAGCCGGTTTAGAAATGTAAATGCACCAACAAGTTGAAGTCCTTCGAGCACTTTCTGGAAGGACACGCCGCTTGCTTTCTTCGTGCCGATGCCAGTCAGTGGCCATTTCACGCACAGCCATTCCTGTTGAAAACAAGTTTCTATAGCGGAACATCACAGGGCTGTGTGTGGAGGGAGCCCGTTTACGCCACAAGTGCAGTCACTGCCTTCACGGTGACCAGTCATCACATTCTTCTTACTGTAGAGGCCCCGTTATCAGTTTACAAAGTAAGCACCTTTCACGCTGAACGGACATTACACTTCTACTGTATATAGCACCTTACATTCATCATGATGGGTCTTTAATGCCCGTATATACAGCGCCCGTAATTCCAGAGGCTATACCTGCAATATTATGCAGCACCTCCCACAGTGGAGCACTCCTCACACTTTATATAGCGCCGTACATATTAAACATCCCATTTGGCCATACTGTGGGGTCTTTCAGGCTGAGAACCGTCTTTACTTCCTGTTGTGCTAAAGGCAAACTGCACGGTAAAGACTCTTCATAATATAGTGCCTTACATCTTAAACTTTGTTCATTGCTTCACATACAGCGGGGTCTTTCGTGACAGCCCCCATCCTGCTCAAGTCTAAATGCAATTATTACACAGCACTAAACACGCCCACCTTCTCCATACTCTGGGGTCTTTTTTACTCAAAACCGCCCTCGGTAGGCCAGTGGCGAACTGCAATATTTCCCTCATGTTAAAGACCCCTCACACTTTTATACAGCATGGCACGGGTTAACCACTGCTTTACATACCGTGGGGTCTTTCAGTGTGAAACGTGGCTCCGTTATCTAGAGATCCCTTCATACCTGCATTATGATATAGCGCCTTTCACGCTGATCTGCGGTGCCTTTTCTGATGAAGATTTACTGATATTACTCTCTCAAAGTATCCAAAAGTTCCATTTCAAGATTGTGATAAGTCTCGACTTTTAAGACCACCCTGAATCCGAAAATACGAGTTTATGTGCGTCTGTCTGTGCGTGTAAACACGTTAACTTGAGTCGCCTTCACTTCGGTCAACCCAATTTGCCATACAAGTATTCAGTACAAACCGCAGATTTCTATCACCTTTTGGGCCGTTTCCGCTAACCGGAAGTGGTCCTTTACCTTTTATTCAACTTGACTTTGATCATAATTGTTCAAAATTAAATTATTCATTTGATTGGATTTGTTGTTGATGGTTCTTTAATGTACATAATATAAAAATATAAATCATTGTCTTGTGGGTCAAATATCCATATCTGAGTATATGAGAAAGTCGAGGGGAGACCACTACTGTATATATTTTTTTTTATAATTATTGCCTCTTTATGTTGTGCCCTCCATGTGCAGCACTCGTTCATATGCCACTCGGTCCCTTTCCTGTTTAGGACGTAATTCCCTGGCCATCGGACCTTACTTATTCTATGTTAATTAATGTTGACTTATGTTTATTTTTTATTGTGTCTTCTATTTTTCTATTAATTTTTCCATTCATTCCATTCATTTCATAAAGCACTTTGAGCTACATTTTTTTGTATGAATATGTGCTATATAAATAAATGTTGATTGATTGATTATGTAGAAATGTGCCCTCGGAGCGTCTCTCGCCGCTTTCTATGGACACAACTTTTTGTGCGGTGCCCGTCACGTAGGACAGTAGAGCTGAACCCCCTCTGCCACCGGCAGCTTTACAGAGCTTAACATGAAAGGCGCTATATAACGATCACATGAGGCTGCTTTACGCCTGACACTTCAGCTTCTCCCTTGTTGTTCTGACTGCAGGTCCAGGCGGTCTTAAGTCGAACCCGGGAGCTGACCAGACTGCCGCTGGGAGAATTTCTACAGCTGGAGGAGAACTATGGAAAGATTCAGGTGCCACGGGACATGGACACAGGTGTTGACTGGTGTCCTGCCAGCTGTGATCGATTAAGCTGGAGTGTGGAAGAGCACGGGTGCCCCAGACTTGACTGCGACAGGGGAGAAGAGAAGAGCAGCAAAATCAAGTCAGGACACCAGGGTGGCACTGCCAAGAAGAACAAAGATGAACCCATAAGTGGCAATCAGAATCAAAGCTGTCCAGAAGAGGCTCCACAGAAAACACCCCAGAGCGAGGGGCATCCGGTGAGCCAGGCACAAGTGGAGCACCACGACAGGAGTGTGCCAGCTGACGGACCTCTTGGGGTGCAGGCTGGGCAATTTACACCTTCAGAGTGCACTGGAGAGAATGCCAATTCAGATGAAAAAATGGAGGAATCTGTGACCCTCAACCCCAAAACATTCCCATTTGAGCCCCCCATGGGGAGAGATTCCAAGCTCCCAGACAGCTTCTGTGCTGCCCCACATCAGCTTCATGGAAGGGAAAAATCTGTGCCATCTGAAGCCTGCAAAACAGCTTGGCAGGAGGTGGGCACCTTGCAAAGACATGGAGGAGGGGACAAGCAAACCAGAAGTAGAACGGCACACTCCTGCACCTACAAGATGGGCACATTCTGTAAAGTATGCCCTGAGGAGGGCAGCGCTGGCCTGGAGCGCAGGCCTCATGCCATCATGAGGACACCCAAGCGACCATTTAGAGGGCACAAGGTGGGCAAAACCGTCCCAGTGCCCCCTTCTGGACCCTTTGGTGAGTGCAACCACATAATAATTGTAGAGCAACGGGTGAAATAAATAATAATAATTCTTTGCATTTATATAGCGCTTTTCTCGCTACTCAAAGCGATCAGCCATTGCAGGTTGAGGGCCTCGCCAAAGGGCCCAACACAGCAGAGTCTCTATTGGCATTTATGGGATTCGAACTGGCAACCTTCCAATTGCCAGTGCAGATCCCTAGCCTCAGAGCCACCACACCAGAGTTGAATGTTCAGTTTGAGTTCCCCTACATTAGTCACCGAGCTCAGTGGGCTGCCCTTGACATCCATGCCCCAGGTGGTAAGGGGCAACTGAGCAGCGAGCGCCAAAGCTCTATCAAAGCAGACAGCGCAGATTTTGTGTGCTCACTTTTACACGGCTTTGAAAAGACACTTAGCCGTGTATCTGTTTTTTAATCGCACTGAACCTGCGGGGGAAAACCTGGGGGTTGGTGGCAGAATTGGCACTCCAGCCACCATAAAAAAACCTTCACATTGTTCCACTCCATCTGAACCAGTGTGGTGCTGAGGTGTCACCCGCTGCATGGCTACACTCGGGTCCTAATCTGGGATCCTGAGTTGGTTTGTCGTGTGGTGGGGTGCAGCAATGCGCTGTATCAGTGCCCGCTCTCTCTCTTTTATTGTATCAATATTGAAATACATTAGTAATATAATTTACAGAATGCAAACATTAAAAAAGAAGGAATCAGTTACACACTAAAGTCACAACGGCTAAATTGTTAAGAAAATGAGAGCTTCAGAGATTAAAGGAATAAACCACCCAAAACTGACTTTTAAAATGTCATTTAACCCATAAGGACAAAAGAACTGAACAAGAGGAAAAAAAAATATTCTTTAAAGGTGACCCGTGCTGCGGAATGGCGATTGACGTGAAAAGAGTCGTTGGAGAAAAGAAAACACTCGTGTTGCACAAGCCACATGCCCGTCAGCCAGTCATATGCTCAAAGCGGGCAAAGCCCCGGCATTGCGGTAATTCCTGGAAAGGCGACATTCGTCATAAACAAGGAAACCCATTCCTGTGATACTGTGCTCTTGAGGTGAAGACACGACTCTTGACCAATGAAGGAGTGACAGAGGCGGGTCTTCAATTGAAAAGCACAGAATTATGGGAATGGGTTTTCATGATAACAATGAAGAGGACTGCTGGCTGCCCTTCCCAGATTGAACTGTTCACAATATTTTAGCAAAACCGCAGGCACTTAACACGTTTTGAGCTCAGGACATGTGGATTATAGAGATGTGAAGGAACGTTTCTGACATTTTTTGCCGTTGTACAGTATGGGTCACCATTACGTTCCATTATCTTATATATGAAGCTGAAGGTGGGTGTGTGGGTGTTTGTCCCTTACGCAATTCCACACCCAAGTTGCACACATATCTTGGACTACCTTGGAGCCCAAAATGTTGACCTGGGGGTACCAGTGGGTCAGAGGGTATGTGTGTGTGGGTGGAAATATAGTCCTTTTTACTAGTGAGGAAGAGAACTGAAATAAATTAAATTAGTTGAGTGAAATAAATTAAATTAGTTGAGTGAAATAAATTTAATTAGTTAAGTAAAATAAATTTAATTAGTTGAGTGAAATAAATTTAAATGGATGGATGGATATTCTGCTTCCAAAAAGAAATTCCAGTGCTGCTTTAAAATGACATACCTGGATGATGCCGGGCCCTGCCGCTAGTATCGTACGAGGAAAGCTGTTAGGGTTACAATTGAGGTTAAGAAAGATCTCATCACTTTTTAAGGTAAATACAGGTTTTTTATATTTTTCATTTTATTACTTTACATTTTTATTCAAATATTATTATTACTTCTTAATATTTTACCTTAAAATCCAGTGTATTTACTGTTCAATTAATTTTAAAAATTCAAGTTTGTGGGACCCACAAAGGGGGAAAATTGTCTTGGAACTCGAATGGGATTCTGAAACGGATTAAGTTTGGATTCTAAGGTATCGCAGTATATCATTTCGTAGTGCTTTTGGAAAGGTGCAGAAATAAAAATGATGTGAGAAAGATTCATCTTCTTCTGTAAGAAAGTGCACTTTAGGGATGTAATAATATCATAGTTATGAATTAATTGATAAGAATATCAGTTCTGTAAGTTGGGTGACATGTACTTATGATTTTGAAGTGGACGTCTTTAACCGTGTTTAGTATAAAAAACTGATATGGCACACAGTAGGCCATTTTCCACTTTATGTACCAAATCGTGGAGCTTCATCTAACAGGGGCATAAGAGATAAAGTTATCCAATAGGAGAATAGCATTCCTGATGTGAACGTTGATAGACTTGCAGCCTAAAAATGGAGACAGAGCTGAAACCATACCATACCCCACTCTCAGCCTGTATAATCCTGAGCTGGGGTCTGAGGGGGGCTTCTGCCTGTCCTGGAAAGCACAGAGTGCAAGGCAGAAACAACCCCAGGGCAGGGTGCCATCCCATCGAAGGCTGAACACACTACAGACACACACACACACAACTGGGCCAACGTAGCATCACCAGTCCACCCAACCTGCATGTCTTTGGACAACAGGAGGAAACGGACACGGACAAGGAGAGAACATGCAAACTCCACACAGGGATGCAAACGCTGGTCTCCTTATTGCGAGAGAGCAGTGCTACCACTACACAAACGTTTCGCCGCAGTAGGAAGCTTTTAACTCAATATGAGAATCTAAGCAATTTGATTTTATAATAAAAAGTACTGGGAATTACATGATTAACCTTAAAGAAATCTTTAAACTCAACAGCAATATTATGGTGGTCTATAAAGTCTTGGTAAGAGCGTAAAACACGTAGGGTTTATCAAGTAGGTCAGACACAAAGCATCTCCCTTTATCATACCGTGCTTGTCTGAAATTAGATGTATTCCTAGATGACATGTATTGATTATTCCAGACGAGAGACATTGTGCTTATAAGCAGTTTTCCAAGGCTCAAGGGCTTGTTTGTGAAAATTTGATATAATAATTGGAGAGGTCTGCGGTGGGCTGGCACCCTGCCCGGGATTTGTTTCCTGCCTTGCGCCCTGTGTTGGCTGGGATTGGCTCCAGCAGACTCCCGTGACCCTGTAGTTAGGATAATGCAGGTTGGATAATGGATGGATAATTGGAGAGATAATCAGCTGCACTTCACATCACAAAATAATAATAAGCCTAGGCCACCACACTCTTTAACATGATTTTTTGGGATTCCAAACCATGGGCTACTGCCATTACTGATGCATTTCTTGATCTCGTTTATTTGAAAAACCAACTGAATGCACGCTCAGCCCCGGGCTTTTGGAAGGCGCTGTCCACGTCCATTCATTCGAGCTGCTGACCCCCTCAGTGTGTTTAAGAAGCTTCGCAAGCCTCTCGTTTGCCGTTTAAGTCATAGAAGCTGTTAGGTTTTTCTAATCTAGGAATTGTAACTCGCTTGTATGTTGTTCAGAGTGATGACCACTTTTGTCACCTTGTCCTGTCACACTTGTTCTCAATCAGCCTTCCAGACTGACGTTTACTCCCGTTATGTACGTCGCTTTGGATAAAACCATCGGCTATGCAAATAAATATAAATGGACATGAAATTAAGAACATCGAATCCTTCTTCTAAGTGTCGTTTAATTATAGTACTCCTTGTATTTTTTTATTTTTCCAAATATATTTGAATAAGGCTGAATCAATTAATTTGTAGGTTTTGAGGTTAAGAAAAAGATTGACTCGGATAAACAAGCCTAAAGATCTCCTCTGCGTTTTACTTGATATGTTAATAAATAAAATATCATCTGTATATCTGAATTTTTCAACACCTAAGTAACTGAATGAGTGTTCCAGTTAATCCACTGATTTTAGTCTTATTTGGGTTGAATATAGTTAAAATGTACATGTATTTGTGTTAACGTCAACTTTCCAGCCAAACGAGTCATAAAGCGGAAATAAATCACTTACAGAATTTGGCACCTGATGTTCTAACTGATAAGTGTGGTCCTTTGGCACGAACTATAAATAATAACATACAATAACACTTGACTGCGTTTTCTCCAGTTCTTCCGCAAACTGCTACGTAGTTCAAATCACGTGACATCAACGCTTCCAGCCCCGCAGGCTTCCGCGGGAGTTTGCGCCTTCTCGACCATGTGACATAAGACACACAATTCTATAGGCTGTTCGGGGCGCCCGGCGGGCTGCTCTGCGGCTGGAGAAACTGTGGGCGGGTCCAATATGGCGGCTTTCAAACGGAGCCAACATGGGGGACTTGGCGCTTCCGTGTCCCGTAATTAAAAAAAAAATAAAAATACAACGGTATTCATCGATTTTAAAATATGGAAATTGATGCTAAAGTGGAATCGCCTGTTGTGTGCTCCGTTTATATTGGGATTTACAAACTGGGAGGAAAAAAAACAAATATCTAACCTCAGCGTTTTTATTGACGAATCTGCCGTAACGAAAACGCACAGTGCCCAGTGTGTCCACCAATGTATATTTTTCTGCAATTTTAAGACGCAACAGACACATGTACACCTTAAAATATATATATATAAACTATAAATATATTTGTTATATAAAGTACATGTATGTTTGGGTTTACAAATTTAAGTAGTTGTGTTATCACGAAGGAAAGTGCGGAAGCAGAAGAGAAGTACGCCGACGAGCAGAGTTCGTTGGGTTGACGCGTGTTCGGCGGTGCGAGTCACTTGAAGCCTCAGTTTCTTTTACCCAGACGCGGGTTTGTACCGAAAGGTGGCCCGTTTGACGTTTTACCGTTAGCTTCTCGAAACTCCTCGTTGTTTGGTGTACTTCGCTGGCGGATCCGAGAGTCGCCGTGCCGAAGGAGAAGATTCTTGAAAGTTCCCCGCAATCCGAAGTGTATCAAGCCTCTGCCAAAGGGGGGCCTCGGATCGGGTTCGTTATTATTTATCGCGAACAGAGAAGAAAAGAACGGAATTTTGGGGGTCTACTGCATGTAAAAGCACCCCACCAGAAGAGCCACAAGGCTTAGCGGCTTGACGGAGCGATCAATGTGCGGACAACTTTACACGGGAAATCCGAGAAACGGGCCGACCGGCCACTTTTAGCTGCTGTTTATTTGTATGTAATTCGTCCTAATTTATTTCGTTACAGTTTCCAAAATCTTTTAAAACCTCAAGTGCGAGTCTTTATCTTTGACAGTTCGGTTTGGCTAGTACACGTTTTGGTGTAACCTTGTAAGTCACTCGAAAACCCTAAAAAAAAAAAAAAAAGTTTTTTTCTTAAAATTTATGTATTAAGCCATTTTAATATTTGACGTCACACGGCAAATTAAAACAGGCATTTTTCCCTTAACGTCGCCGTATTAAGATATTTTAATCGCTGCTGGGTGGTCGATCTCGTCGTTCTAAATTAGGAACTTGCTGCCCCTCCACACACAGACACAAACACTTCGACACATCGCTGCTAAAACTCGGGCGATCATGGACGAAAACCGCAACCCTGAGGAGTACCTGCTGGATTTTGGAAACAAGGAGCAGTGGGACCTGCACACGGAGCTGAAGAACCTGCAGAATCGCATCCGCCACAAGTCAGGTTTGTGCTTCGGTTCAGGGGATACCTTTGGGTGGGAGTTTGGTCATTAGAGGGCAGGTTAGGTTGGCAGCCCGTTTTGCTTGAAGGTCGTGTTTGTTTCATTTTCTTTATTCATCAGCGTTGCCAGTCTCCCCGTGTAGAGTGTTGGATAATAAAAGACCAGATGTGTAATCAGGGCGTCCGTTTCTGAATTAGTTTTTTTTTTTGTGTGTATAAATTTACTTTATATGTGTCTTACTAGTCAGCTTGTGCTTTCTGAGACTTGAGTAATGTCCAGTATCTGGATGGCATAATGGGACAAACCAGTGGAGTGAATGGTTGCCTCTTGTTTGTCAAATGGCTTATAAGAAATTTGACAGAGGAGAGGAGACTGTTCAGTCCATTGAGCTTGTTTGTTCAGTTATTAGCTCACCTGTCCTAATATCTCATCCATATTTTTTTTTTTTTGGACTACTACGTTTTCGTTAATAAACACAGACATTTGCATCCATTTTATATTTTTTTGTCCACACGACACTGGTTTTTCCAACCCCTGAAAATGTACACTTCCAGAGCTGGGTCCTTTTAAAAACGCCGACACAGAGTTTCAGTGTAGACGGGTGAAAACACAGACCCCATCACGCTGTGGTTGGTAGCTTTGCGCTTGTGCTGGGCTCACTGCTCTCAGACTATTTGGAGCTCCGAGTTTTGACTTCACACCTTCCCACTTAACGTGAATTCCCTTGACGTTTTGGCTGAACTATTTGGAGAAACGCGAGGTCGCTGTTGATTTGTCACTTAGTGTGCATAAAAAGACAATTTAAAGATAAACATCATTTTTTATGTAAATTAAGAGCAAAGTAAACACCTCGAATGTGTATTATTCTGTTCTAATTGCAATTCAAAGTTGACCAGACATTTTATACAACTGAATACAGTGAAAGGTCAGCAATACGACCCAACTCGGACAAATCCAGGTAGCTTTGTTTTATCTGAATTGTCTGACTTGTAGCACAGAGTTTATAGTGCTTTCATATGAAATTTCCGACTCGAAAACTCAAATTTGCTTTCTGTCAGAGAGCTCTTGAACATCGCCTTCTTACATGAGTCTTCCCTGATTGGCCACCCTTCACGGAAGAAAAAAAAGAGCAGGTATGGAAAATTGTCTTTCCGTGACTCTGATTGTGTTGCTTACTATATACATCTAAATTGTGCATTGTGTGATTTTTAGAAATCGTGGTCAAGCACCTACTAGCATTGCACGGTGGGGTCGGCAGTCCTATATGTGCTCAGTGTGCGCGTTCATTCCGATTGATGTGCCCAGACTATATGTATACAATGGGCGCTGCAGAATGAATTTCAGGAAACTCAATCAGACTCTTAATAATAATTCTTTGCATTTATATAGCGCTTCTTCTCACTACTCAAAGCGCTCAACAATTGCAGGTTAAGGGCCCAACAGAGCAGAGTGCCTCTTTTTTTTTGACATTTACGGGATTCAACTTTCCGATTGCCAGTGCAGATCCCTAGCCTCAGAGCCATCACTCCACTCTTAACAATACAAGGCCCCTGAATGAAATTTCGGAAGTGTTGGAAATTCTTTGGATTGTGCGACAGTCGCAGCCTCCCATACTGCACGGGAAACATCAGCATCAGTGAAGCAAAATCAGAAAATCAGTCAGCGATTAAGTTAAAGGCGTCTGTACTGCATTCTTGTCCAGTTTGGTTATGTGAAAATGCTAGTGTGGACGGCGATCACGTTTTTAAAATGTAAACGGGGTAGTGTGGATGAAGCCTTAAAAGTTGTCAAGGTTTCAGCTTTGACTCAGTAGTATCTACCAGATATCCAGATCTCTTTATATAAAGAAGTGCTTCCTGGCTTCAGACTCAAATGCAGTTCCCCTTAATTTCCACTGTTGTCCTCGAGTACGTGATGCACCATTAAGTTGACAGAATTCTGCTGCATCTACTTTGTCATCCCCTTTGAGGGTTTTGAAAACCTGGATTAACCCCAATCCCCCCCGTCTCTCCTGTTGGCTGGTTATCATTCTGTGTATCCTTGTTATGCACAAAATGAAGACGGCTGAAAGCAAGAAAAGTGTGGCCTATCAGGCTGGCAGGTTTATTTAGCTGACCTCTGTTTTTCACACCAGCTTAGGGATAATAGACATCTGTCCATTTTAAGCACTTCTTCAATGGACACCCATTTTATTGAACATTATACTGTACTTGTGCAATATGGATTTCTTTAGAAGTGGTTTATTAGTTCTGATCTGCAATCTACAACTTAATCCTGTTGATTACCTGAACTATCCCTGCAGAAATAAGCAACGGTCGGCCATGTCTGAGGGTTTACACTGTACATTATCAGCCCCCAAGTAAAGATTGTCACAGGCAAATCCTTGTCATGGAATGTGTGCTTTTCACACTTTGGCACACTCTAATCAGTAGCCTCATTCTCTTATCTTTCTTAGTAGCCCATTGTGCCCAAGTACAAGTCCCATCCGTCTTTTCTGGCTGTGTTGAATTGCTCTGGTCCATGTAACCTCTTTCTCTTGGCTTTTAAGTTTTTGCTGTTCTTGTTCAACTTATTCTGTCCATGTGGATTAAAATATATGTTTACAAAAAAAAACCAGTACAGTAAATTTTATTCCGGCAGTCCAGCCCAACTCAAGTCAAGAAACACAGCCAAGGTGTAAAGTTGGGTACTGGGTACCTCGGCACCCTTTTTTTTTTTTACAGTGCCAGTCTGGTTATGCTCACTCATACGGTGCTAAAATTGTTAGTGTGAATGTTTGACATGTAAGAGGAAATTGAGGAGCACTCAGACAGACAGCTGTGCCACTGATTATGGCCTACTCTGTGTTAATATGCAGCTGTAAAAGTCATTGGATTCCTTTTCAAGTGCCCAGCACACAAGTCCAGAGAGGTATTCTAGGCAGCACCGAGTTCATGCGTTTACGTGCACACACAACACCACACCAGGATACGGTGAGCAACCAGTTAAGGCAGAAACCTGGTTTCCTCCAAAACCTCCATTTACACGTGAGAGTCTTCTGATGGAGTTCTCCTTCATCAGAACGCTCCAGTGTCACAAAAACATGCGAAAGAAAAGATGAATCCGATAACGTGCATTCAGCCCGAGATTGTCCCGCTGAGCTTAGCACTGTTTGTTCAGTTCGTCAAAATAAACTTTGCAATTTCTAAAATATTGAGACAGATTACTTCAGCCAGGAGAAGGAATAAAGTGATGGCCCAAGCATGTGCGTCAGGAAATTTCCTTGTGGACACGTCCACCATTTTCTTCCAGTGGCTGCTGGATGCGTGTGAAAAGCAGAGAAATGCGCGGGGTAACAGGGAGCGGCAGACATGCACAGACTACAAAATCCGTTAACTGCAACCTGGTGAAGGGTTTATATGGCTACATAACTCGCGGAGAAATCTCTGTGTGTTAACCTGGTTTCAGGTAATCACCGGAACAGACCATTAAAGCACATGTAGATATGCTTACGGTCTCCCTGTGTAGTGCCTATCACTTAGTGTCTGGCCAGGGTGACTCATTTACAGTTCTATGTTGTGAGTCTGCATTGGGCACTTAATCGAACGAGATTATTTAGCACACGGCTTAGAGAATACCAGTCCAGGATGCCTTATAGATCTGTCGTTTCTATGCTTTTTACAGTTTGTCAGGTGAAGTGACGCACGCAGGTTGTGAGTTCAGTAGGGAACATTGAACTGGCAGCCTTGTGCTCTTTCAGTGCAATCCCTTTTGCACTAGGCCTCATAAATAAATGCCTTAATTGAGTAATTAAATGTATATAGTGCCTTTCTAGTCTATATAGACAGTGGGGAGCCACTTAAACAACCACCAAAGTGTAGCGTTGTCCTGGATGATGTGACAGCAGCCTATCTTGGGCCAGTATGCTCACCGCACATTAGCTGTCAGGTGTTGTAAGAGTGACAGATGTATTTGGCCAATTATAGACCGGCGATGATAATGTGGCCAGAATGACCAGATTGTAGTGTAGTGTAGCCAGAATATCAGGGTACACCCTACTCTTTTCAAAAGATGTCTGGGGATCGTTTTATGACCACAGAGGGACAGCAGTCTAGTTTTACATCTCATCCAAAGGTCAGTGGCATTTATTTTTTCTTCTGTACAGTATGGTGTATTTGTCGTCGCTTTGGGATCCACACACAGACCGTAGGTTACCGACTCCATGCTTTCCTCCCTAACATCACTTCGATCAGCAACTCAAGCTTTTTCATACATGGTCCATCATCCAAATAGTGGCCAGGCTCAAGCTAGCTTATTTTCAGGTGGATTACCTGTTCTGAAGTGCAGGAGGTCCAGGGCACTTCATGGATACGGCTATCATTTTCATGAGTTTACACTATTTCAGTTGAGGTGACTCAGGTTGTGACTCAGTAGGCAACAGTTAAACTGGCAGCCTAAATGCCTTGTCAGTCTAATTCCTTATTCACTTGACCCCATCAATAATTAACTAACATATACATAAATCAGACACCCCTATACAGTTGTAAGGATATTGTCAATATTTGCCTAAAGCGTACGATGTTCCCTAACGTTCAGTTTGTACAACAGAGTCCATTTTGGTTCACAACTCTTGAGACACTTTGTAGCTTTTCCTTGTATTTTCAAGGTGATGGTAAATAAAAGGTTAAAAGCAGGCGACAGTGGGCTTTTTTTTATACATATATATATTTATATAAGCAGTGCAGTTAGCTCAGTAAATTACCGACATCGGACACCGCGCGCCGCGCCGCGCTTGCCGTGACCCGGTCCCGCTGTATGTGTCCCTCCCTGACTCGCGCGAGCACGCGCCCCCAGGATTGCGGAAGCGCGCCTCCGGCCCCGCCCTCTCCTGAGTCAGCTCGCCCCGCCCCCAAAGCCCTTGTATAACTCGGCCCAACTCGGTCGGTTTCAGTCTCAGTGAGTGCGGGGACGCCGTTTTGTTTGTTTTTTCCGCCGTCGTGCTGTGGCCGTTTGACCTCCAGGGGGGCTCCTCTGTGTTTTACCGCAATAGAAACAGGAAACGATGCACATCAAGTCAGGTAAGCAAATCGAATCGAGGTTCCAAAAAAGGGGAAAAAAAAACGTCAGGAAACTGCCGACCAGCGGGGCCCACTCGAGCCGGCTTGACAGACACCAAGGGGCGCTGTCGTCCGCCCAGTAGAGCAAGTCCGTAGAAAACGCGAGAAAGTTCTGGCAACGGTACGGAGGCCAAGTTGTGGAGAAGGGGGAGGGGAGTCGCAGGCAGCGTTTCAAGAAACGAGTCTCCTCTGCAGGCCGCATACAGTTTGATAACAGGCCGGAGGATACGCCGAGAGCAGCGGGCTCGATTTGGGAGAGTTTAGGTTCGTGAACATGGTGTCCGTGTGAGCCAGCGGGCCTTTGCCACGTTAGTCCTTGCGTCTACTTTCTCCCCCGTGGCGTGGCGGCGATCACGGGTTTTCCTGCCTTGCCCCTCTACTGACGGGCTTGAGGCCTGCGCGGGGCGTTATCCGCCAGAAGCCGGCGGGACGTGGCCGGCGATGCGTGTGGGCAACACGTAGGCGATGAACACATGTGACGGCTGCTGCGTGTCCACCGAGCCGCTTCAGTGGTGTGGAGGTAGACGTTGAGTTTCAGGCCCGCATTGCTGATTTACATTTGTGTGTGTGTGTGTATATATATATATATATATATATATATATTTTTTTTTTTTTAATCTGTGCCGGGGAGGGGGACTTGTTGAACTCCAATTCCCGGCATACACCGATAGTATTTTTAGACGCGCTTCTAGCACAGCTTGTGTTTTTATTGCGTTAAATGAGAACTCCGCATTGAAACTGTTAAGCCCGTTAAGTTTCTGTCGAAGCCCGTTGCGTGCTGTTTAAACGCACTTTGCCGGCATGTCAGAACTACATTACCCAGAGTTGCGCGCGTGCGCTGGCGGGCGGTAGCTTCCGGTTTCCTGCTGGCTGCTTGGCTGCTTGGCTTTTGAATTTTCTTGCGGGAGGGGCCTGCCTCCCCGCGAGCGAGTCTGGCTGGCTCTGGAGAAATCAGGGTGTTGGCCTGCTGACTTGGTCTTCTGCATTTGCACGCTTTGTAGATCCAATGTGTTTATTCCGGAGAGAAAATCGAAGTGCATACCGCTGGAAAAGCGTAAAGTAGAAAGGTAACGACAAGAATATAAGAGGAGAGTTCAAAGATTACAAAAGATGTTAAAAATAACTGGGTTCCTAAACTTTTTAATTCGAGGATCTAAAGAAGGAAATCGGTACCATCCTAGACCCTCAGAGCTAGTTATCATAATGGCAGTGGATTCATAAATAGATAACGAGTCTTGTAATATCAGACATTTTTGTTTCAAGCTTGTCGTTTACACGAGTATTACTAGATGATGTAAAAGTAAATGTGGTGTTAAACAATTAGAATACAGAGGTGCAGTGCAGCAGAGTTTAGATTCTACTTGTAAGCTTTAGTAGAGCTGATAAACTGAAACAAATAATTTTTGAGACTAATGTCGGTGGCCCCCTAATATTGTCCCCCTGTCCAGACCAGGAATAAAGTAGTCAAAGTAATGATTCAGTTTGATCATAAAGTGAGCTCCACTATTGCTACACCACCATTTTCTTAGATGTGTTTGCAAGTACTTCATTGGGTTTCTTTTAAGATTTTTATTTTGATTACCAAACGTGTCCTTCACTTAACATTAGATTTGGTATCAGCCGTAGTCAATATTTTTGACATTAATGGTATTTTTTTCGAATGAGATCCACTATTATGATGGATTAAGTTACTTATCAGGTTTTTCAGAGTGACTACGACATAATGTCAACAAAGCACACGGTCAAGAAACAAACTTCATACAAAAAAAAATCAAATGGCAGTGAGCTTAATACAGAGTGCATCCTTGGCTCAAATGTAATGAGTTAAGCCTGTGGAAATGTATTAGAATTGAAATAATTTAGAAGACTAGTAAACATTGCAATGGAATGTTTTGAACTGGTTGTTTTTTTTTTTTTTTTTTTTATAAACCTTAAAGCTGACCTGTTGGTGACCACTGAAATTGAGAATGTGGGGGCGGATGGTCCTGTCTGACAGATAAATACACTTGGCTTGGACTTTGGAGAGCTTGTCATGAGTCATTTTGCTGTGTTGTACTTTTTGATTAAATGTCACCTACAGAAACAGAGCAAGGTTTACAAACCCAGGCCAACAGAGTATACAGAATAGAGTGAGTTCCTGCATTTGAATATTCCAACACTTTTTTCACTTTTATTAACTATTTTATAATGTTGAGTAATACAGTAGCCAAATTACTCAAATTTGAATTGGCATAGGGTGGCACGGTGGCGCAGTTGTAGCGCTGCTGCCTCGCAGTAAGGAGACCCTTAAGAGTTCGCTTCCCGGGTCCTCCCTGTGTGGAGTTTGCATGTTCTCCCCGTGTCTGCGTGGGTTTCCTCCCACAGTCCAAAGACATGCCAGTTAGGTGGATTGGCGATTCTAAATTGGCCGGATTCAGCGGGTTGGGAAATGGATGGATGGATGGATGAATTGGCATAAGCCACCCAAATTCAGGGTGTTCATAGGAAATGACACAATTCACTACTTTGTGGAGCAGAAATGCATAATAAGTTGGAGTACTTATCTCGCACATTTGAATTATTAAAGTTTTGTGCTTTATGTTCAAAGTCCTAAATATTTTTGATTGTAATAGAAATGTATTCATCCTCCCAACGGAGACCCATAGAGGGTCATTATTTGCTGAAGACCCCATTGGTGTACCTTTTACCATAAGTGTATAGTTTCCAGCACTGCATATGTTCCAGAAATTAGGTTTTTTGGTGTTAAAAGAGCCGGACATTGTGCAAAAATCTCGGTGTGTTGCACAAGTATACCTCAAGACGAGTTTGACTTTTTCATATCCTATGTGGGGCGAGTAGAGCGTCGCTGGGCCCAAACCTTAAGGGATTTCAAAGCAGATGCAATGCACAGTTTGTATTTTATAAGGGTGAAGGAGTCAAGTGTTGAATTGGGGAGACGGTCCAGATTGTAAACATTAAGCTCAACATCTGTCTGTAGGACTGAAAAATTCTGTTTGTACAAACCAGTTGATGTTTTCTGTTATAGCTTTGTCGTCCAAATTCATCTTCCACAGCTGCCGATAGATTGATATTTACTGTAGTGTGCCGAGAAGAAATTCTCCCATGCAGTGTATGTTAAACTTGCTGTGATTCAGTGTATGGTGGCGTGACATCTATCATATAGTGCCTTTCGCTTCTATCTATTTATCTTCTCTCCACACTATTCACTTTGCAGCCCCCTGAAAATCATCACATTCTTGTGCTGTGTCCGCTGTTCATTTTTAAATTTCAAGCATTATGATCCCTTCTCACAAACTTGGCTGTTATTCCCTCCTTTCTCCCCTTTTCTTATGCGTGTCTTTGCTTGTCAGCCATCTCCGATGGATTGTTTCGCTTGGGTGCTGTTGGGAATATTTTTTTGTTTCCATGCCATAGAAACAAAGTCTCTCTCTAAGATGCGTCAACAGCCTTGTTTCACATCCTACCACAACAAATACTACACGTAAGAGTGCGCTTTATCACTTGGCACTCCTGTTTGGATGGATTTGGCTAACTTTACTCCATGATCGACGGGTGGCCCACTCCAAACGTGTCCGTGACCCGTAGTTTAAAAATTGAGTCCACATAATGGCTTTGCCTGGAGTGAAGGAAGGGATGTCTGAAGAAAACAACACTGAAGTGCCAAATGGCAGCAGGCAAATAAAAGCTCCCCAAAGGAACCTCCTTTTGTCCTGGGCTGCCTGACTTAACCCTTCATAAAGTGACGGGTACTGTGAGTTCAGTCACTGCATGTCACTACCTGAAGATGATTTCACATTAGGGAGCCTCTGTTTGGAGAGAATGTCAGACTTGACCTCTGTAATTGCTGGTCTAATCATCGGGCAGGTCAAATGACACGACGGTCTGATGACTTCCCCAATCCTGTTTTGTTCCAGTAGGTAAAACACGTTTGGTTTGCAGGGCTCTAGGCTCTAGAGAGAATATCCAGCAGGTCAGTCATAGACCAGTTACAGTGAGTCATCAGGTGGGACTTAATATTAAGGCTGTGGCCTAAAAAAGGGAGGCAGGACAGCTCTCTGAGGCGTTTGTGTTCCTCGCCAACATCTCGGACGCGTAGTTGAGCCTCACAAACTAACATTCGGTGGTCAAGTAGTCTTTGGGACTTGCAGGTGGCTCTCAGTGCATCATTACCCAGAGTCCTTAGCTTATTCTCTAGTCTGTGAGGCAAGATGGTGTTAAAAGCACTGGAATAATCGCAGGATGTGATGCTGACCGTGGTGCCGGCTTTGTCCAGGCGGGGGGTGGGGGCATATGAATCCTGCCCAGCTCTATATACAGTGTATTATTAATTTAATGGAGATGAGAAGTGCAGATATGCTGCATTGATTGTGGGAAGATGATTTGTTCCGGTCCTGGATGAGCATTCAGGTCAGCTTGTCCTTCGTGATACTTAATTATTCATTTCACTTTTTTCCATTGCTTAGGTACCTGGGATTCCAGTAACTATGATGTTGTACCAGAAATAGAGTCCCTGTCACGCCAGGAGCAGTCTGAGCCCAGCCCGCTAAGTTCATCCACTGGTCACAACATTCGAAACAGACGCCTGGCGACTGCAGGAAACAGCGGAGGAGGAGGTGGGGCCGCATTATTAGGGGTTGGGGGTCGGAGCTCTGGGACCCCTGTCCCCTATAATAGCCACTATCACCACCACCATCATCACCACCACCACCATCAGCCACAGCAGGATGGCCGCCGCTCCCCCCGGATTTGGAATGAGTACCGGAAGGACAGGGACCGTAGGTGGAGTAGCGGAAAAATGTGGGAGAACAGCCAGCGGCGCTCCTGGAACCACTCGCATGGAGGCGGTGGCGAGGCCACAGGGGAGAAGGTCGCTGCCCCGGGCACACAAACCAAACCGGAGAAAATCAAAGTGGACGATGTCTCTGCCTGGACCCTGTTCAAACCCCCACCGGCATTCCCTGTGGATAACAGCAGCGCAAAGATTGTCCCCAAAATCAGCTATGCCTCTAAGGTCAAGGGCAACCTGCAGCATCGGCAGGCAGGGTCTGGCTCTATGGGGGGCGAGGAGCCCCAGAGTCTGGGGGCCATTTTTCAAAACGAGTGGGGACTTTCATTTATTAATGAGCCAAGTGGCTCGGAAAACACGGACCCAGCTCAGGAGTTGAACAGCAAGACAGACAGTGACCCTGTCACACAACCCGCACCTCACTTTGGAAACGGGGTGACACCTGAGCCCCCTGCCATAATGGACACAGATAGGTTGGCTCGCCTACCCACCCCGTCCCAGGAGCCCGAAGAACCCTGCACAGAGCAACCCCCAGAGATGCATTACAGTCTGATGGAGGCGCTGCGCTACCACGCCCAAGGTTTGTAGTGCCAGGGGAGGGTGGCACCTTTCTGAGGGTGGGATATCTGTGATGAGAAGGGACCACTCATTTTTTTTTTGTTTTTCTTTTCTCAGCCTGGGAGCAGACCTGCATGAGGCACAAGCAAGGTGAGGGGTCCTTTTTTTTCTCTCTCTGTTTAATCAGATTCTGATGGGCTTTGTGTGGGAGAAGAAATTACAGGGGTACCAATGTCTGTCCTGTCCTTGTATTGCAGATCCCAAACTGGTCATTTGGTACGAGGAATCGCTGGAGCAGCCGGCCTAGCAGACATCATATGAGCACGAAACCCTTCCCGTGAAGAAGAGTCCAGATAAAGACCCCTGTTGTCCCCCAGCCCCTTTTTTTTTTTTTTTTCATCCACAGTTTAAGATACCACTTTTTTGTTTTTTTTGGTTGTCCAAGGACTCAGTGGTGCCATTGCACTCGGGTCCTGCACACTGCAGCTTTTGCTCCGTTTTTCTTCTAGTGGGTGCAGAGGAGGGAAGGGGGGTGGGGCCTAGGAAAGGGTGCGCTTGCCGCCCCCCCACCCCCTTCAGCGGTGGAGAGCAGCGGGGCCCCCATCTGTGGTGTCACAGGTAGTGAGTGCGTAATCTCAGCTACAGAGTTAAAGGAATGAACGGGGTCATAATTTAAACAAATGTACACAGCAAAAAACTTGTCTAATTTAAGTAGTTTTTTGTTAGTTTTTTTTTTTTTTTCTTTTCTAATAGGGAATGAAAGTTTTAAAACAAAAAAAAAAAAAATTATTCCAGGGCTAAATTCCTTTCTAATTTTATTTGTAATCATTACGTGCATTCATCCGCTCGGCACCATTTTGGTTTGGTTTGGCCCCAGAATAAAGAATTCTATATTCTAATTCATCCAGTTTTACATGTGGATTTATTTACCTGGGGGTGCATCATCTTGGCACAGCTTGTGTGACTGGGTGGGATGTGCTGGCCCTGGAGGACCTTTTACAAAAAGAGGATGAAGGGTGACGACCCCTCAAGGGGTAAGAGGGCCACGTGATGGACTTCAGTCGCCTCCATCCAGGTGACAAACTCCTTTAGGGCTTGGGTCCTCTGTTATGGTCCTGAGGGGCAGCATTGTGTTCTGACCAATTCAGTTATTGGAAGTTAAACCCCAAGATCCTAATCTGCCAGTTCTGATTCTGTGGCTCGTTGGCATCCAAGACGAATCTGATTCAGAGGAGGTTTGTGGACCTTTCATGTTACTTCATACTTCTAAGATGTACCCTTGTGGGCAGGCGAGTCCTGTGTAGGGGTCTTACCCGATCCCTGGGGACAGTGAGGGAGTGTTACAAGGTTCAAGAGCAGGAAGGGAACGGTAAAGGGGAAGGGGGGACAATGACTTGAAGGAAGAGCGCTGGAAATATGGAGGAGGTGGGTAGGGGGGCACAGTGAGTGGCAGTGTGAGGAGGTGTCCAGTCCTGTAGGGGACACTAGTGTGACTGCTATTCTGCATCTTTAAGCTTTTGTTTCCTGGTTGATCTCTCTGCCCCTTTACTTCCATTTTAAGATTTCATGTGGCAGATGCAGGTAAACTCTTCATGTGTGAATATGGGGGCGTCCCTCACTTTGGTGGGCTGTGTTTATAGTGCAGTACTTTTTGTGGTTTTCTTTATTAGGTGCTTTTATGTTTTTATTTTAAACTGGTTTACTGGCGTTGGCACACACGTACTCTCCTTACTGAGTTGATCGCCATCTAGCGGTGTGCATGGCAGCGGCTGGAGAGACAGAAAAAAAATCAAAGTGAGCACAATTTGAGGAAAATGACGAGGATGGCTGGCTGGAGTGCCATGCGAGTGTGGATATGTGCCAGCTGGGAGGAGATGCCCAATAACTGAGGGAATTGAGGAGACCCACAGCATTCCATGTAAACTCCCCTCCCTTTTTTTTTTTTTTATTCCTTACCAGAAATAACTTGGACGGTATGCACTAATATTCCATGAATTCCAGTTTTGTTGCTCTTAATGCATTGTCATGCAATTGTGTGCCCACCTCACACATAATCAAACTGCGAATGTCCGGGGAAAAGCTGAGAGTGCTGGAAGGTCATCTGTCGGCCGCTAAACGGGTCATGCCTGCCAGTCTGGGGCTGTGTAAACTGGCGATCAGCAGCCGCACCCAGCAAGTCTGATGTACACACTGATGAGGCCACTGGGTGTTGTGGTGATGTCTTTAGCGGACCTTGGACTTATGCCGTCACTGCTTCTTTACGGGAGGCTGGCAGGCAGGGCTGCCCATTTTGGAGAAATGGATTATTGAGTGCAGATTGGTGGGCACAAGTGGCGAGTTTCTCCACAGCCAAGTCGGGTCTCGATGCTTTCTGGTCCTGCTGTTTAAATCTGCCAGTCCTGCGCTTGTCTAAATTCAGAACAAGAGATAAAAACCATCCACGGCGGAGTCGACGAGAAGGGCAATGGCTGACTGAGAAGCTGGGGGGGCACCAGGACTGGAAGACACATAAGGAGTGTTCTGTCTGAGGCCCTGAAGACCCCAGGCCTGTGGGACCTCTGACAGGTGGTGCCCTCTGCCATTGTGACGAGGGTGCTGGGCACCCAAACCAGAACATTCTGGATCTTCCTGATCTCTTCCGATTTGCATAAAACTAAGTCAGAGTTGAGCACCAGACCCCTCAGTGTAGGACTGAGCCCCCGTGCCATGCCAGGTGCCATGCCAGTTACCCCCCAGCCACCATTACATTTCCACCTCCAGTAGCAACAAGAGCTCTAGTAGCTGACTAGCAAAACCAAGAACAATGGGTAGGGCACACTGGCACGAAGTGGCTGAGTGGGCAACTAGCTTTACGTTGCCAGCAGTTATGATGTCTCACAGCCTAAAGAGGTTCTCGCCAGGTTCTGGACCACCTTGGGGTCTCTGTTCCCACCACCTTCCATGGGGCACTGCAGAGGGTGGCGAAGGTGGCACAGAGTATTCCTGACACACTGCTGGCTGCCTGTTCAGCTCGATAGAAAGAGTAGCAGGTTTAATGGAGGACTCTGCCATCCTCCACAGCTGCCATTCACACTTTGCCTTGGCAGATTGAGGGTCAGTTTCTTAATGTGCAAGTCATTCCACTCATAATGCCAACCACTCGCCCTGCGGACGGCTTCGATGCCAGACAGCACACATCCATGCCAGGGTTGTGAAGTTGGTACAGGGTTTTGAAAAAGTATTTGCCCCCTTCCCATTTCTTCTGTTTCATCTATCAGTTGCCAAAAGGACACCCTGGTTACTCCTATAACTGTCACCAGCAGAATGGTTTGGAAGACCCGAGTAGCACAGCCCAAGTTGGGCAGGGTAGTGCCAGTGCCATGCTGTTTGGCTGCTTTACTCCTTCAGAGCCCTGGGTGACTTGGCATAACCGAGAGCAGCATGGACTCGGCAAGTCCTGAAGGAGAAGGTCCAGTCATCGATTGAGAGTTTGAGTCAAAGACCAGACTTGAACCCCCGTCAAGATGTTCATGGGGGATCATGAAAGGGTGGGTTATACTGGAAACCAATTAAAACAATCCCGTAGAGGAAGACAGTAGGCCAAAATGGACCCCAATGCCAGAGAGTGGCTGATTGTAGTTGTAGCTGTTGAGGGTGGCAGAAGTACCCAGCTATTGAGGTTACTTTTTCACAGGGGTGCTGCACTAAATCAAATGATGGCTTCAAAACAGTATGTTGGGGTAACTGGTGGTCTTTTGTGCTCCACTGACATTCCCATGTGGTGAATACGCAAACACAGAGGGCACCATGAAGGGGCAGAGACATTTTCACAGCGCTGTATGTATGCCAGTTTTTTTTTTTTTTTTTTTGAATTCTGAGAAGACATGCAAGTCAGAAGTTGACATTACAAATGAGGACTCGAGGGGTACGCAGCACTAAAGATGGGGGGGCTTTGGAAGCCAAGTGAGTGACGCCGAGGCCGCGCTATGAAAAACGTTCATCAAATTTTATTAGGCACAAAAATGGACAAACAAACAAACAGAAAAGCAACAAAGTGTTCCGAGGTGGAGTCACGTCGGTGGGTTTAAAAGTGCAGAGCGCCAGCAGGAAGCCCCCCAGGTGTTATGTACAGCTAATGGCACGTTTAGAAGCCAAGCGTCTCAGTCACTGTCACCATCATCGCTGATGATTCCCTTCAGGTTGGCCCACTGGGTCAGCCGCTTCTTGCCTCGGTGGTCCGAGTCGGATGCTAGACCCTTGTGGTAGTCTTCCCGGCAGGGTGGTCCCGTCTCCTCCCAGCTGTTGGCTACGGACCTCCGGCGAGGCCGACCTTGGAGAGCAAAGGTGACACTAAGGGAGCAGCTCATACAGTAAGGTGGCATGAGGCGGGCAGGGGGACTGGCACGCTTCCTTACCTGCCGTCTCGATGATGTTGCCGAGGTCCAGCGCCGCCAGCTCTTCCTTCTCCTCGCGCCGCAGCTTGGCCTTCTTGCACTTCTCCAGACTGGGATTTCCTGTTTGAAATGGAAAGGAGACGCTGAAAAGTTGGCCAAAGGACAAAGCCACGCACTGCCACCTGAGATGCCTGCCCGCTCACCGTGAACACCCAGCTTCTCGAGCTCCTGCTTCAGCACCTCAATCTTGGATTTTTTGCTCTTGCAGCCATCAAAGAGCTTCTTGTAGTTGCGGCGCGCCCCGCAGGCCGTGATGTAGCGCTTCAGGCGCGCGATGGCAGGGTCTTCCTCGCCAGGCGGGCCTCGATCACCAGTGCGCTTCTGAGATGTGACGAGAAAATGGAAAATGTTCACAAGATGGCACTTGTAAGGGGGCAGGGGTGGCAGCTGTGGCCAGGCAGACATCTCACCTTGCTTTTAGGCGGGCCTTTTTCACTCTTCTTCTTGTCGGCCTCGGTCGTGCTCTTCACTGGCCTTCTCTCCTCTTCATCCAAAGATGGCAAGGAGGACGAGGAGTCGCTGTCGGACTGATGGCCTGGCATCTCAAGGGACGCACTCTCCTTCACGTTCTCACCAGTCCCCATTCCGAGCTTCTTGTCCTCATCCTCTTCACTCTCAGATGTGCTGGATGCCAGCTTCCCTCCCTCCTCTTCCTCACTGTCAGACTCGCTGTTTGCCTTCTTAGTCTCAGGTTTTCCCTTCTTCCTCACCGGTGGCCTTTTCTCCTCCTCCTCACTGTCTGACTCGCTGTTTGCCTTCTTAACCTCAGGTTTTCCCTTCTTCCTCACTGGTGGCTTTTTCTCCTTCTCCTTCTCCTCCTCTTCCTCACTGTCTGACTCGCTGTCTGCCTTCTGTGACCTATTTAAAATGTTCTTATTGTCTAATTTAGTCTTCTTCCTCGCTTGCACCTTTTTTTCCTCCTCCTCCTCGCTGTCTGATTGGCTGTAGGTTTTTGTTGTCGTCTTCATCTTCCTCTTTTCCCGCTCTTCCTCACTGTGTAATTTAGCCTTCTTCCCCATTGTTTTCTTGCTGTCTGCTTTGGCCGGCTTCCGCCTCCCCGCTTTACTCCCTACTGCCTCTTCCTCACTGCTTGCGTCACTTTCTGTCCCCTCATCTTCATCACTGTCTACCCTGGTTTTCTTCTTCTTTCTTCCTTCCTCCTCTTCGCCCACTGGCCTGCCCTCACTCACCTTCTTTTTGTCAGCGCCTTTCTTGCTTAGCTCAGCCGCGCCCTTCTTCTTCACCTTCCGTGTAATCCCCTCGTCATCCTCGGGTGTTAAGAGGTCAGGGTTTACCCGCCGTCTCTCTTCCTCTGCTTCGCTGTCTTCTTTCCTGGGCCGTTCAATCCCCGAATCTGGCGACTCTGGAAAAGAAATGGAGGGATATAAGCGGGACTCCCCACCCTGGCCCCGAGAGATGGCAGATGGGTGCCCTACCTGGTCGGTTCGGGCACACCCGCTTGCGGTCAGAATTCCTGCCATGGCCATCGTTGTCGCCGTCCTCATCGGAGGTTCGCTTTCGCTTGGTGAGCGTAGCGATTTTATTTATCAGAGGTTCGTCGTCACTTGAACTGCTGGCCTGATTCAGAGGAGAAAATCAAACAAGTGGCATTACTGACCAGCCTGGCAACACCACGCCACACACTGCACTGGACAACAATGGTGTGCCTTCGAACATCTTGACATGTTCTTATCATGTGCGGTTTTACTGCAACAAAACGACGGGATCTGCAAGTAGGGGCTCGGGCACACCAAGGACCGCCAGGCCGTTAAAAACAACCACCGGCTGTGTGCCACGGGACACTTCTGCTTCCTCACCAAATAAAACTTGGACCGGTGGGGGATCTTCTGAAAGTGAAGAACAAGGAAGTTGAAGGACTTGAGTGACATCTGAGATCGACGTTTGCACAGATAACTAAAGCCGAGAGCGAGGGGGACATTTTAAATCAGTCACATTATCAGTGACAAGCGGGGGACGTCACATCAAAGGCGCACATGACAAGTGCAACACATCACCTGTGACGGGTAGGCTGGGACGCCAACAAAATGGAAGGACCGGGGGAAAGAGCATCGGTGGGTGGGCAATACCTCCCCTGGGCAGCTATGGCACCACGGATTCCCTCAGGGCATGCTGGGAGTTGTACAATCCTGTTGAGTTCTGTGTGGGCCGCCGTATAGTGGACTGAGGGCAATACCCACGAGCCACCTGGAACACTCCTGGCACCATTTGGGGGGCTGAAGTCGGGAGGAGTGGAGGTGGAAGGCTTGTGCCATGTGTCAAAGTCGCCCCCTGCCCGTCTGTGTCAGGGACAGGGCGGCTGTACATGCCCTGGGCGTCACAAATGGCATCGCAGATGGGATTCCCGGATGTCTGTTTGAAGGAGACCCGCGTTAAATAATTAATGTGGCCGTCCCGACACAACAGCGTGAGACCCTCACATCTAACAGCAGCACGGCGGGCCGCAGAGCCGCAGAACCCAGCAGGACTGCACTCCTCCCGACTCTGGCCCCCCGAATGGAGTGAGGCTCCTCCTTTAATTCAGGTGCCACGAGTGTTCCAGGTGGCTTGTGGGTATCACCCCATGCCTTGCACGAATCCTTGGTGCCACAGCCGCCCAAGAAGGCTGCCCTCTAGTGTCCCGGGGGAGGTATGCCCCACCATCCGATGCTCTCTCCTTCCACTCCGTTTGCATCCCGGTCAGGTAATGGCCGCCCGTCACACCAAAGACTCGTTTTTTTTGTTCCAGCCAGTGATGACCATGACGTCAGGCTTCAACCGGGACATTGCAATGATGGAAAAGCGGGATCAGGACCCATCAATGCTGGACACTAAAATGGGAAGCAATGGAGGGCGAGAACAAACGAACATCAGCAGCAGGACACAAGTGGAGCTCAACTGAAGTAATGCAACGTGAATCAGCATCGCTAAATTCAATGAAAGTTCACTTTGTGTTCTTCCAGGCTATCGAACACGAGGTTTGTGTTCAGCTACAATAACCAAAGTCCCGTCAACGGTTTGTCGTAGTCGGTGCGTCACAACAGCTCGTCTCGCGGGGACTCACCTGCATCTTCAGGAGCTCCTCCTCCACAATTTTCTTCAGGAGCCTCCGGTCCTCCGTGCTCAGTGACTCACATCCACTGAAGGTCTGGTAGCGCTTCCGAATGATGGCCTGGGTCAGAGTGCTGCGGACACAAGACAGGGAGATGAGCACGACGGGCTTTGATGTGGCCTCCGCGTTCAGGCCGCAGTTCACTTCATCGATTCCCTTTATTTTTAGGGGGCGCTCTTGAGTGTGGACGTGGCCCGAGCCGGCACTCTACCACCTTTATATTGGATCAAAAACGATCGCCATCCACACTGCAGTATTCACACCGTCTTCAAAAGGATCGGCGTCCACACGTTGAGATACGCCCGAAAACGCAAACAACGCACCACCGGCAAAACCTTGAGAAGGGGCCGTCAGAGATCCCGACCGAGCCCCGTGTGCTTCATGCTTTATCTAAACTATGAGCACACGCGTGACTCTGAGGAGCCACGTGGATCTACCAATTACAGAACTGGCGACGGCCATCTTGTCACATATGAATGTCTACACATGGAAGTGTGTGTGTCTGTCTGTCTGGGCCGTAAGTGCGAGGCTACAGCATGAAGCTCAAAGAAAGACTCTGACGCCGAAGTGGAACCGCCAAGGAAAGAGAAACTCGCTTAGCCGCCAATACACAAGCGAAGTGAACACATCGGGAAAACAAAACCTCCGAGGAGAGAGAAACTCGTTTAGCTGCTGATAGAAAATGGAGGTGAGCACGTCGCCAAAGTGAAACCTCCGAGGAGAGAGGACCTCGCTTGGCCACTAATGCACAAGCGATTCGATTGATTGATTGATTGATTGATTGATTGATTGGTTTCGAGGAGCCCAGGCCTTTCACACAGCTAGTCATTAACTAATAAGCCCGCCGATATTAAAGCAACACTCCACTCCGCGCTCATTTACGACAGGACTGACTAAAAGCGGTCCACGACAATCGGAGCGCATCGCCTACCAAAGGACATTCGGAAAGCAACCCTTCAGAAGTAAACGAAGGCCCGCGTGCGTCTACGCTGTCGCTTTACCGCGCTGTGCTTCCGTGTGTCCACTTCGTTCAGCGCCTTCTTATTGACTTTGACAAGTTGAAGTCATAAACATTGATGAGCCGAGTTATTTACAATCCGATTTTTAGGGGCTCTGAATTTTTTTTTTTACTGCAACAGTAACCGTGGGATTTATCGCACAATTGTAACAGCTGTAGATAATTTGCCTTTTACACGTGCATGCGGCATTCAGACTTCAGAAAATGCAATTTAGATGCAAGCAGCGCATCAAGCCCCCTGGAAAGCGACTCCTCGATGTCTGCTACGTTAGAAGAGGTCTTTCTTCTCGATGAAGGGCGACCAATCAGAGAGTGAGACGTTGTAATCAGCAGGATCCAATCAGGGATTGGCCATGAAATAAGCACAAACCAATCAGAACATGATGAGAGTATCGCCTTCACTCATCCACACCACAACGGCGTCACTGCGTTTACAAAAGTATCCGACTCGGGCGAGCGATTTTAAAGGCCTTCGCATTCGGGCGTCCAAAACGACGGTCACAGTGAAAATGCAGACATTTGTATGCGTTTTGTAAATGTGGGATTGTGGAGAGAAGGTGTTAAGACGACTCCAGTCGTGTAAAGTTTTGGGGAATCGCCCCGTATAATGTCCGATGGAGGCCAAATAAATTTGAAACAAAAAGGAGTTCAAAATAAACATTCGACAAACTGATCATAAAAGGAGAGGAATTTATACACAACAGGAAATGAAAAGGCAGGATATGACGTCACGACAATGGGCCGCAAGTGGCGTCATCTACGGAGGGGCAGGAGCGCAAATAGTGAAACGGCCATTTTGAGAGCTGGAATGGGTGCCTGGCATTTTATTGTTCTTCTTTACGGCGGAGAAGAGAGAAAGAGAGAGAAGTGTTAGTACCCTTCTGTGACCCTTCGTCCCGCCGTCGTCTGCTTACCTTTGGGCTTCTTACTGCCAGCGAATCGCGTGTGTCCGACAACATTAAAATAAAAAAACTAATCGGGAGCGGCCTCCCCTCGACTTCCTGGTATACTCGGATATGGGGATGGATATTTGAGGAGTAAACCACAAGACGAGGATTAGATTTTTATATTAAGTACATTAAAGAACCTTCAGCAACAAATCAAATTAATAACATATTGAACAATTATTATTAAAAGTCAAGGTGAATAAATCGGGCTCTGCAGCTGCCTGAATAAAAGGTAAAGGACCACTTCTGGTTAGCGGAAAAATCCCAAAAGGTGACAGAAATCTACTTTTTGTACCTCATACTTGTAATGCAGTAACCCAAGTGAAAGCAAACTCAAGTTATTGGATTTACACACACACGGCGAGACACACGGTGACACCAACCCTGAGACACACAGCGACACCGACACACACGGCAAGACACATGGAGACACCAAGACACACACCCTGACACACACGGTGACACCGACACACACGGCGACACACATGGTGACACCAACCCTGACACACATGGTGACACCAACCCTGACACACACGGTGACACCGACACACACCCTGAGACACACAGCAACACCGACACACACGGCGAGACACATGGAGACACCAGGACACACACCCTGACACACATGGTGACACCAACCCTGACACACAGAATGCCAATAGCGCTATTTTCAGTCTCAGGGAGGCCTAAAACGTTGAGATTCATCGTCGTGGTCAGCGTTCTTACATCCACAGTTAGCCATGAAGAATATCAATCAAATAAGACCACCCAACACATGGCGAAGAAAGGAAAGAAATCTGAATGACACGCGAGGTGAAGGCACAACCTGAAAAGTAAAAAATTTTTTTGGGTTCCCCAGTTCCTGTAAAGTCGGCTCAAATCACCTGAACAGGACTCCGAGTCTCTGGACCCAGGGTGACGAGTGTCAGGAGTGGGACACTTTTCTTGTCCCCCGAGTGTAATGACATATTTGTCCGCTTTCTGCTACACTGCCAGTCTGTCACAAACGTGTTCGGAGATTTTTTTGAGGTCGGGTGGTTCTGCTCGCTAATCGTGACGCCGTCAAGTGAGAACTTCACCGGGACAATAAGGATCCAGTAAAACTACATCCACCGGGTCTGTCTGGCACGCTAGGCACTGTATCTGTGGACAGCCTGCTTTGTCACGGCACGGTCTGGGAGATTTGTGAACTTTAGTGGAATTGTGTACACCGTATAGAGCGGAAGTCTCATTTTAAAGATAATAATAATAATAATAATACTAATACATTTCACTGAAGCAGCGCCTTTCCCCAAATCGGAACTTTCTTTATGTTTTTCGATGTGCACCACAACACCCACAGCATATGATTTTGATTTTTTATTGTATGTTATTTTTGCTTATTGCTGTGGATTAACAATCATTCTGATTATCTGAATTTGGACTGTATGGTCATCTGGGCTCATCAGGACACCCGTCCGTAACGAGCGAGGCCTCATCTACGGGTGCGTCCACGACGGGGAGATGCGCCAATAACCTCAGACTCACAACTTCATCAACTATGGAACCGCTCAGACAGACAGACAGACAGATAGACGGAGAGGAGAATGGATAGCCAGGCCGGCGCACTCACGTCAAGTAAAGAAGGGACATCGGGCCGGAGCTCAGCACAGCACACGTCACAGGCGTCTCACCGCCGCTAAACCGGACGTTTCAGCAGCTAGCAAACCAAAGACCCCGTCCTTGGCCGTGAAAGTCACACGGTCAGTAAAGATACGACAATGGTGTGTGCGCTGCTTGCTGATTTAGACTTTCTTTATCTGCCATGTTTTGAAGTCACATTTGGATAAAGGAGTCTGCCAGAGAACAATAATACTAATAATGAAGCAGACTGCTGATTATGGAATATTTTTTGGCTGGTATCTTCAAAGTCGCCTTGGATTAAGACAAAGATACTCAGGCCTGGTCAGAGTGCCAGGCAGAACACAACTGAACCCGCTGCAGCCGGCAGGTAAAGAAGTCGCCCGGCCTGCCCGCCCGCCACTACCACACTACAGTGAGGTTTACGTCACAAACGCTTCATTCGGATTTCCCCTTTACAGTCGTTTTTAGCAGAATGTCCCAAAATGCCACTCTGTCAGTCTTGGCTGAGGCTGCACTTCCACGCTTTCCCTCTCAACAGAACGAGAACGGTGCTCACTGCAGGAAAGCGACGGCCTCGCTAAAGAAAAGAGAAACTCTGCGGCCCACCTCGGCCATGCACTCTAGTTTCTTAAACTGGGGGTCTCAGTTTGTCCAATTTTGGCTCACACAGAGTTGTACTTAATGGTCACAGCGGGCAGTTTCAGCAATCGACTTGGCGCTGCTATGGCCCTGATGGCACCGATTCTCTCCTGTCTTTTGGTTTTTGTTCTTTATTTTGCCGTGTACAATTTCTTGTATTAGGAATTTGTTAGTTTTCGCATACCCCTTGGGGTCAGAGTGCAGGGTCAGCCATTGTACAGCGCGCCACCTGAGCAATTACAGGCTAAGAGACTTGCTCAAGGGCCCAGCAGAGGAGGATCTCTTTTGGCAGTGACGGAGTGGAAACACCACATGTGGCGAGGGAGACGAGACGGGACGACACCGCGTCACACGTTGAAGAGAAAAGCAGCAGAAGTCTGCTGGGAAATGGCAAATATCATCCCATTATATAAAAAGGGTGACAGGGCAGATCAGAGCAACTAAAGGCCAGTAAGCTAAACGGGCATCACAGGAAAATGAATGGAAGAAATTATTAAGGAGAAGATGGAGCGACACCTGGCAAGATGAAGAGTTATTAGGAACAGTCAGCGTGGAGTCAGAAGAGGGAGGTCGTGTTTTACTAACAGGCTGGAATTCTATGAGAGGGCGGCATGGTGGCGCAGTGGTAGCACTGCTGCCTCGCAGTTAGGAGACCTGGGTTCGATTCCTGGGTCTTCCCTGCGTGGAGTTCGCATGTTCTCCCCGTGTCTGCGTGGGTTTCCTCCGGGTGCTCCAGTTTCCTCCCACGGTCCAAAGATTGGATTGGATTGGCGATTCTAAATTGGCCGTAGTGTGTGCTTGTGTGTGTCCTGCGGTGGGTTGGCACCCTTGTGCCCTGTGTTGGCTGGGATTGGCTCCAGCAGACCCCCCGTGACCCTGTGTTCGGATTCAGCGGGTTGGAAAATGGATGGATGGATGGAGCAGATGAGATTATTAATGTGGACTTGCAGAAAGCATTTGATAAGGTGCCACCTGAGAGGGCGGGCATCAAACTCGTGCGATCCTGCGATGTCCACGGCTTTATATAATGTTGGCTCAGACCCGGCACTTAAAAGTTTCTCTCACACTTTCGCTGAGTTTGTGCCAAACACTAGTCTATCCCTGACCATCTCATCTTCGTTTGCATAAGCACAGTCCTTCACCCGCGAATATTTAGCAGCAGAGCGTTTCTATTGGATTGCTGCTGACGGACGGCCTTATATGGGCAGGCAATTACGTGGGAGGCGTGATGATGGGGGACGCAACTCCGCCTCTCACGGTGACCGAGCTGCAGGCTATGGCCGTATGTGTACGTAAGTAGGTTCCAGTTATGACCGCTATGTGTAGAATTTCGAAATGAAACCTGCTTAACTCTTAAGCCGTAAGGAATGAGCTGCCAAATTTCAGCCTTCTACCTACACGGGAAGTTGGAGAATTAGTGATGAGTGAGTGAGTGAGTGATAGATATCTATCTATATAAAAATATACATAAAATATATATATACACATATAAAAATGTATATGCATATATTTACATATATAAAAATCCAACGTCTGTCTGTATGTCCGTCCGCTTTACACGAGAGGACTACTTAGATCCCAATTTAGATCTTTTTTTTTTTTTCTAGAATTGGCTTGAACATTTCGGTTGATTTCGCGAGTTCTCACGAAGCGTTAAGTATCAGAGTTCACTTGTGCTACCAATTTATTTGCATGAATCCGAGACAGAGGCTGTGGTTCGAGGGGAGGAGGAGCCGGGCGGGGCCTCCTCACTCACACCAGCCTCCGTTCGAGTCAGTCTACTTCTCGCGACATGTTGGTGTGCACCTCGCCTCGGCTTACCTCGCGATACCCGTTGGTTTGTTGCTTTTTAAAGTGTCCTGTTTCATGGCTACATAGGCAGAGCCGCGGGGGACGGCTAGTCACTCACTATAATTTAAGGCCCATGAGGCATGTGGATATTTATAAAGGCTAATAGTTTACTTAAATGCTAGTGGGGGGACTGCTTGATGGGTACAGCACCATTTTAAAGCTGTTGTTACTCTTACTATTTAAGTATTTTACACCCTTTCACAGAAAAAAAGCAAAATATTGTTCACTTGAGTAATGGAGGTACTTACTAGTAAAACGCCATTGAATAGGATCTGTTTTTGCTGTGGTATTGAACGGGCGTCTAGTATCGTGAACTTTCACTGGCACTGTGACACACTTAGTACCGAAGGTGCCATCTTCTTGTTTACACCACCTTGATGTCGATACTAGAACTCTCGTCTCATATTCATTATGGAGTCTCAAACCCAAAAGTCTTCAGTGCACAGCAGAAACAGACGGCCAAACTGACCTTACCATTCCAGTCCTTTCAGAGCAGAACGTCCCGCATTACACTGATGGTCCTGGATGAAATTTAAAAGAATACTCCACCAAAAATACGTACTTACCGCCTGTGCTTTACTTTGATTTGAAATCCTTTGTTAACCCCTGAAGAGAAGTTGTCTTTTCACGTGATCTCTGGAGGTCTCAGTGCAGCGTCAGCCATCGTACAGCAACCTTCCCAATACCAGCGCAGATCCTTAGCCTCAGAGCCACCACTTCATCTTATGGTGATGGCCAAAATTTTTTTTAATTAAATGTTTTCATAAAGAAAAAGAAAAAACTTAATAAATGGAAAATGGAACTTAATAGTCATAAATGCTGGAGAACAGCAAACGACATGAAAAACATGTTTGGAAAAAGTAAAAGTCAAGTCACATAATCCATATGTGTGTTCGCCTGTCGAATCCTCAACACCTACAAAAAGTAGCCATTTCTTTGCTAAAAGGTCATTAACATTAAGGTCTGGTTGTAAACAGTACAACGCATACCCACAATTCTGTGCTTTGGAATTGAAGACTGGGCTCTTGACCAATGAATGAGCAGAGAGTGGGTGAGACTTCAAGTCAGGTGCTCGTGTGTGTGTGTGTGTGTGTGTGTTCTTTCCTCGGTCAGGAGGTCACATTCAAAAATATGTTAGTAAAAATACACGTTTGGGACGTTATGAGCAAACAAGTGGATGACTGTCCATGTGGATTATGCGACACAAATAACGCAAGACCGTTTCATGGACGTTCTGATAGTGTTTGCGGTTGTTCTGCGCTGGTCACCCACCATGATTGTAGAATTATAAACTTCTTACCTCCCTTCTGCATGAGACTTTTTCTCTCCTCTTTACTATCAAACACATGGTGTAAAAAAGGGATAATCAAAATATCATTTTGGGTGGAGTATTCCTTTAAGTTACAATTTTTCGTTCTCATAACTGGAGGCTGTGGTATAGCGGGTCCACACCTCAAATTGAAAATAGATAGAGATAAATAAATAGATAAAAAGAGGGGGCGTGGTAATGGGGCCGGAGCGGTTCCCAGGACACACCTGATCCACGTCCCCGTAATAAACAGTAGAAGTGCGAGGCGGATAAAGGAAGTGAGAAAAAAGGAAAGAACGGGACCGGAGGTTAAGGGAGAAGAAGGCGGCAGGAAGGAGAAAGCCGGTGCGTGAGCGAATGAGAGCGCGCTTGTTGAAGGTTCAATGCAGCTGGTAGGAGACCCCAGAGGAGCGTCTGGCCAACTCTCGGGGGGCAGACTGAAGCGGTCAACCAGCTGAGCAGTTTTTAGGAGCTGGAGTGACCGACTTGCCGTTGAAGGGAGCGGAGTCGAGGTGGCTTTGGGCGTGTTGAGCACCAGCGTGAGCATCCTGCCCGCAAGGGAGAAGGGAAGCCAAGTCTCGGTCCGGCTGGAGCCTTACGTAGCCGGGGATCGGAGGGCTACCGGACCAGCACAGGAAGGAGCTGCATCTGCTGGTAGGGCGACTCCCCCGTATGGGAGAAGCAGGGGAGCCGCCAGTAGAAAGAAGAAAGCACCAGAGGTTTACGACAGGACTGATTCCAGCCATTGTTTTAACCTTGTTGTTTTAAAAAGGATTTATTTATTGGATTTTAACCTCCACAGTTCACCTTTTTTAACGGATTATTTATTAGAGACACTGCATTTATTTATTTGGACTCTGTTTTTGGTTTTGTTTTTCAATAAAACACTCATTGTTGAGGTCTTCACTGTCTAGCTCATCGGTGACATTACCAACGGTGTCGGGTTCAAGAGTTCCCAGAAGCCAGATGGGAGCGTGCAGCTGAACCCGCATCGCCACAGATGCCTAATTCCTACTTCATTCATTCTGTATTCTAACCTAATCACAGTCCTCCCTCACACTGAAAGGCATTTTCTGCAGCAAAGACTGACCAAATGCCGCACCATCTTTAAAAGGGTCAGGATGAGCACCCAGGACACTGAGCTGGATAACAAATTAGATAGATAGATACTTTATTAATCCCAAAGGGAAATTCACAAAGAATTAGGAAACGCACATCCATAAAGAAGCTAAATGACAAAAAAAAAATTCAACCACATTACGATATGAATAGCATCCGCCTAAAGTGCCAGCTGCCCTAACCAATCATCTCCCTGGATGCTTAAAGTGACAGCTGCACTAGCCAATCATCTTATTGGATGGCAACTTTAGAGAATTCTGTTTGGAAAAGGTGCTCAGTCTTTGGAAACGGAACCAGCCGGCTGCTCTCATTGCAAATCATCGCATCAGAGAATCAACACCACCAGCTGCTCGCACTCGAACTTGTGTGGACGTTTCCTTATTCCACATTGACTCTTTAAGATGAGTACCCACTCGGTTTAATCACTAATTAAAATCTCTTAAGAAGTAAATTGGCCATCCACAAGGATACCATTCTTATAGGATGGTGCCAACCAATAATCCACACTGCTACCAACACCTGACAAGTGCACCAACCAGTTGCCCACACTGGTATTAGTATTTGACAAGTGTGCCATCCAGCTGTCCACACTGAGTTCATTATCTGAACACTAAAAGTACAAGCCAACGCGCCTGATTCATTCCGGTCCGGTGCCCCCTTGTTACAAAAAGCTCTCATCAATCCACAGTTAACACCGGTCCTGGAGGATGGTGCCAGGGAATAATCCACACTGCTACCAACATCTGACAACGGCAGCAAGCAGCTGCCCAAACTGATAACTAGCGTCTGCCAATTGTGCCAGCCAGCTGTCCACACCGTAACACTGACACCTGTCACTTGCCAAAAGACCGTTTGAACTGGGCGCGTGCACCAAAATTCAGAAGAGCTGCAGACGCAAACAAGCAGCTCACATTGGGATAAGGCTCTGACATCAAAAGACGGCGCGGATTGTACTTCCCGGCGACAAATACGACACACCCGATCGCGGCGCTTTCCCTCTGCACGTATACACCGCCAGATTTCACTCCACACTCACCTGAGATCAGCTGTGTTCCGCAACTGTGCCTGAACAAATTTGCGCAGTTGGCCGAGCTCCGCCATTTGTTCAAATCTGCATCGCGCGGAAGGTGGGAGCGCACGAAAGCGCGAGACGGCACAACGTCATTGCGTCACGGCGCTCCGTAACAGCCATATTGGTGAGGTCAAGCTGGTTAACTATGGTTGTTTTATCTTCAAATATTTCTTTGATAATGTTGTTTTGTGCAGCTAATTCAAAGTAAAAACAATTCTTGTGCGTCTGGCCTACAGTGGACTGACTTCACATCCCGGGCTGGTTTCCGCAGTTCACTCAGTGTTGCCAAACTGGAACTGGAATAAGCAGGTAGAATGAAGGATGAATGTGTCCAAAGTGACTTACAAATCACAGTGGTAAAAATCTTGCACACTTTTCTTTTCACACAATTGAAGTTCTTGTTAGTTAAAGGCAAATACATGAGGTCAGTATAGAGAAAAGAAATAAAAGTTTGCAGCTCACATACTGTAGTCACATTCCATATATACTGTACTGTAAGCCGCGCTCGCCTTACACTCGTTCATATTATGAAACCAAGTGTGAACATTCTTTTTAATTAATCTTTCTTGATAATAACCCAGAATGACAAAGTGAAAACATGTTTTCAGAATAATCTGCAAATTTATTGCAGCTCAGAAACTGAAATCTCTCATTCCTAGAAGTACTTTTTACATTGACTCAGGCGCCGCTGTGAATGGCAGCCTTTCGAGCAGCTCCGCGTATGACTTTATCTTTATCACTCCTGTCACTTTCTTTTAGGTGGACTCGTTCCACTTTGTACTACTTTTTATGTGAATTTCCCCTTGGGATTAATAAAGTATCTATCTATCTATCTATCTATCTATCTATCTATCTATCTATCTATCTATCTATCTATTATATAGTGCCTTTCATATCTATCTATCTATCTATCTATCTATCTATCTATTATATAGTGCCTTTCATATCTATCTATCTATCTATCTATCTATCTATCTATCTATCTATCTATCTAAGTACTGAGACCACTCATTCACTACATTGTAGAAGCCCCTTTGGCAGCAATTCCAACTTGGACTCTTCTTGGTAAGTCTCTACAAGCGTGGCACACTTGGATTTGGGCAGTTTATTCCATTCTTTTTAGCAGATCCTCTCATCCCCCCTTAGAAAGCCATCCTCAGGTCTCTCCACACATGTTCTGTGGGGTGGGCTTTGGCCGGGCCACTCAAGGAGCGTTGTCTTGGCTGTATGCTTCAGGCCATTGAACCATCACCTCAATTTGAGAAGACATGCACTCTGAGGAAGATTTTCTTGAAGGACTGCTCTGTATTTGGCTGCATTCAAACTTACCTCAGTTCTGACCAGTCTCCGCTGTCCCTGTCCCTCACCTACCATAGCATTGGGGTGGCATTAGGCGGATGAAGAGCAGTGCCTGGTCTTGGCCACACGCAGCATTTGAAGTTCTGCCAGTACATTTCTAATTTTTCCTTATTGGACCAGAGAATCTTTTTTTTCCTCATGTTTTCAGAATCCATGCCTTTTACTCAAGAGTGGCCTCCGTCTATCCAGACTGCCATAAATTCCGGATTGATGGAGTTCTACTGAGATCAAGCCAACAGGTTCTCCTGTCTCATCAGGTGACTTCTGCAGATCCTGGTGATTCCAGCAGTCTTCCATTTCACAATTCTCGAGGCCACTGGGCTGCCTGGAACACTTAAAGCTTTAGAAATGCATTGATCCCCTTGCCCTGATCTGTGCTTCATCACAGTTTGATTACCAAAAGATCTGCTGGGAGTTCCTTGGGCTTCATGGCTGGCTTTTGTCCTGACTTTCTTCTTTACACAGGTCCACGTGTAACTTTCTAAATGACATCCAGTCCATTCAGTGGGCCACAAGTGGACGCCAATCAAGTTCTAGAACTGTCTCAAGGAGAATGAAAGCAAATGGGATGTTCCTGAGCACAATTTGGAGGGCCACAGCAAAGGGTCTGAAGACTTCTAGGAACGAGAGAAATGAGAGAATTCAATTCTGGATTTTTAATAAATTTTTAGACCTTTCTAAAAACATCTTTCACTTTGTCATTTGGGTTACTGGGAGTAGATCGATAAGCAAAAACGGCAAATGTATCAATTTAAAATTAAATGTACAAAACAATAAAGCATGCAGAAAGCGAAGCAGTCACTTCAGCTGGGTATCCCCTGCATACGAGTGAAATGAAGGTTATGTTTTGTACTGGTAGTTTGTAATGGAAGCATATCAAGTGAAAACAGCGGCACTCCGAGTACTGAGCCCTGCAGGACACCATATTTAACTTCTGTATATAATGACACAGTACTGTCAGCACATTTCTGCATGTACCGAAATTGATTTAATAAAAAATGAAGTAAATCACGCAAGGATAGTGGCGGAGAGCCCAATGTAAATTTCCAGCCAATGAAATAGCAGAGAGTGATTAATGGCAGCTACTGTATGTATGCTTAGATCTTAGAAAATAATTACTGTAGCTGCACTGTGCTGCTGCTCTGTCTCATCTAAGTAGTTAACAAAAGCCATTCATCCATCCACATCTTCACACTTAATCCAGTCCAGGAGTCTGTTTAGGAAGCAGTTGGGCACAGAGTGTGAACCAGCACTGGATGGGGTGCCAGCCCATCAGCAGGCCAGTTTACAGACGGGTGTTTTGGGTGCGGTGCGGTGCGGTGCTAACTAGATGAGTACACGTGAAACTCAGGACGAGCCGCCCAGTGCTAGCGGTCAAGGCCTGGACCTGCAACCCTCAACTTAACTGAAGTGGCTCCGAGAATGTGAGAACTTTATTGTCATCTCTACCACATACAAATATACAGATAGACGAAACTGCGAAGCTCAGGGTTTACAGTGTAACAGCAAGAAGTGCAAATAAATTAAAAATAAAATGAAAATTAAAACACAAACAAGAAAAGACAAAGAAGTAGCAGCAATATTGACGTGTAGTTAGCAATATGAACATTGAATCAATGTAGATAGATAGATAGATAGATAGATAGATAGATAGATAGATAGATAGATAGATAGATAGATAGATAGATAGATAGATACTTTATTAATCCCAAGGGGAAATTCCCATACTCCAGCAGCAGCATACTGATAATAACAATATTAAATTTCAGAGTGATAACAATGCAGGTATAACAGACAATAACTTTGTATGATGTTAACGTTTACCCCCCGAGTCACATAGTGTGGGGTCTCCTCAGTCTGTCAGTGGAGCAGGACGGTGACAGCAGTCTGTCTCTAAAGCTGCTCCTCTGTCTGGAGATGATCCTGTTCAGTGGATTCTCCATGATTGACAGGAGTCTGCTCAGCGCCCGTCGCTCTGCCACGGATGTCAAACTGTCCAGTTCTGTGCCTACAATAGAGCCTGCCTTCCTCACCAGTTTGTCCAGGCGTGAGGTGTCCTTCTTCTTTATGCTGCCTCCCCAGCACACCACCAAGTAGAAGAGGGCGCTGACCACAACCATCTGGTAGAACATCTGCAGCATCTTATTGCAGATGTTGAAGGACACCAGCCTTCTAATGAAGTATAGTCGGCTCTGTCCTCTCACACAGGGCATCAGTATTGGCAGTCCAGTCCAGTTTGTCATCCAGCTGCACTCCCAGGTATTTCTAGGTCTGCACCCTCTGCACAGTCACCTCTGATGATCACGGGGTCCATGAGGGGCCTGGGCCTCCTAAATTCCACCACCAGCTCCTTGGTCTTGCTGGTGTTCAGGTGTAAGTGGTTTGAGTCGCACCATTTAACAAAGTCCTTGATTAGCTTCCTGTACTCCTCCTCCTGCCCACTCCTGATGCAGCCCACCATAGCAGTGTCGTCAGCGAACCTTTGCACGTGGCAGGACTCCAAGTTGTATTGGAAGTCTGATGTTTGTTGGCTGAACAGGACCGGAGAAAGTCCAGTCCCCTGCGGCGCTCCTGTGCTGCTGACCACAATGTCAGACCTGCAGTTGGGCTCCTATTTGCAATCTACTTACATAAATATAGTCAATAGAAATGTAATATACTAAATAAATAATAAATAATAGATATAGATAATACAGAAATGAGTTCATGTTTTATTTGCAGTTGCCGTTCCAGAATTTCTTTCAGCTTTGCTTCGCCTTGAAGCATCTAGCAGCCGCTTGGCCCTCACCTCGTCACCCCTCCTCATTTCCCTTCCCATCCAGGATCCTGGAATATTCCAAGTTTCCTTGGTTACCAGATTCACAACATACAGAGGAAGAAGAGAATTCTCTGGAGTGATTCTGCTCTGTGAACAGTAGTTGGCAGCAGTGAGTTGCACATTTTTCATTCTACTCGGCATTCCTGGAAAACAGAAAGTAAATTCAAATTGACTGCTCTGAGTCCACAGCACAACGATGGAGAATTGTTACTGCTCCTCAGCCCCCGTAACTGGGACCATCAAAAAAGGCCCCGTACAGTATCTGCTAGAGGTACTGGTGCTGCACGTCCAGTTCTCTTTATATAACAGTGTTTTGTTGCACTGTATATTTATTCACTGTTGCTCTATTTAATGTTGGGATGGCGTTCATTGTATTTCCTTCTGTTATATGTGTGGATGGAACACCAAAGGAAATTCCTAGCAAATGTGTAGTCTGGCAAAAAAGCCCATCTTCACTTCTACCACAGGTGTTGTATCTGACGGAAGGTGAAAATCTCACACTCAGTCTATTCCATCCATCCATCTCTTATCCAACCTGCTATATCCTAACTACAGGGTCACGGGGGTCTGCTGGAGCCAATCCCAGCCAACACAGGGCACAAGGCAGGAAGTAAACCCTGGGCAGGGTGCCAGCTCACCGCAGTATCAAGTCAATTGACAGACACAAAAAAATTTTAGAGAAACAGCAAAGAAATTTTTACATGCAATGAATATGAATCCTCGGCCAGACCCCAACTCCCACCTGCCATAACCCCAAAATAGCCCAGCAGAGTACAAAGTCCTAAAAGAGGAGCTGATTGGCCCAACAAACGAGGAGCTGAGCAGACTGACGAAGAGGTAAGTGGGGCGACAACATGGGGCTGAGCAAACTAACAAGCCAGGAGACGAGGGGACCGACAGGTGAGCTCCTGGGGACGCTGCTCTGTGTGGATGTTATGACAATAAAGCCACTTGACTTGACATCTTTTATGAAGAGATTGTCACACCATTTTGGATTTTATAAGCCACCACCATTTTGTTTACCAGGATGCAAGTCTGTGTTAGTGGCACTCTGGTGATGTCACATTTTTCATTATTTCAGCCAGTGTGTCACAAAAGAAGTCATCTAAGGTTGTGAATGCTTTAGTTCTGCTGCTTTTTCATTAAAATCTTTTACTGTCTTGTCAGCACAAAATGTTGGTCAGGAAAAGTGAGGTGGTCAAGACAACAGAAGAGGCAGATGACCAGTTGTGAAATTTAAAACGCTTAGCCTTTTAACATGAAACATATTAGTTTGTAACCAGCAATAGACAAATAAAAATAACGTAATTCACACCAACACAGGAATCCTAATATTGGATACTCCGGAATGGGAAATGTCCCAATGACATCACACATCACATAGTCCCAGGTGATTCGCGGAATAATCAACAATAAAGTGAATAATAATTAATAAAATTAATAGAGTGTGTCAAATAAAATGAACCACTAATTGTTCTTAATAATAAATAATAAACTCTGGGGGTCGATTTGTACACCTAAGAAGTCGACCATCGACCGCATCCTGGCACTGAGGGTTCTCATGGAGCACAAACGCGAATGTCGGCAGAGTTTCTTTGCAGCCTTTGTCGATTTTCATAAAGTGTTTGACTCAGTTGATCGAGCTGCCCTGTGGGACACACCGAGGGTTCGCAGGATCCCCTTGAGGTTGTTGGATATCATGACCGGCCTGTCCACTGGTACTGTGAGTGCTGTGCCGACTACAGAAGACAGGACCTCTGTGTTTTTTCCAGTTGATTCTGGGGTTCATCAGTGGTGCGTTCTGCTCCTACTCTGTTCAATGCTTGTATGGACTGGGTGCTGGACAGGGTCATGGGGTCCAGCGACTGTGGGGCATCTGTTGGTGAAGAGAGATTCACGGATCTTGACTTTGCTGACGATGTTGTGATCTTCATGGAGTCAATGGAGACTCTGATTGGGGCGCTCGAGAGAATGAGTGAGGAGTCTGAGTGTCTGGGCTTGTGAGCATCCTGATAAAAAACCAACAGCCAGGCCTTTAATGACCTCTTGGGCACGGCCCTCAGCAGTGTGTCTGTCTGCAGAGAGAGGGGTGTGTGACGCTCCTGATATCTGCAAAGGACAAAGGTCCAAGTCTTTAGAGTCCTGGTGCTCTGTCTGTGAGACATGGCCACTATCCAGTGACCTGAGACGAAGACTGGACTCCTTTGGTACTGTGTCTCTCCAGAAAATTCTTGGGTACCGTTGGTTCGGCTTTGTGTTGCTCATGGAGTCCCGAATGAGGCACATGACCTGCATTGTGAGGGAGCGTCAGTTACGGCACTACAGCCATGTGGCGTGTTTCCCCGAGGGTGATCCGGCTCGTAAGATCTTCATTGTTGAGGACCTGAGTGGCTGGACCAGGCCACGGGGTCGCCCACGTAACACCTGGCTGCGGCAGACAGAGGGTCATTTCTGGAGGGTGGGACTGGACTGTGCGTCTGCCTGGGGGGGTTGCCAAGCGGGATCCCGAATTGTTTCAGTTGTTGTACCAGTGCAGGCTCCCCATCCTGGGTTTGAATTGAATTCAGTTTTGTTAGGTTTGACTTGAATGCATGGAATGTCGCATGTTTTAAATAAATTCAATAAAAGTTATAATAATTGACATCATTTTCTGCAGGCCCCAAGTCCATTAGCGCTGCCATACTGTGACTATTTATGGTCACTGGCACCATGAAGAATTCTTAAATCAGGATTGACTGCCCAGTGCCACTTTCCCAATACAAATTCTTTCTTCTTTGTTCTGCACTAACCCCTACTCTCTCTTCTGTTTCCTTTTCCGGTGTCCTTTTGGTGGTGGCTTGCACCGCCACCATCTACTCAAAGCACCGTGATGTTCCAACAATGATGGATGGATTAAAAGCCAGAAGTCTGTATGACCATCAACATCAAGTGACTCGGTGAGAACCCTAAATACAAAGAAGACTATTTCATTTATGTGAGGTAGAATGCCCAGAGGCGACTGGTCGGGTGGTCTCTTGGTCTGGAATCCCTGCAGATTTTATTTTTTTTCTCCAGCCGTCTGGAGTTTTTTTTTTTGTTTTTTCTGTCCACCCTGGCCATCCGACCTTACTCCTTTTCTATGTTAACTAATGTTGTCTTATTTTAATTTCTTATTTTGTCTTTTATTTTTCTTTTCTTCAGTATGTAAAGCACTTTGAGCGACTTTTTGTATGAAAATGTGCTATAGAAATAAATGTTGTTGTTGTTCACAACCTTTTGATTTTTTAGCTAAGGACACAGTAACGCCAAACATTTTACCTGAACGTTCTGAAGACATTTTGCTCATTTGTTTTCTCTCACCTTGTAGCTCTGGTTTAGTCAATTCAATTTCAGAGATTAGCTGCTTCATTTTAAGAGCCGACATATTGTAAATATTGCATAATATAAGCTGTGAAAATCATAGTCCTCATGGTCAAAAACATCCGTATTTCATGCACAACATGTACTCAGACCTTGAAGGGAAGGCGACAAAAATTTGGCAAAAATAGCACATTATAACAATTGTAGAGTCTTTGCATTTGGTTGACGAGTTGCTATGGATGTGCGCCTCTATGCATCACATCGTAAAGGATCCACTATAAAACACCATGAAATGCTTCTGCTTGCCGTCCAAACTTATGGATTTAAACCTTGAATAGCATTAATTCTGAGCTCCTGGTGATAGGCATCATCGCTTCTCAGTCTTTGGTTCATACGCTAAGCATTCTGATGATATTCTCTTATTTTTGGCAACAACTCCATTCAGTCTTGGTTTTTGCTTTGTTGCAGTTGTAATCAACATTTTTTCTGGAGTACCCTGGAGCTGATTATTTAGATTTCAATCATTTTAAACGGTTAGCGCAACTGGTGACCCTAAAAACTTTGAAAATGACCCTAAAATGCAGGAATAGTCTGTGTTTAGTTTTTAATCCAGTCAATTCCAGTTGATTTTCTGAACCTTCTTACAACATTTGTTAATAGAGGAAAATGTCAACCAAAGTTAGAGCCAAGAATTTAAGTAAACTTCGCCCTTAACGCTCGCGACGAAGTAACCGCTGTAATCGTATAGGCTCAATGACCTGCCCAACATGGCGCCCGAATCTGAGCCACGTGTATTTTATTTTTCAGGACCTTCCCGGAAGTTACCTCCCGTGACCTTTACTTCCGGCTCCCGCCCGGCCAGCCATCTTGAATTACTGAACAAAAAAAAAAAAAAAAAAAAAAAAGGAGGGGGCGAGAGAGAGAGAGGGGGAGAAGAAAAAAAGGCGAGACGTTGGGACGAACAGAAACGAGGAGACCGTACCAGGGCAGGAGGGGAACGAGGCCGAACAAACGCGGCATGCCGGGCAGCCCACCCGCGAGGATTTGTACCGCCGACGGGGGAGTGAGTCTAACGGCGAAACAACAATAAACGGTGACGGTCCCCCCCTCCGCCATTCGTGAAGAGAGAGAGAGAGAGCGAGCGAGAGAGAGATATCCGACAAAGACGGCGGACGGACGGACAGGCGGGAGAGAGAAAAAGAGACGAGGCCCATGGCGCGAGCAGAAATGGGCAGCAGAGGTTGAGCTCGCCGAGTGGCGCCCACTCCGACGGCGAGGGACGGCGGGCAGGTGAGGAACTCGGGGGGTCAGAAGGGAGGGCGAGCTGACGAGAGCTGGGGGGCAAGCGAGGGGGCGGCCAGCCGCGAGAGGGGAAGTGGGGCGAAGTCGGGCCCCGGTTTAGATGACGAGACGCCGGGTCGGGTGGGGTGTTGAGACCGGGAAAAGCGAAGAGCTGGCGGCTAAAGTGACGGTCCGTTAAGAAGGAACGGAGCAAATGAAAAGCCATTCGGGGAATGGGATTGGCAAAAAGGGTACGAGCTGAAGTCGGGCTTGGGGGGCTTCAAGGAAGACAGACGGTCATGTTGTCAGTGCCGGGTATGCGATCGAGGAGAAGGAAAGTGGGTTAGCTGGGCAGTGCACGAGCCCGCGGAAGACTAGGACAACTGGAGAAGTGAGGCAAATGAAGAACCATCTGGGGGTGTGCCAAGCAGGCAAACAGGTGGGAGCAGAAGTCGGGGGCAACCAGAGAGAGAGTGCGGTTTGGGGGCCTTGTGGCGACGGACGGAAAAACGAGAGGAAGTGGGATTCAGGAAAAAAAAAACAAAAAAAAAACGTCAAGATTAGGACTTGTGGGGAAGTGGGGGCAGCTGAGGGGCATGGCAAGCAGATGGGCAAGGGCTGAGGTCAGGTTTGGGCATAGAAAAGGATGGCAAGACCGTGGAATAAGGGGGGTGAAAGGGTCCAGAGCAATTACCAGTAAAGAAGTGGGACAGTTGAAGAGCCATAGAAGATTGTGCCAACCAGGCAAGTTTGAGCTGAACTCCGTGGAGGGCACAGCAAAAGATATAAAACAAAAAAAAAAAATGAGAGGAGGCCATTCAGTCCACCAGGGTCATTTCTTTAGCTGAAGGGAAGGCTGTCCCAGACAGATAGATGGGAACGGTCATTTGTGGGGTGTCACTTGCTTTGTCTTCAGTTTGTAACTTCTGGGCACATCACAAGACATGGGTGAGAAGAGAAATGGGCAAAAAAGGAATCGTCGTGGGGTGTGGCACGCAGGCAAACAGATGAGAGCAGAAGTCAGGGGTATTGAGGGGGAGAGAGAGTTTGATTTGGGGACCCTGCACCGAGTTACGGGAGGAAGTGGGTTCCAGGGGGTCAAAACCAACACCGCATTAAGATTAGGGCATGAAAAGAAGTGGGGCAACTGAGGAGCATGGCAAGCAAATGCATACGGGCTGTGGTCAGGTTTGGGGATAAAAACTGTTTTGGAAAATGGTTAGGATGGTGGTAAGACTTTTAAATGGGGTGGGGAGGGGGTGTCCAGAGCAAATTCCAGTAGGAAAATATGGACAAGTGAGGAGCCATCAGAGGAGTGCCAGCCAAACAAGTTTGAGCTGAAGTCATATAAAAGAGAAAGACCCAAACAGAGGTTCATTTGTGAGGGCCCTGGTGGGCTCACCTGCTTTCTTTTCAAGTTCTAAGTTCCTGGCATTTCACAACATGACTTAAGACTTGGATGAGAAGAGAAAAGGAGAAGTGAAGAACTGTGTGGTTATACCTAGCAGGCAAACAGGGGGTAGCCAAAGTCTAGAGCAGTAAGGCAGAGAGAGGTTGGAGGACAGGATCAAGTGGCTTCCAGGAAAAAACCCTTCACAGCGTTAATATTGGGGCATGTAGAGAAGTAGGACAGCATCGCGAACAATTGGGCAAGGTCGGGGGATAAAGTCTGGTTTAGAAAATGGTTAAAAGGATTGTGTGATTGTTTAGGCCTTGGAATAACGTGGGAGGAAAGAGTCCATAGCAAATGTCACTAGGAGAAGTGGGACAGTTGAGGAGCCATCAGAAGAGTGTGCCAGACTAACAAGTTAGAGCTGGAGTCCGTAGAGGGCAGAACCAAAGAGAACCATCCAGACAGAGAGTCGTTTATCATCGCCCTGGTGGCCTTACTAGCGCTGTCTCTTTGGTTTCCAAGTTCTGAGTCTACCACAAGACTTGAATGAGAGGAGAAATCGGTAATGAGGTAGAGAGAGGGAGGTTTTGGGACCTTATGGTGACAGATGGAAAAATGTCAGGAAGTGAGTTCCAGGCAAAAAAAATTAAGGTTAGGATATGGAGAGAAGTGGGGCACCTGAGGAGCATGGCAAGGAAATGGGTAAAAGATGAGCTCAGGCTTGTGCGTAGACACATTAAGCCATCGTTCTGAAAGTGGTTAAAGGATGGTGAGAATGTGGAGGTCATGAAATATGGAAGGGGTTCGGCCCAGAGAAGATGCCAGTAAGAGAATTAGAACAATGGAGGACACCTCAGAAGAGTGTGCCAACCAAAAACAAGTTTGAGCTGGAAGTCAGCTGAGGGCAGAGGAGAAGAGAAATACCCAGAAATAAAAACATGAGAAAACTTATAAACAGGAGGACAACATTCAGTCCACCGAGCTTGTTTGTTTAACTAATAGATAAGCCGTCCCAGACAGAGTAATTTGTTAGGGCGTTCGCTTCAGTTTCCAAAATCAGGACACATCAAAAGACTTGAATGAGAGGAGAAATGAGCAATAAAGAACCAGATGGCGGTGAAGCAAGCAGGCAAACGGGTGGGGGCAACAAGGGATAGAGGGTGAGGTTTGGGGACCTTGTGACAAATAATGGAAAAAGTGATAGAAGCGGGTTCCAGGAAGAAAAAATCTCAGAGTTAAGATTAAGGCATGTAGAGAAGTGGGTCAACTGAGGACCAAACTGGGGAGTGTGGCAGGCAGATGCGTAAAGGCTGAGGTCTGGTTTGGGAATAAAAACTGGCCATGAAATAATGGGGCATGGTTCGGGATGCCAATGTCAGTAGGAAGAAGCGGGTGTTTGAGTAGTTCTTAGAAGTTGCCATCCCAGCGAGTTTGAGCTGAAGTCTGCAGAGAGCAGAGCCAAAGGGAGGAAGTCATTTGCACTAGTGGTCCCTTTATCTTCCCAGTTCTGGTTATATCACAAGATGACATAAGACTTGGATGAGAAGAGAATTGGGCCAGTACTCGGCCATTAGGGGCGTTTGGTAAACATTGAGCATTAAGATATTTGACAAAGTCCATCAGGCTCATTTGTTTAGCAGTTCCAGTATCTCATCCAAGTAGCTCTTAGGTTGTCAAGATATCTGCTTCAGCTACATGTCTTGATCATTTGTTTCGCATTTCCTCAACTCTTTGTAAAGAAGCCCTGCCTGGCTAATTCAGGGGCAGTTAGTTGAGGGAGTTGGGTAAATACAAAGGAGCCAGCATAGGATTGAAACAGTCCAACCAGTGAGCGTCACCTTTGCGATAAACTGAGGAAGTGTTGGGCATCTCTGTAGAAAAAAACGAGGTACAGGAGAATCGATGGGCTTGCAAACCAAGGGGGCAGTATCTGGGTCAAAGTGTGAGACAACTTGATGTGTTTCGGTTCGGTTCAGTTCAGCGTGTTTTTGAATATCCCCCCTTTACCAAGTGCAGGCCCGCAGTGCTGTAACAAGTTCATAGGTAAAATTCAATCACCCACTTTACAAATTACAAAATGCTGGCACACACAGAGAAGAAATTAAGAGGAGGCCAAAGGAGCTGTCATCAGTGGAATATGTCAGGCAGGTGGTTGAGTGCCAGAGACAAAGTAAGAGACGTTGGTGTTGGGTGGGATAGGTGATACTGACCAGTAAACTGTGATCTATGGGGATTAGGGCATGTGAGCCATGTGGGTATGTGCTGGTTGACAGTCACACTGAAGATGGATGGGCAGGAGGAGTCCATTTAATGTAGGGCCTGGTGAGTTTGGGGTGGTAGACAGAGAGTAATGTGGAGTTTGGGGTGAGCTTTTGGATCAAAGCACCCACAGTCAGGCCCTCAACGAATGAGGAGTGTGAAAGCAAGGGTGCGTTGTAGAACACAGCTGCTTCTGTGCATTGTTGCCGATGGATATGGGCAGATTGTCTCTGTCGGACAAGGGGTGGCTACTTCTTTCGCTTCGGCTTTTACATTCGGTGTCCTCACATGAGTGTTACTGGTCACGCTGCTTGTCCCATTTGTCGAGGGGGCGGGTGGGGGCACCGCTGGCTCCTTTGTAAAGTAACTTATCAAAGATGGCTTTGTTATGTCCCAACAGCAGGCATTGCACCCAGCTTGGTGCACTCTGTTCATTTCAAAAGGACCTTTATTGACACAATAGAGCAAGTGGGTGAAGGTGGTAATGGGCGTCTCTGTGTGTCTGACGGAAGACGTTTTCTTAGTGTCTGGCACTGGAGATCAGCTGGAAAGTTGCCCACCTCGTGGTCGTAGTGCTTGCCACCATAACTGTTTTGCTCTAGGCTTGATTACCATTTTGTCCGATAGACAGGTCCCGGTATGTTGTGTTGGTGTTCTGTGCAGCTTCAGCCTCTCTAAACAGCCGGTTCCCCTGACGGTTTCTAGGGTTGTGATTGATAAAGCTCCTTGGTTCACAGTGGCCTCACTAGATGGCTGTATTGGTGACTTCTGGGCATTGGGAACACAAAAGCCAATGCTGAAAACTCCTTGTAGCTCACTTTCCTGCCTGATATGGTTTCAGCCATCATGCGTGTTCCTTATGACAAGTGGCCTAGTACAGTGTGTGCCACAGCTATCAGCTTTTAAACATCGGGTGACGAGATGTTTCAGCATGGTGCTCTTAATATGCAAGCATTGATTAACGCTCCAGTGTTTCATTTTTTGGCTGTCATCTTATTACCTGAAGCAGTTTGACAAGGTGTGGAAACCGAGCCGAGTAAACAAAGTGCGGCCCTCAAGATTTTACTTTTGAATGCGTTGGAACTCCACACCCAAACGTGCATAAAGCAGACAGGTATCGGTTCTTGAATTGCTGCAGTGTAAAGGTGGCTTTAGACATTAAAATGGCCTTTGGTGCCACGCGTGGTGTCTTTTTAAACTGGCATGGTATTCACAGCTGCCACCATTAATATCAAAAGTTTTAGAGGTGAGCAAACGTGCAACAAATACCCAAAGAAAATGCGAAATAGACGCATGCTCTTGTACGATACACATTGTTTTGTTTTAGATAATTGGTTTGTCAAGGGGTTGGCGTAGCAAGTTGCACTTCGCATTTTCTGGTCTCAACATCCTTTTTTTTTTTTGTCTCGAAGTAGCCTGGGCTCTCCTTGATCTGATTTGGGCATCAAGTCGACAAATCTGGGACATTGTAGCCGACTTTCTCATGGAATTGGGGTTTCCTCTTGGAGCCCATGCAGTCATTTCCAGGCACCTCGTAGTTGCTACTCAGGAGGTGTGCACGCCTTGAAAATCAGGCGGCAGTAACCCAGATCGTTTGATCTGTGAGAGTGTGTGCATGTGCGTGCACACACACCCCCCAGGGAAAGACTGCTTCCAGTTTTTCGCCTTGTGCTGGATAGCTTCCAGATTTTTTTTTTTTTTCATACATGGCAGCAAAATAAGAAAGTTTGACTTCTAAACAGGAAGCTGAAAAAGGAACTCGAAGCAAGAAAAACAGGATGTTTAGGAAGTGGCCGACTGTTTAAACTCTTAACAGGCAAGTGGCAGTACCCAAACTGATATGGAGGGGCTGCCACTAATGTCCTTCATCTTTCTCTCTCTTGTTTGTTCTGCAGGCCCCCCCCCACCCCTTGCACAAGTGCCATTCTCACCCCCTGCTATAGGGGGCATCCCCCGCCATGCCGTCAAATGCGCGGGCGGGAAGCCTGAAGGACCCAGAAGTGGCTGAACTTTTTTACCGCGATGACCCAGAGAAGCTCTTTGCTGACCTGCGAGAGATCGGGCATGGTAGCTTTGGCGCAGTCTACTTTGTATGTGTACCAAACTTTTTTTTGTTGTTGTTGTTCTGTTTGTCTTGCCCCACCCTGTCACCACAGGATCTACTTATCTCTCCTGTGGCCCCTCTGTTGTCTGTACTTTTGTAATCTCATTAATGCCTCATCTTTTTTTTTTTTTTTACTGTTAATCTCAGGCCCGGGATATCCGCAACAATGAAGTCGTTGCCATCAAAAAGATGTCCTACAGTGGGAAGCAGTCCAATGAGGTACATAATTCCATCTGTAATCCACTTTATTTAGGAGCTTTAAACTTTGTGTCACTGCTTCAGGTCTTTCAATAACCGGTCATCTTCTACAGAAATGGCAGGACATCATCAAAGAGGTGAAATTTCTTCAAAAGCTGCGCCATCCAAACACTATCGAGTACAGAGGCTGCTATCTCCGGGAGCACACAGCATGGGTAGGTGGCACCTCTCTTGGCAACACAGTGCTGCGTTGTGATTCCGAGTAGGAGCAGGTAGCGTGTTAGAGGTTCAAAAACCCAGCACCCCAGTCCTCCATGAATTGTTTGAGTTGTAAAAATGTACTGTCAGGATTGTAAGTAAAATAGATATTCGTGGACTCGGGGCCTAATGTTTAAAGAATCGAGCTGCAGACTCAACTACTGCAGAGTCTTTAAATGCACATCGGTGTTGTGCCTTATTGGGTCTATTTTGACCCTTTTTTGGCACGCTGCGTGCCCTGTCAGTCTTATTTCGTATTAATTGGTCATCTTAAGCTGTAGAACCAATGATCCTTTGTTTTTAAAACATGTAGGATATTTTGATGAGCTGTAAACAAAGTACCCTAAATGGAGAGTACAATCTACTAAGGCAGGGGATCCTGACTTCAGTGCTTTGGTGTACCGCTGTGGCTTCGGGTTTTCATTCCAACCAGTTTCACAAATAAACGGTACAGTCGTAATTCAAAATGATCCAATTGTTCAATTAAGTCGTGTTCTTATTTAGCATTCAGGAAATATGTACTAGTGCATATTTAGATGTAAACAAAATTCAGAAATGTACTTTTATTGCCATGTCGTTAAATGTTCACTTTCCTTTACTTGATTCTTTTTAATTCAACATCATTTCCTGTTGAGTTTACCCCATTAGCGATCAGAGGGGCAGACACGGGTGCAAATGACGCCAAGTACTAAAGCAGAGCTGCGTCTTCAGTGCTGCATTCCTGTGTGTGCCAATTAGTAATCAAAGGCTAACTGGACTCCTGCCTTTATTGAACAAGTTTGTATTTTCCAGCTTTTGTCTTTTTTTTTTTTTGTGGTAATCCTGAAATTTTAAAATGAGTCTTGATACATTTTTAGGGAAATGTAGCAAGCATTTGTGTATGTGACGCTCATTATTGCTGTTTTTCCTTCTCAGTTAAATGACAAGTGAATTTTGTACTGAAGTAGCTGCTTCTCTTTAGCATTGACAGTCATTTGCTCCCGTGTCTTTACTGCTCATCGTTAATTTAAGTATTTAGTTTTAGTTAAGGGAGTAAACTCGGCAGAATCATTACATTTAAACACATATGGTAAAAGAGAGTTAGCATTTAAAGGTGCATCAAAAATGTTAATTTCTGAATTTTGTTTACTTGTTTACATCTTCAGCAATCTGTGACTCTGAGGAAGTCATTTACTGTAGTTACATTATTAGCATTTGTGCTTAAATTGTGTGACGTTAAAGTGGCCTGTGATAGCACTCAGCCAACTGCCGAAGGAAATGGGTTGGAATCCTAAAACACCCGAGTTTATTCCCTCAGACTATGTACTTTTTCTCCTGCCATGAAATACTCCCTGTTGATTTATGACAACAGTTGTTGTTGTGGACGAAGTAACACATTTTCATGTTCTGTTTCTTTTTTAGCTCGTCATGGAGTATTGTTTAGGATCTGCTTCCGACCTGCTGGAGGGTAAGCCTCTTCTCTTTTATGCGAGCACGCAGCGTGCATCAACTTGACTTGCTTCAGCGCAGTTGGTTTGCTTCTCGCAACTGACTGATTATCTAACCAGACATTCTTTTTTTGTATGTGTGTGCGTGCCTTATTTCACAAGTTCACAAGAAACCTCTCCAGGAAGTGGAAATTGCTGCTATTACCCATGGTGCACTGCAAGGTCTGGCCTACTTACACTCCCACAACATGATTCACAGGTGAGTGAGGATCAGTGGGGAACATCTGTACAGCTGCTGGTACAGTTCTGACGGGCTGCATTTTTTTTTCTTTACTCAATTTCCACTGTGTGAATGAAGAAGACACCAACTTAGCGTGTGTTAGGATTTCACTGCTTTTCCACTTGTCATACATTTAGTTTTGACCTTATTACAAGATGTTAATTAAGGCTGAGGAAGCCAGTGTGCATGAAGGCATACACCAGCTTTGCTTTTGTGCACTCATGATGTATATTTCTGTTAAGGAAAAGAAACTGTCAATTAAATGGCTGCACTGACTTTGTCCTGTTTAATATTGGTGCGTCACTCACTGCTTTAGGAAGTCTTATGATTACCAATGTACCTGAAGGAAAATCCACTCAGATATGTGGAGACTTACTAAAAACACTTTTAGGAACTTTGATTAGAACATTTCTTTCTGCACTATATAATCCTTGATTGACTTCCCAGGCATCATGTAAATATATATGTCCTGCCCTGGAAAATGCCAGGTATAACTATATCTGGACCCGCTTTGTTTAACATTGGGTCCTGGACTGTATTAATGCCCGTTGCAGAGGTGATCTTACTTGGGAGTTTGAAATAAGTCTTTCAGTGGCATGACGGGACATCACAGATATACCTTAATACAGCTCAGACATTGCAATGCTGGGTGTTGGAGGATAGCACACCATGTAAGCACTTGGGTTTGGCCCTGGCTCTCAATGTGTCCGTCTTCATTCTGGTGAGCAAGGTGGACTTGTGCATCAGGAGCACCTCGAAGCACACGTTTAAGTAGCTGGTGAAGACCCTGATATAGAAATTTGGTGGGAGTGAAGAAGATTGTAGGAATAAAAGCATAACTTTCCAATTATCATTGCAGTACTAGGGTGTTGTACTGTGTTAGCCATTACGAATGTAGTGAGAAGTCAAGCAAAATGACTCCTTTTATTGGCTAACTAAAAAGATTACAATATGCAGGCTTTCAAGGCAACTCAGGCTTCATGATTCCATCTCGCCTGAAGAAGGGGCCTGAGTTGCCTCGAAAGGCAATGACCTAAAACTCTGCACCATTTTGGTGTTGTCCGAGTGCAGGGTTTTATCCGGAGATTTGTTTTTACTTTACTGAGAGCATTCACCTTTCAGTCCGTCCTAACAAGATTCCCATTTCTCAATAATGTTATCATAGTGGGGATGGTGTGCTATTGTGCACTGTTTGTTTTGCATCAGATATACTAATTAACATTTAGGGAAAAGTTTAACTTCTGTTTTTTTTGTCAGAGACCCACCCGTTCTGCCACATATGTGCATTATCATAGAGGTTATGAGTTTCTTCTAAAGGCTTTGTCACATTAGAAAACTTTTTCAGTCATTTTTAGTAGAAGCCTTCATTTACATAACCGTAGGCAGTTGGCAGGGTGCATCCGTGAAGACAACCACATAATGCGACATACCTAATGACTGAGACTGGCTAGTTTGCGACTTGGTTGGATAAAATCAAACCGGTTTGATTTTTTTTTAGTCTAAGGGGCGGTGTGCAAGAGTTGAGAACCATTGAGCATTTAGCCGGTAGTACAATGAAGAAAGTTTATCCGTGAGGAATAACAAACACGCACTTTGGACCTTACAGATAGGAGGGAACCTTATCTGTCTCTATTACAGAATGGAAAAAATAAATGGTAGAGATGCTGCTGATCTCGCAGCTGTTAAGCTTCTGTAAAACGCTGGCTGCATCAGGCAGCATGCTGTTTATTGGCTGTCAGAAAAAGGAGCAAGCACAACTGTGCAAGAAGATCAGCGCTTGGTTGGTAAATGGGACATGGGTTGTGATTTTTAGTTGTTTAACTTGACATGGTGGTGCGGCGATGAGATCAGTGGCTGTGATCAGCCACTCTGACATACACTCTGCCCAAAGGTTATGTGATGTGACCACAACTTTAGCCACCGTCCCATAAAGGGTGGTGTTTACTTTCTTGTAGGAGTTCTTGTTCATTTTACGCCATTCAACCTTAATTTCAGCATTGGACAGAGTGAGGGGTCAGTTTACTTCCTCGTGTACAGGCGTCTTGATGATCAATATGGTTGAGTGTCATTTTGGAGTTATGGAGTTAGCTCTCAGTTCTTTGCTTGCATTTAATGTGACATGCGACAGAGGTGCTCCTGCTGTTTTGTGGGGTCTTGGGTTTGAGTCCCTTTTCCACAAGCTAATGAAAAACTGTCAGCAGCTTTTTTATTTGGTGCACTTTCATCTGCTTTTTGTTATTAGTAAATTGGCCTAATATATAAAATGAGGCCTTCTAGGCTCCTATATAGACCTCACTGAATAGTCCCACCGGCTGCTTCACTGCAGCATTAGGGGGCACCACCCTCTTAAGCCGATTGTGCAGACTTAACCCGACCCTAACAAACTAAACTCAAGTAATTAAAATGAATGCACATCAGCTACGTGACATTTCCCAGGTATACTCGTCACCGTGATGCACGAGAGGGGCAGCGAGAATTTGAGTGTACTCTGTGCATGGGGCGGTCGTACCCGTTAAACGTACAATGAATACAGCATCTGCTCAAACAGTGGCGATGTGTAGAGTCCGCAGACATTGTGACATACTCCTGATGGTTAGTTTATTGGAATTTCAGTCCTTTAATTCCTAGTTGTTTTTTTTTGTAATGATGAAAATCAAGTTGAGCACAGTATAATGTTACTTTTAAAAATCTTTAACCATGTCAAATGTTTTAAAAATTGAAATTTTCACATCCATTTTTTACAGTGATTTAAATAAATTGGATAATATTAATAAATTAGATAATTAATATTAGATAATATTATTATAATAGATAATTTTTTATGTGTCAAATTTCTGCAGAGTTTGTCTTTTGCCATTAGTGATTCTGCACACTACAGGTGACACAGGCATATTCTCATTCACATACTGTGACGGTAAGGGGTTGTTGGAGAAACTCAGTTTTTAGTTTTAACTTTTATTATTTTTCACCTAAGAACTTCAGAGTGAACTCTACATTCAATCATTAGCTCAAATGACGAGGACGATTAACAAAGACGCTCCAAGTTAACGGTAATTGGCAGCTTTTCAAAGTTTGACTCCTCCCCTTTTCGAAAGGTCTCCATTCCAGCTTTTCTTAAATATTAGACTTCTGCCAAAAACATCCTCTTTAATTACAGCTGCTGACTTCAGTAGTGTGTTCAGAGTGAGCTTTTCTAAAATGGACCTTTTTCCGAGCAGCTCTCTTTTTGTGCGTGTGTGTGTGTGTGTTTGCGCGCGCTCTCGCCTCTTCATATAATGGATTAAATTGAGCTCTCGGTGCTGATCAGCATCTTTGAAATGGTGTCATCTTCTACCCAAGACTTTGATTCTCAATAATCAGGATGCTGGAGTCTTCCTCATTTGTAATACAGACAGTAGGTGAGCCTCTAATTTTGTACACAGGTGGAGTCCATGAACAGATTGTTTTTTAATAATATAGTAGATTGTATTTGAGAAAATTTGAATGTGTAGTAAAAAAAAGGAGATGCATATTTTAAATTATGCATTATGCTTTCTGTTTTCCATTTTTTATAAAATGTCAGTTATTTGACCTTTTTCATTTGATTTCACATGCTTTGTATTTTTCCTTCAGGGAGGAATAAACTCAGTGAATTTATTTATCAATGCATAAAATGTATAGCAATGTTGGCACAGAAATCTTTTATTGGCTTCTTTTTTTAATATCTTGTGTTTTTTTTCTGCATACAGGCAGGTGTTGTGTAATAATAATAATAATAATAATAATTAATTTATATGTTTTTATGTAGAGCCCTTTTCACGCTCAAAGTTCTTCACAGAATTTATAAAATGAACAACACAGAAAAGGCAAAAACAATCAAATGTACAAAACAATATCGGTATCAAACACTTAATATAATATAGTTAAATACAGGAAACTCACTGCTTTGAACTGGAATAAGAGACCATATACAGTGAGTATAGAAAAGAAACCCCAAATATTCCTTTTTTTTTTTTGCCTTACTGCGTTAAATTAAAACACATAAACTTAATATTTTTTCCAGCTTTACTTACTCAATGCAACCTCTAACATCCAAGTGAAAGGCATCACAGCTACAGTTCAGAAAATTGATAAAAAATCAAAAACAAGAAATTCTGAGATTAATAAATGATCACCACCCCACCCAACCCTACGGTACCCACTATCTGGTGTAGGTACCCACCATTTCCATTGCAGACCATGATTACTGGCTTCCTTCAACCTGTGATCAGTTGTAATGAGTGTGATTAGTGAAGCTGACTGTGGGTGGTGAGCCACTTTCAAAAGATCGCAGAGTTGTGGACAGACATAAGGCAGGAGATCTCAAAGTTTTTATCAATCCCAAGGAGCTCAGTAAAGTCCATCATAAAGAAGTGTTTGGTTCTACTAGGACCCTCCGTGGATCCAGCCGTCCCTCTAAATTGGATGGAAGAGCAAGGAGGAAACTGATAAGAGAGGCCACTTTGAAGGAGTTGACAGGATTTATGGCAAAGAGTGGCCATTAATGGTGTGCATGTGACAACAATTTCACAAGTGCTCCACAATTGTGGCTTGTTCGGTAGGGTCACAAGGAATAAGCCACTTCTCAAAAAAGGCCACATTAAGGTTCGTTTGAGCTTTGCCACCTTGAAGATTCTGATGCCAAGAGGAAAAAGGTCTTTATTGTCAGAGGAGACCAAAATCAAACTATTTGACCTCAATACCAAACGGTACACCAATGCAGCTCACCATCCACAGCACAACATACCTACAGTAAAGTGTGGGGGGCCTGGGGCTCTCGTTAGGCTAAAAAATGGATGGGGCAAAATCCTGTCAATTTCTTGAGGAAAACCTGCTACCTCCTGCCAGAAAGTTGAAGACTGGTAGAAGGTTCACCTTTCAAAAAGGCAACGACTCGATGCACACGGCAAAATTGAGTGGCTGAAGGAGAAAAAAGTGAATGTCCTGGTGTGGCCAGTCAGAGCCCAGACCTAAATCACACTAAAAATCTGTGGAAAGATCTGAAGATAGCAGACCACCAACGCTCACCTTCCAGTGTGAGGGAACTTGAACAGTTCAACTGTAAAGAAGAGTGGGGGGCAAATATCTAGATAGAGAAGAATCCCAACAGACTCAAGGCTGTCATTAAAGCAAAAATTGACATTCCTTTATTAATCTCGGTCGGTCTTGTTTTTGATTTTTTTTTTATAATTCTTCTGAACTGTAGCTGTGATATCTTTCACTTGGATGTTAGAGGTTTTTTGTATGTGTTTTCATCTAAGGCTGTAAAGCATAAAAAAAGATAATATTTTAAAGGAGGGGATTCTTTTTTATACCCACTGTATATGTGTGTGCATGTATGTAATGGGGAACTTATTTTACTTTTCAAACCTACCATTAAAATTATATTGAAGCAACGTTACAGTCAATTTATTTCCATAAATACAAATAATTGAAACTAATATGAAGTCAATGAAATTGAGTGCAGCAGCGTCGACCTTACGCTTAAACATCCAGCAGTTTTTGGTAATGATGAAAGTACCTCAAGGAGCTGAAAAAGACGTAGTAACGAAACGAGAAGCCACCCCTCACTGATGACTACGAGGTACAAGCCGCCTCTGCTGGGGAATCGCTCGACAGATTTCTACTCCCCTCTTCCTGGAACTGCTTGCTTAGGATTCTGGGAGGTCCAAACAGCAGGCCTACCACTTGCCCATCCTGAGACGGCGCTTGCTGCGCAGCCTACTGAATACATTTGGTAATGTCTACAAATGAAAGCACAGAATGATCTCAGATTGCAAGAGTACATGTGCCTTACCGGTCTTTGCTGTTGGGTAAGCAACAGCTGCTCTGTGAAAACTCGCATGCTTTGTTTGTAAGAAACAAGCGGGAGCTGCTTTTTTAAGTAGTTTTATTTGCTTGTTCGTGTCACTGGAATTGCCAGAAGTCCCAACACTCCTGTATTTGTGTGTGTTTTTTTGACTGGAATGTTAAATGTGTCCTGCTTGTCCATATGATTTGTTAATCAGCCGGTTTATTTTATCATCTTGCTAGTCTTCATGCTGGTATTTCAGATTTCATGAACGGTTTTTGAGTTGCAGTTACCGTTTTCAGTTTGGGTTCTTGTATAATATTTAATATCCCCATGTGCGTATGGCTGTAAATGAGTGTATCTGGATAAGCATGAGAAAATGACTTTAAATGTGTGGTTAGGTCTAATGACAGATGTTTGAAGGCATATGATGTAATTAGAGTGAGGGGGATTGATGGGGAGGGGAGACCACAGCAGCAGTTCCCCAAAAAAACTTTGCATGGACTGCGAAGCCACAGTCTTTGATGTGGATATTCATGAAGGCTTCTGAAAGAAAGCTGGACGGGGAAGTAAGCACATATCTGAGGATGGTGGGAAGGCAGTCTTTATTCATCTGGTTTGTTCCTACTAGTTCTCCACATGTCTAATGGTTAGAACATCTGCTGCCCAATAATAATTTCTTTTGGGCTCAAGGTGGAGTTTAGGGTGGATCACCACTTTAAGCATTTCTTCCTACTCATGCGTGTCTGTCTGTTTTCTACAGAGATGTAAAGGCAGGAAATATTCTGCTGACAGAACCAGGTCAAGTAAAGCTTGGTGATTTTGGCTCTGCCTCCATCGTTGCTCCTGCCAACTCCTTTGTGGGTACTCCATATTGGTGAGTTCTTCTCTTGGTTTGTATCATTAGTAATTATTAGGCCGTTTGTAGTTGTTTGTTTTGGATTTTTGATTGGCACAATGTATGCAGTGTTAATGGAAGCAGATTTAGACTTGAGCTGTGATGCAGAGAGAGACCTCTACATTCTTCTCTCCCCTTGTTGGGATCTGGCAACTTTTGGAGAAATGTCTTCAGAAGTTGATGCCATTCGCGATTCCACTGGGGGCTAGCCTGTTTTGTAACTCTGTTGGTCAGCACTCGCTTACAAACTTTCCGTCCATATTTTAATACAGGATGGCCCCTGAAGTGATTTTAGCAATGGATGAGGGCCAGTATGATGGGAAGGTGGATGTCTGGTCATTGGGTATTACCTGCATTGAGCTTGGTGAGTAGATTCATGACTGTGATGAATTGGGACAAAACAAAGTTATCTCACTTATTGTATTGCCTCTTAAAGTTTGGTCTTTGTCATCAAATCCCACCTCTCATTTATCTGTTTTTTGTCTCCCAACAGCTGAGCGGAAGCCACCACTGTTCAACATGAACGCAATGAGTGCCTTATACCATATCGCCCAAAATGAGTCCCCCATGCTGCAGTCCAATCACTGGTATGTATAACAGTGTGTTTGTTGAGCTTGGCCAGGGCGTGAAGAGCTAGTGCATGAATGCAATGGTATTGAAGATGTGTGTTGAAAGTTAAAATGTTCAGCGCATCCACATTGAACCGAATGGAAAGCTTTTCAGAGAAATTGCCATTTTTTTGTGGCTGGTTATTTATTATTTATTTTTTTGTCTCTGTGCAGGTCTGACTACTTCCGTAACTTTGTGGATTCCTGTCTGCAGAAAATCCCTCAGGACCGTCCCACGTCTGAGGTGCTTCTAAAGGTACATTTGAGTTCTGGTTGTTTGTCAGGTGAGGTTAATGGTAGTGGTGTTGGGCCAGTTCATTTAAATCACATCTGTCCTCTTCTTAAAACCTTCAGCACCGGTTTCTGATGCGAGAACGGCCAATGTCTGTAGTAATGGATCTTATCCAGAGGACCAAGGATGCAGTAAGAGAGCTGGACAATCTGCAGTATCGGAAGATGAAGAAGATCTTATTCCAGGAGACGCACAATGGGCCTGCTCCTGATGGCCAAGAGGAGGAAGAGGTGATTTTAAATGCACAGGTGGCCGCGGTTGTGGTAACAATTTATACTGCCCTTGCCACCGCAGGCCCTCACCATTATTTCTTCAAATATTTTCATTTCCCTGCAGGAGGTGGAACCCTACGCATTGCGGACATGCACAGTAAATAGTATGGAAAGTTCCCACTCTGTGCCCAGTATGTCCATTAGTGCCAGCTCTCAGAGTAGTTCTGTTAACAGTTTGGCGGATGCCTCCGATGATAGTGGGGAGATTGCTATGATGCAGGAGGGAGAGCACACCGTGACATCCAACAGTTCTGTTATACACCGTCCTCCGGTTAGTGCAACCATCTACTTGGTACAACCTTCTGAACTTGGTGCTTACCTTTTTTTTGCAGGTACAATTTCCACACAGCCTCTGACTACATGTATTTTTTTTTCTTTGTCCTACAGGGTCATGACAACATTTATGATGACCCATACCAGCCGGAGATGGAAGCCCCACAGGCATCTTCAGCTGCCAGGCGTCGCGCATATTACAGAAACAGAGATCATTTTGCTACAATTAGGACGGCATCTTTGGTCAGTATTAACTATCACGTTTTACATGTAGTTTACGTGTGCATATCGGCAGGGCAAGGCAAAGTATTCTGGTGGTGGGGGGCTGGTGGGTAATAGTTGGCTGTAGTGCAATGTTTGGGTTCACAGGCTATCGTCATGCATGATGGCAGATGGTGACACAAGTGTACTTTAACAAAATAAGCAACATAAAACCATTGGATATGTACTCTGATAAAACATGTTTAATGGAATATTGGAGAATGACCACACTCTGGAAAAACATGACACAAGTACATAATTAGCACCAAGTCATGTGATGAACTCATGGAGCTTTACAGGTTAAACAGCCAGTCTACGGAATTAACAGTTGAGCATTTTGGAATATGCTGTCCTGTAGTATTTGTTCTGTTGGAGATTTACGTAGATCACAGTCTGCAAACAAAGCATTTTGAGGCATTTACTGCCATTAGCATATGTATAGGCCAAGAGTGCTGGGAGGTGTGCTGTCATGTACTTTGCTTGCAGAGCGTTACTGAGTAAACACTTCTTGGATGGCAAAGGCAACCGAACTCCATAAGGCGTGTGGTTATGGGGCTGGGCACAAAGATCTTTTGTTTCCTAATATGTGGTTCATTTAGCTTTACATGATATGTGAACACAGTGGGCACTGCTGTAACCATCAGCCTTACACATTTTATTTTGGAAAGATTGAGTTGGGGAGTCCCCAAAGAAGTTTTAAATGGGACTTTACAGAGCTTGTGGTCCCTTAAGTTATTTGTACAAACTGCAACAGAGCAGTGTTAACTATTTACCTCCTTAATGTGTGCTACTGCTACAGGTGGCAGTGACTTTTATTTTTTTTTTAATCCAATTCTTAAAGTTAATATAACATGGTCTTTTTCCCTATTGTGCTTCAAATTACAGGCATTTAACTATTCTGAAAAAGGTCCTAGTCATCACAAATTTGTGTCTTTGATTAAAACAGAGCTGTCTGTTCATTGACTATAAGCTGGTGCCAGTTGCTCCAGAATAACTCCTTGGTTTGGCTAAGTTTACCACCAACCTGCAGTAACACCTCAGTTAATGAAGCAGAGGCTTTACAGGATTTCATTTGCTTATAGTGAACTTTATTGGCGGAGTTTCATGTACAATATGAGGAGTACAGATCTGCATTGTAACAATAGGAGGTGGAGGGGTAGGGTGGGTGCTATGTCTCCAGGGTTGCTAACGCCACCCCCCCAAAATTATTTCATGACTCCACTGCATTCACTGTGCGATATACCAGTATTGAAAAAACACATTTTTTAAAACGCTACAGTACTGGCATTTTGTTCAATTTTGTTACCAGATGTCATTTATTAGCATGATTGCAACTGCTGAATACCAACCCTAGTCCTGCTTTTTAAATATAATGTGTGTGTATACATATATACAGTGCATCCGGAAAGTATTCACACCACATCACTTTTTCCACATTTTATGTTACAGCGTTATTCCAAAATGGATTCAATTCATTTTTTTCCCTCAGAATTCTACACACAACACCCCATAATGACAACGTGAAAAAAGTTTACTTGAGGTTTTTGCAAAATTTATTAAAAATAAAATAACTGAGAAATCCCATGTCCATAAGTATTCACAGCCTTTGCTCAATACTTTGTCGATGCACCTTTGGCAGCAATTCCAGCCTCAAGTCTTTTTAAATCTGATGCCACAAGCTTGGCACACCTATCCTTGGCCAGTTTGGCCCATTCCTCTTTGCAGCACCTCTCAAGCTCCATGAGTTTGGATGGGAAGCGTCGGTGCACAGCCATTTTAAGATCTCTCCAGAGATGTTCAATCGGATTCAAGTCTGGGCCACTCAAGGACATTCACAGAGTTGTCCTGAAGCCACTCCTTTGATATCTTGGCTGTGTGCTTAGGGTCGTTGTCCTGCTGAAAGATGAACCATCACCCCAGTCTGAGGTCAAGAGCGCTCTGGAGCAGGTTTTCATCCAGGATGTCTCTGTACATTGCTGCAGTCATCTTTCCCTTCATGCTGACTAGTCTCCCAGTTCCTGATGCCACCACCACCATACATTCACTGTAGGGATGGTATTGGCCTGGTGATGAGCGGTGCCTGGTTTCCTCCAAACGTGATGCCTGGCATTCACACCAAAGAGTTCAATCTTTGTCTCATCAGACCAGAGAATTTTGTTTCTCATGGTCTGAGAGTCCTTCAGGTGCCTTTTGGCAAACTCCAGGCGGGCTGCCATGTGCCTTTTACTAAGGAGTGGCTTCCATCTGGCCACTCTACCATACAGGCCTGATTGGTGGATTGCTGCAGAGATGGTTGTCCTTCTGGAAGGTTCTCCTCTCTCCACAGGGGACCTCTGGAGCTCTGACAGAGTGACTATCGGGTTCTTGTTCACCTCCCTGACTAAGGCCCTTCTCCCCCGATTGCTCTGTTTAGATGGCCGGCCAGCCAGCTCTAGGAAGAGTCCTGGTGGTTTCGAACTTCTTCCACTTACGGATGATGGAGGTCACTGTGCTCATTGGGACCTTCAAAGCAGCTGAAATTTTTCTGTAACCTTCCCCAGATTTGTGCCTTGAGACAATCCTGTCTCGGAGGTCTACAGAAAATTCCTTTGAATTCATGCTTGGTTTGTGCTCTGACATGAACTGTCAACTGTGGGACCTTTTATAGACAGCTGTGTGCCTTTCAAAATCATGTCCAATCAACTGAATTGACCACAGGTGGACTCCAATGAAGCTGCAGAAACATCTCATGGATGATCGGGGCAACAGGATGCACCGGAGCTCAATTTTGAGCTTCATGGCAAAGGCTTTGAATACTTATGTACATGTGCTTTCTCAATTTTTTGATTTGTAATAAATTTGCAAAAATCTCAAGTAAACTTTTTCCGCATTGTCATTATGGGGTGTTGTGTGTAGAATTCTGAGGAAAAAAAATGAATTAAATCCATTTTGGAATAAGGCTGTGACATACAAAATGTGGAAAAAGTGATGCGCTGTGTGTGTGTGTGTGTGTGTGTGTGTGTATATATATATATATATATGTATATGTATATGTATATGTATATGTATATATATATATATATATATATATATATGTATATATATATATATATATATATATATATATAGTGGGAAGCAGCCCGGTCACAGACAGACGGACATCATTTCAAGTCCAACACACGTTTATTTACACAATAAAGTAGTGCACAAACCCAGTGCCGCAGCATCAATCACCCCAACAGTCCAGGTCTCTGTCCACAATGCCTTTCCTTCAGACCGCCTCCTTCTCTCTCTCCAGACCTCGTCCTCTTCAACCCGACTCCAGCCCTAAATGAAGGGAGGCAGCCCCTTTTATGTCCCCCTGGATGTGCGCCAGGTGTGCTCCGGCAATCTTCCACCGACGCGCCCCAGTGTGGCGGAAGTGCCGGCTGTATCCCTGGAAGCACTCCGGCTGTCCCTTCTCTCTCTTCAACCCCAGCAATGGTCATAACTGGAAGCTGTTTTTCTCCATTTACTGTAATGGAGATGAGCTTGAAACCCGTGGGGGCGGAGTTTCGTGTGACATCATCACGCCTTCCACGTAATCACGCAGTATGTAGAAAACCAGGAGGAGGCCCAAAAAGCGCTGAAGAAAACATGCATTATATAATTGAGAAGGCAGCGAAACAATAAGAAGCGAGCGAGTGACATATAAAACCATATTCATGAGTTCTGCTACTTCGGAAACAAAGCACGATGTAAACCTACACTTTAAATTAAGTTCATAGACAGGCTGCCGCTGGCGTTTGTAATTTAGTGCCTACCCATATAAGGCCGTCCGTCAGCGGCAATCCAATAGCAAACTGCCACAAGTAAATATTCACGGGTGAAGGACTGTGCTTATGCAGAGGAAGATGAGATGGTCAGGGTGGTGTTTGACACAAACTCAGCGAAACTGCGAGAGAAAGTTTTAAGTGCCAGGACTAAGGTAACATTAAATACAGCCATGGACATAGCACGAGATGGCACCAGCACAGCTGGGAAACTTCGATGCATGTACACCGAGTGGCTCACGTGAACTGATGCAGTGCACAGATAAAAGCAACAGTTCCAAAGAGCGCTGAACAAAAACCGAATTACACAATTGAAAAGGCAGCAAAAAATATGAAGCGTCTGATACATACAAGCATATTCATAAATGCTGCTACTGTGGAAACAAAGCACACGGTGGAAAAAGTCAATGTCCCGCTAAAGGAAGACAGTGTAAAAAAAAAACCCGTGCATGCAGTGTGTCAGGTCTCGGATAAAGAAGAAGACGAGCTGTTTATTGATGCAGTAAGAAACGAATCGATGAAAAAACCTGTCATCTTTACAACGATTGACAAACACGGAATGTAACTTGAACACAACACATCCTACAAATACGAACCTGATTGAAAGAAATAATGAGAATCAAATCCTTGATGACAGCAACACTCAGTAACACTCACAAAACAAATACTGTATATTGAAAGTCATGTTATGTTATTTTTAAAATGTTCCCTTTTCTTTTTCATAGCTTTTTTAACACACTACGTCTCCGCTGCGATACGCGGTGTATATATATATATATATATATATATATATATATATATATCCCGATCTACATACTCGAATAATGGATACTTTATTCGCCATCAATGATTGTTTTGGTAAAGCCATACTCAGTGTATTCATTAGATGAACGGTAAAAAGTAAGAGCGAGCGGAGGATGACTTATTGAGGCATGCAGGCTGTAGTCTTGCGTCAACTCTATCTGAATTGCGCGATCACATTTGAAAAAATATATCTTTTCAAGTTCTATTTAGTCCATATGTGTCAAACTCAAATATACTGTATTATTGTTATTAATGGCCCGGGGATATGAAGCGCTGGTAACACAATAAACTACAGATCCCATAATGCAGCGCTTCAGCTGCCTTGCCGAACACTTACCGCGTTAATCAAGTCTAGCTTATGTTGCTGCTAGTTCTTGCGAAGCTAGCCACACGATGCCAAAGAGAAAGGTGATTCTGAACATAGAGCCTTTAAAAACCGATGGGAGGCTGAGTATATGTTTACTGACATTGCTGATAAACCCGTGTGTCTCATTTGTGGAGCTAATGTGGCTGTAATTACAGAATTTAATCTAAGACGGCACTACGAGACAAAACATCAGGGTAACCTGAAAGACCTGAATGCAATGCACAAGATACAGAAAGCAGAAGAGTTAAATAAGAATCTGACACTTCAGCAGACATTTTTACCCGTGCAAAATCACGATTTCAAGTGAAGCTATTTTTATGGAAGACACAAATGCACCAGTGCAACTTGCCCCACTTTCCCTGTTGCCAAGTAATGTTGAACCAAGTCGCACTACGGTGTTCCCAAATCACGACTTTGCTGATAAACTGAGCGCACTGAGTTTGCACGGCGCTTTGGTGACTTTGAAGAACAAAAAAAGTCTGTCTACATGCGGCTTGAACCTTGTGCATGTTTGGTAGCACATATCTGTGTGAGAAGCTCTTCTCAGTGATGAAGACTAACAAAACAGCACACAGGAGTCACCTCACTGATGAGCACCTGCAATCCATCCTGAGAATCTCCACAACACAGAACCTCACAGCAAACAGAAACGAACCTGTGGCCAAAAAAAGATGCCAGGCGTCCAGCTCTAAAATGACATATGAGCAAAGACAACTGAATGATTTGATTGTTATTGCTGAAAGGAACACATTTTATTTATATTTCCAGGTTTTGTTATGCAGCATGTTCATATTTGAATTTGTATAATTTTGACAGGATATATTTTTATGGAGAGCAAAATCTTTTGGGATATTTAAAATCTAAGTTTTTTTTTATATAAAATTACATAAGAGTAAAGAAACTTGAATGTTTGTTCTTTTAACGTTTACTTTATTTCTAACTTGTATAATTTAGACAGGATATATTTTTATGGAGAGCAAAATATTATAAGTTGTTTAAGGTTTGAGTTGATTTATTCAGGAATAATATTCCTGTCTGTTTTACCATTCCTACCAAAGATATTTCTGTCGACTAAATAAAAATTCCTTCTATTTAAAATTTAAATAGAACTTGAACAAATACGATAGTTCATAATATCCACGCAGACTTGCACGTAAGAGCGGCAGTCATCCGTTTTAACAAGCAGCGTATTGCACTGATACAAAATAGCTGTGTGTGTATATATGTAGATATGTATGTATATATATATATATATATATATATATATATATATATATATATATATATATATATATATATATATATATGTATATGTGTGTGTGTGTATTTGTGTGTATATATGTGTGTGTGTGTATGTGTATATGTATAGATATGTATATATATATATGTTTATGTGTGTGTGTAAATAAATAAATAAATATATATATATATATATATATATATATATATATATATATATGACAACACTCATCACTCACAACAGTGACAAAACAATTACATTGACAATCATGTTACGTTATTTTCAAAATGTTTCCTTTTCTTTTCACTGCTTCTTTAACACACTACTTCTCCATCTGCGGGTATTTTGCTAGTATACTAATAAAAGGCAAAGCCCTCACTGACTCACTCATCACTAATTCTCCAATTTCTCGTGTAGGTGGAAGGCTGAAATTTGGCAGGCTCATTCCTTACAGCTTACTTACAAAAATTAGTCAGGTTTCATTTCAAAGTTGTACGCGTAACGGTCATAACTGGAACCTACTTTCGTCCATATACTGTATAGATATGGCCATAGCCTGTAGCTTGGTCGCCGTGTGAGGCGGAGTTGCGTCTCGCATCATCACGCCTCCCACGTAATTGAGTGCCTGCCCATATAAGGTCAATATTCGCGGGTGAAGGACTGTGCTTAGCATATTCATAAGTGCATCTACTGCGGAAACCCTCCCTCAGCGAAAGTGCGAGAAACTTTTAAGTGCCGGATCTGATCTAAAATTAAATAAAGCTGTGGACATCGCAAGATTGCACTAGATATTCGTGAGATACAAGTTTAATCCGATGGTTGTGCTGCTTCCAGACATGTATTTTCGTATTAAAGCATTTAACCAATCACATTTCAGCCATCATTTGTTGCCAGGCAGAGAGGCCTTCACAATCCGTTCTGCAGGCCCTCTAACACAGAATAAATGTCGATTAAACTGTTGCTTCAACCAATCAGATTTTGAGTTGGTGTCAGTAGGGCCCTCTAGCAGGCGTACGGCAACGTCACCGTATTCAGACCTATTGATTGGATAGAAGCCGATATGAGGAACTCAACGAGACCACTGAACGCACTGCAGGCGCTTCGAGCGCAAGATCCTCACGCACACTACCACCAACTCCATGGCAGGATTCTGGACAATATTATTTGCCAGACACAAACCAGATTTCAAGACCATGAAAAACTGATGTTTGTCATACTCCTCGACCCCCAGAAGTTTCGGGAATACAAGAAAAATTTCACGCATGCAGCCTTCTCCAGTTTAACACAAGAGCCACGGAGCAGTTTTTGATCTGTCTCGGCTAAAAACAGAACTGACTGTAATGTATGCCATGGATGATTTTGCAGGGAAATCTCCCACTGATCTCCTTGACTTCCTTCATCAGAAAAATCTGAATGAGAGCATGGGGCAGCTGTTCACATTGGTATATTTAACGGTGACCATTCCCGTGTATACTGCTTCTGTCGAGCGGACATTTTCAGCTCTAAAGCGAATTCAAACTTATGCCAGAAATAGACAGGGCAGGTTTGACTTTCAGCATTAAATTCGATGGGGATAGAAAGGGACTTTTTGGTGGAACTGAAGCGCACAGATAATCCGTACGACATATTAATTGAACTGTTTTTGAGGAAAGAGAGGAGGATGGATTTTGTTTACAAATAATCCGAATTTTTGGTGAGTAAAATGTTGTGATTTTCCTAAATAATAATATTGCAAGTTTATGAGTTATTATTAATGTTTTTTATGTGTGTCGCGGCTTTAGCTGTAGCTGCAGTAGAAAGGAACTTGTTGACCCCTGGTTTGTCTATTCACTAAAGGCATTTATTGTGGCTACAGGAGTTATCTATCTGCGATGCAGTGGCTCTTTACATTGTATTTCTGCATATTAAGATGGTTTTTATAACCATAAATTAGTTTTTGAGGGGCAGGTTGATTCAGACGGAGCACTACTGAAGGCCTAGGTGTGAGATGCACGGTCCGCCAATGGACCAGATGATACGTAAATCTGATGAACATTACAACCCGAAAATAAACGAAACAGTAGCTCTCAGTGCGTGTCTCTAAATCCTCCGTTCTGGAACATTATCATAAGGCTTAACAATCTTATTGTTACACCTTCTACGTGCACCGAACCGTCCTTATTACGAAGTCTTCCTTGCTTTACCGCTGCCTTCTTTCCATTCACCTTCCTAGCTGTTTATTTAAACAGTTTTCCTTCTCACTTTTCCACTCCTTCGCTGTCTTCTCCCTTTTCGTTCAAAATACGCGCCTCCTTGCCTTTTTACAGTCGGCTCCGCTTACGTCACACCATGGTACGTTTAGCACAAGTTAATATCGGGAATGCCTGTTAAACATCTTACATTCACGAGTAGTGATTTGGGTGGTGATCACTTCGATGAATGAAACCTGTTATCTTTACAATGGTTGACAAACACGGAATGTAACCTCATAACAACACATCCTCCAAATACGAACCTGATTGAAAGAAATAATGAGAATCAAATCCTTGATGACGGCAACACTCATGACAGTGACAAAACAATTACATTGACAATCACGTTACGTTATTTTAAAAATATTTCCTTTTTCATAACTTCTTTAACACACTACTTCTCTGCTGTGAAAAGCGGGTATATATATATATATATATAGGGGGGGGACATAAAAGGGGCTGCCTCCCTTCATTCAGGGCTGGAGTCGGGTTGAAGAGGACGAGGTCTGGAGAGAGAGAAGGAGGCGGTCTGAAGGAAAGGCATTGTGGACAGAGACCTGGACTGTTGGGGTGATTGATGCTGCGGCACTGGGTTTGTGCACTACTTTATTGTGTAAATAAACGTGTGTTGGACTTGAAATGATGTCCGTCTGTCTGTGACCGGGCTGCTTCCCACTATATATATATATATATATATATATATATATATATATATACTGCTCAAAAAAATTAAAGGAACGCTTTTTAATCAGAGTATAGCATCAAGTCACTGAAACTTATGGGATATTAATCTGGTCAGTTAAGTAGCACAGGGGGTTGTTAATCAGTTTCAGCTGCTGTGGTGTTAATGAAATTAACAACAGATGCACTAGAGGGGCAACAATGAGATGACCCCCAAAACAGGAATGGTTTAACAGGTGGAGGCCACTGACATTTTCCCTCCTCATCTTTTCTGACTGTTTTTCACTAGTTTTGCATTTCACTATGGTCAGTGTAACTACTGGTAGCATGAGGCGATACCTGGACCCTACAGAGGTTGCACAGGAAATCCAACTTCTCTAGGATGGCACATCAATGTGTGTCATTGTCAGAAGGTTTGCAGTGTCTCCCAGCACAGTCTCAAGGGCATGGAGGAGATTCCAGGAGACAGGCAGTTAGTCTAGGAGAGCTGGACAGGACCATAGAAGGTCCTTAACCCATCAGCAGGACTGGTATCTGCTCCTTTGGACAAGGACAAACAGGATGAGCATTTCCAGAGCTCTACAAAATGACCTCCAGCAGGCCACTGGTGTGAATGTCTCTGACCAAACAATCAGAAACAGACTTGAGGGTGGTCTGAGGGCCCAACGTCCTCTAGTGGGCCCTGTGCTCACAACCCAGCGCAGTGGAGCTCAATCGGCATTTACCATAGAATACCAGAATTGTCAGGTCCACCAATGGCACCCTGTGTTTTTCACAGATGAGAGCAGGTTCACCCTGAGCACATGTGACAGACGTTGAAGGGTCAGCAGAAGCCATGGAGAATGTTATGCTGTCTGTAACATCATTCGGCATGACCAGTTTGGTGGTGGGTCAGTGATGATCTTGGAGGCATATCCATGGAGGGACGCACAGACTTCTACAAGCTAGACAAAGACACCTTGACTGCCATTAGGTATCAGGATGAAATCCTTGGACCCATTGTCAGACCCTACGCTGGTGCAGTAGGTCCTGGTTTCCTCCTAATGCATGACAATGCCCGGCCTCATGTGGCAAGAGTATGCAGGCAGTACCTGGAGGATGAGGGAATTGAAACAATTGAATGGCCTTCACGATCCCCTGACTTAAACCCAATAGAACATCTGTGGGACATTATGTTTCGGTCCATTAGGCGCCAGGTTGCTCCTCAGACTGTACAACAGCTCAGGGATGCCCTCATACAGATCTGGAAGGAAATGCCACAAGACACCATCCGTCGTCTCATTAGGAGCATGCCCGACGTTGTCAAGCATGCATACAAGCTGTGGGGCCACACAAGATACTGAAAAGCATTTTGAGTAGCAGAAATTAAGTTTTTGAAAAATGGACTAGCCTGCCACATCTTCATTTCACTCTGATTTTAGGGTGTCTACACAATTGAGCCCTCTGTAGGCAGAAAACTTTTATTTCCATTAAAAGACTTTTGTTCCTAAGACATTGCCCTGTCGTTATTTGTATAGATATCCAACTTCATATTGAGATCTGATGTATCTAATGTGTTTCTTTAAAGTGTTCCTTTAATTTTTGTGAGCAGTGTATATGTGTGTGTGTATATATATATATATATATATATATATATATATATATATATATATATATATATAAAAATATATATTTATTATATTATATATATTGTATATATGTATGTGTATATATGTATATGGGTATGTGTGTGTGTAATATATAAAATAAATGCTGTGGAGACTCTAAGGTGAAACCCCAACCATGTTACGCTACCGAGTTCTGATAGCAGGTTTCAGTGCTCATCCAGCAACACTCTAATCTGCCTTATCTCGTGTCTGTAAATTCTCGCCACTGGCTCTGCCTTGCACCGCTCACTTGGGGTCAGAGGCAACACCATCTGCCTCACTTTTCCCAACTAAAATGAGCTGAACTGTGTCGGGGTCGTTAAGGAGATAAGCCACTGCACTTCAGCAGAGGAGAAGGGACTCCGAATTGCTAGCAAGATCCTTATGTATGCCTGGTCTTCCACGGTCCACATTGGCTTCTTTAATGGCCAGCTGTTTAGCCCAGTGATTCTGTCATGGCATTTCTTTTCTCTTGCCTCTGCCTTCTTTGTCATCTGCTCTTTAATTTCTAAATATATTGCTTTGTGTTTTGTAACATATATTTTGAAATGTATATGTTTTACTTTATAAAAATGTTAGAATAAGTACAGTACATATGAAATACCTTGGTACTAGTTTAACTTTGCATTCTACAGTACACATGGTATCAATAACCGGCAACTGAAGGTTGCTCAATGTGCGCTCTAGGGACAGGTACTTGAACTCCCACATGCTTCACAGCACATTTTATGCTGTCTTTGTTATAAAGGAGTTATACAGTATAAGTATTACAGTATATGCAACTTCCATCATTTGCCTGAAAATAATGACTAACTTTATTAAAGATATTTTTATTCAATCTTAATAACATTGGCACCTACCCAACATAACTGTGTGCCAGTGTACATTTTAAAAAGTTATTTATGGTGTTTTTTTTATGTGGGACTAATACAATACTTGATTGTAAAGCTTATGGAATGCACAGTGACACAGTATATATATATATATATATATATATATATATATATATATATATATATATATATATATATATATCGATTGGATCACATGGCTGTCTACACTCGACACCTAAAGATAACGTAGCTGTTAACAGGGCATTTAATTTACACAAATGATGAAGGATGAAAAAGAGACCTGGGTGGGAAGAAAAAAATACAAGAAACATATAGAGCTTGTTTATAAATGTTCATCACTAGTGACACATGTACACCCTTGTGAAGTACTGGAAGTATTGTACAAACCGCCTAGGTGACATGTAACAGCAAGTGACCATGATCCCTGAAGGCTACTTCTGATTTGTATCTTGACCCCCTTTTAGGTGACTCGCCAAATCCAGGAACATGAGCAAGGCTCTGCTCTAAGGGAACAAATGTCTGGCTACAAGCGAATGCGACGCCAGCATCAGAAACAGCTGATGGCCCTGGAGAACAAGCTGAAAGCTGAGATGGATGAGCATCAACTCAGGTTGGACAAGGAGCTCGAGACCCAGAGAAACAATTTTGTTGGAGAGGCAGACAAGCTGGGCAAAAAGCACCAGGCCATACTGGAGAAGGAGGTGAGAGATGCATTTGATTCGATTATATGACTTGCGTGTTGTGATACGGGTTCATTATTTAAGTATGTTACCTGATGGCAAATAATCCCTTCCAATGTGACGTGAGTGCTTGGAGGTTTCAGGTGGGTGAGGCTGAAATGTTGGTTATATTTGTCTGGACTTTCAGACTAAAGCTGCATACACAGAGGAGAAGAAATTTCAGCAGCACATCCTTGGCCAGCAGAAGAAAGAGTTAACTGGCTTGTTAGAGTCACAGAAGCGACAGTACAGGATGCGTAAGGAGCAGCTCAAAGAGGTGTGCTGGAGGTTACTTTTGGCAGGTGATTGTGCGATGCAGCCCTCACGGTATTAATAGTTTACTTGTGTTGTAGGAGCTGCAGGAAAATCAGAGTACGCCAAAGCGTGAGAAGCAGGAATGGCTATTAAGGCAGAAGGAAACCATGCAACACTACCAAGCTGAGGAAGAAGCCAATCTGCTTCGTCGCCAAAGGCAATACTATGAGTTGCAGTGTCGACAGTATAAGAGAAAGATGCTGCTGGCCCGCCACAACCTGGAGCAGGACCTGTTGAGAGAGGTATACCCCATAACCCTCTTCCAGTGTAGTCTTCTCATACTCCCGGCATCTCTCACTGAAAGCTGACCTTTGACTCTGCTTTTCAGGAACTGAATAAAAAGCAGACCCAGAAAGACCTGGAGTGTGCTATGCTGCTTCGACACCACGAGTCCACACAGGAGCTGGAGTTCCGACACTTGAGCACCGTGCAGCGCACTCGTGCAGAGCTCATCCGGCTGCAGCATCAGACTGAACTGAACAACCAGCAGGAGTATAACAAGCGTCGGGAGCAGGAGCTGCGGCAGAAGCACGCTGTGGAAGTGAGGCAGCAGCCGAAGAGCCTTAAAGTGAGTGACGAGGAGGGTGGGCAGCTAGAGGAGGTGGAGGAGGAGGAGGACAACAGTGAGCAGCAGCATGCAGAGGGGGGAGATTACAAGGAATTGCCTTTGGAAGAGGAGGGCGAGGGTGAGACTCAGCCTTCCCTTGTACAGGATGGTGCAGGCGAGGAAGGAGCTGCCGCTGCTGCTCCTGAGGATGATTTAAACAGAGCAGGGCCATTGGGTATGGAGGAGGAGGAGGAGGATGATGATGAGGACGACCTACAGAGAGGAATTGCAGATGGTTGCCCCTCTGAGCTAATAAGCTATCAAGAGCCTCCCAACACTGCAGACTCCTACCCCGCGTGGTGGGCTGACACGGAAGATGCCTTCCTGTTCCCATCCACCCTTGAAGACTTTGATGAACTGCACCCACCCCGGCCCCCTTCTCCCCCTCAGCCATCACCCTCTGGGGTACCCTCTGCCCTGCCCTCCCTGCTTTCTCATTTCACCTGCATCATGCTCTCGGTCTCGGTCGCTGCCTACCCCAGCTTCATCCTGCAACTGCTGCTTCTGGTTGTTGTACTGGCCCTAGATCAGAATCGTAAGACCCGCTCCAGCTCGCCTTCCGACTCTGTCCTGGCAGCCTTCCTCGTTTCGGCTGAGGTAGTGGCTGTGGCCTTGCTCTCCTCTTACTTTCTTTTGCACTCTTTCTTTGCTGTGTCCTTGACTTTCTACATCTTCCTGGCCAAATGTGGATGCAGCCTGGCTGTCTTGGCCTTGTCCTTCCGCCTGGGCCTCTATTATGTGCCTGCTTCCCTTGTTTCAGCTTATTTCCTCTCTTCCCCATCGCTCTTCCTGTCCCTCTACCTCTTTGTTGTGTTGGTGGTGAAGCCAGCAAGGGGTTTTGTGAATGACCTGCCCCGAAAAGCCAACCGGCTCTGGGTGCGCTTTCTTTTCCGCTTGCCCCTGCCCCTCTTTGCTGTCTTTCAGAAACTCGGGGTGGTCACTGAGAAGAGTCTCTATGACCTCTTTCCCAAAACCCGACGTGGCAACTACCGCAGTCAAATCCCAGTACTGGCCAAGTCCCTTCATGCCAAGGGCAAAATGCGGAGGCCCCTGTGGAAACTCATTAGCCGTCCCTTTATGCTTTTGACAGACCAGGCCAATGCGCAGGTACTTGCACTCGCCAGGCGCCTCCTTCGGTGCCTTCCCCCGTCCTGCCTGCCATATTTGAAAAGTCTGGGCCTACTAAAAGAGGAGCGGCCTAGCCTGCTGCCCAGGCTGTTGCCACGATACCTTCGCCAGCCCACACAAGCTCACCAGCAGTTACAGCAGTCTGATAGGTCCAGTCGACTGACACGCTCTGGCAGCTGCCGGTCTCTGGGTGGCAGAAAGGTCATCCCGTGGCGTTAAGCATCTCTTACCAACCTTGGACTTCTGCAGCAGTTAGGGACTGAGAGTACAGATGAGCTGCACATCCCATCCATCCAGTCCATTGAAGCATTAGGGTTAATGTGGTAAAACAGATTCTGAAGTGGGCACCATTTGGGGTGGGAGGGTTTCTTTCCCATGCTTGATAATGATGGATAGCTCTGGAGTCTTCTCCTTGGGTTCAAGTAGCTCTGGTGTATTTATGGAAGACTTGACTCGTTGAGAGAGCTGGGCTGTAAGATGTGGAACAGTCAGTGTTAATCACATGCTTAGGTTTTATGGGATTGTTTTGTTCATGGCGGGGATATGTCACTTGTGCTTGTGGCGTATAGGTCAGAAGCCTTCATCACAAGACGGTAGTGGGTGCATGCATGTGTGCGCAAGAGCACCGTTCCCAAGGAGGTGATTGAATGCTTTCCATTCCTGCTGTTTGAGTGCCACTTGGTGTTTTAAGCACACATATGAGAATGTTTACCCCCACCCCCTGGATGAGAGGAACGGAAAAAACTCCAACTCAGTTCATGAAAGAGTGAAGAAGTGTAGTGTGTGAGAGAGGGAGAGACTTTAAGTATGTGTGTATGGGCAGAGTGCAAAATTAGCGCCCTGAATGGGCTAAAAGAGCCGTATGTGAGTGTGAATGAAGACTGTTGGTGCAGAAAGAGTGAGGGAGTGAAGCGACGTGACAGTATTGTGACACAAAAAGGGTTAGGACAGCCAGCCAGACGTGTAATAGACAATGAGGAGTAGAGAGGAGTGAGTGGGAAATGCTTTCAAAACAGGGGGCATGAGTGAGCTTGGGGTGCGGGAGAAGGTGAAATTCTCAGGTCAACTAACCGGCTCTCTTACTGAGTGTGCTTGACTAAGGGGGGAGAGGTGGGTGTGACCATCATTTGTGGTCTAGGCACTTTAAAACCAGCACGCCCCCCAAGTTTAGGGAACACCTCTTCCCCATCCCTAACCTTTCCTCAAGGGGCTCCATTCCTGATCAGAGGTGAGAGGGTCAGCGGGCGGGTGATTCATGGTGGCGTGGACACCTCTGCTGTCCTGTCCTGCTGTGGTGGGTTTTTTTTTTTTGGGTGGGGTGGGGGGGGTGGCCTTCTCTTCCCTTCTGGTTTATTTATGAGTCTTCATTTCACCTCTTGCTTGTGTTTCTTTTGTTTTTATGTCCAAAACAGTTATTATTTTTTTCCACTTGAATGTAATCCATGGTTTGGAGTCTCTCATTTCCTTTGTGTTTAGTAATTTATTCCTTATGTTAACCCAACCCTGAGCTTTTGGATCTGTATGTTTTTTTTTTCCTTTTTTTTTTTTTAAATATTAATAATAATATATTTTTTGTAAATTTTGCTTTGACAATGTGTGTGTGTGTGTGGCATTGACACAATTTGTGTTTTATTATTCTGTTATCCATTTTAACACAATAAACATAATTGTGTTAAATTCATTAGTTGTGAGAGTTATTTTTTTCCCCTCTTCACACCCCCCCACCCCCACCCCCAGTGTCAGTGAGGGTGTTCTTTTTCTTTCAGTTGTCTTCAGCCATTGTTGATAGGCGTGTGTGTGAGTGTGAGTGTGTGTGTGTGGTGTTGGAGGGCGGGGGGGGTGTCTCCTTGTAGTCCTGGCAAAGCTCACTCTGCTTTCTCTGGCATGCACTCTATTCAGACAGGTGGTGCTAATCCTGTGCCATCTCATTGGGGAGGGGGGTCAGTGGTTTCCATGGGTTTGGCCTGCTTAGTAGCAGTGGCTCACTATAAGGGGGCTCTTCTATCGCACGTGGCCTGCAGGTGAACTGCTCGACAGTCAGTCGTTTTAAGGGATTTAGGCCCTCTTCCCGTACTGTGCTTGTGTCTCCACGGTGTGGGTTGCTGTTTCTGCTCTCTTACTGCCTCTCTTTTGCTTGCTTGCTACAGTGGGAGCTTTGTGGGGATTTGATTTCCTTTATTTATTTATTTGAGTATTGAAATGAGACCATGTCATTTTTTTTTGAGCCTTTCTAAATGTGAAGGAAAGCAGTCTTCCACATCGCAGCCCAGCACTCTAACCACTGAGCTACTTGAACCTGCTGTCTTACAAGCCTTTTGCTATGTGTGCAGAAGTGGGAGGGCGGGGTTGGTGGTTTATGCATTTTGATTTTTTTTTATGTTCTCCTCCTCCTCCTCCTCATTTCATGTCGATTTTGGGGCATGCAAAGACACACCCTGATCCCACATTCATTTTTGCTGTAGCCCAATGTCTGCAGTGATTCAGTACCAGGGTGCTTGCTGTGCTCCTCTTTTGAAGGCCCTTCTGCAGGGTTCTCTGCCTTTGTGTCTCCCTCGGTTTTGCTTTATTTCAGATACAGGGTATGGGGTGGGGTGGGCTGGAGTTTGAGTATTTTTGAATTATCAAAGTGCCTTTTGCCAACAGAAAGTCATCAAGTATTCCAGTACCATTGGCATCCCCCCACCCTAGTTGGCCTTGTCATGTACGCTTCTTCATACTCGCTCCATTTGTCTGGCCAGTCAGGCCACTTAACTGTAGTGATATGGCTCTCTGGAAGTGCCTGCATCTGAAGTCTCGCGGGGCCAGACCTGACTCTCAAACGAGAATACACATCTAGGGACAACTTGTTAACTCGTTTATAGTGAAGAGCAATGAAATCTGCCACTGCTAAGGTTATGCCACAGATTTTCTTCCTAGAAAATGCACCCCTAATTTCCTCCGGTCCGTACACTTAAAATGTTCAGAGGTTCAGTTCTCTCTCTCTCTTTTATATATATATATATATATATATATATATATATTTTCAATGTATGTATGTTCTAGTATTCCGAACGGCTGGAGCGATTTTCGTGAAACTTGGCACACATGTTTCTCAATGGTCAACTAAAAATACTGTAGGGTGAAATCAACCCTAACCAGAAGGGGGTGATCTTATGGTTTTGTATGCATGTTATCATCCAGCTGACACTCCTAATGACCACCAGAGGACGAACTGGGGGTGACTGCCAGCATTCTTTATGTTTGAGCCCCACCACCGCGCCCCTGTTGCTTTTGAAATGACACACGTGCAAGTGTGTGTGTCTGTAAGTGAGACGTAGAGTCGGGGTGAGGACTCCAGCTCCGAGGATACGCAAGTGAGGCCAGCACTCCGGCAAATGGAAACCACCTAAGAAAGACGGTCGCTTAGTTGCTAATGCACAAACGACGCGAGAAGGTCGGCAACAAAAATCCTCATAGCAGAGAGATGCCCAGAGTAGTTCTAACGATGTCAATACTTTCTAGGATCCCATGCTTTTAACAGTTAGTATATAGCAGGTGACTGCCAGCACCGCGCCCCTGTTGCTTTTCAAATTAAATAGAGTTGGCCGGTTCTAAGCATCAGCTGGATGATGACATACATACAAGACCGCAAAACATGCACATTAGTGAGTCTTCATTGTTTGTTAATTTATTTTTAAAGTTGTGTGTTTTATTTTTAATTATGGTTTTCTCAAACAACAATAAAAAAAAAAAAAACACTTTATTTTCCTCCCGGGCAACGCTGGGTATTTCAGTCAGTGTGAAATAACTACGGACAAGATGGGGAGAGTGTAATAGAATCTGAACAAACAACTTCACACAGAGAGAAAACAGAAAGGTAAAATTGTTGTTGTCAATTCAAGAACACAGTAGCACGAGGTAACTGCAACTTAATAATTAATTTGTATATCGGGGTGGACACACACACACACACGTAGGCCGTTGCAGGTACTTGACCCCACGCGTTTGAGAGGCGCTTCTGTCTGCCGCAGTATCTTCCTGTTCTTTTGACTGTGGCCTAACAACAGCAAATCGAGTTTAGATGAGCACGTAGTCTGTGTGTGTACTGGGTGTTGAAATGCTGCCACTTTATTCTGGCATGGCATCTTTGCATTTACAGTCAGACAGCAATATTAACTTAGTTTAGTTAGTCGTTTAGACGTGCAGTGAAGAGTTGGCTCGGCCGTTGTTCTGCTGGAGTCATGTCAGTGTTGTTAGGCAAATTTACTGACTCTTACGTGTTGAATACTGAGATCTGCATCTCCTGTCGCACTTTGTTTAATGGAAGTCCTTTTCGCCTCCTTTTGATGGGTTATGACGCACTATTTACTTGATGCTTATTTTGCAGCTCATATTTTCATGCACGTAGCTGCCAGTTCTTTCAAACTGGCATATGACATTACCATCATAACTGTGAGCAACAGCGACAGCGCATAGTTCACTTTTTCCTCTAGTCCATTGATGTTTTTGAATGCCAATGGAAACGTTTTTTTCTCTTGCACCAGGTTATATTTACTTTTAACACGTGCAGTTTGCACTCCTCCTATGCAACCCACGTTTAAATGTTTAATAAGAGGGGACTTCCATAATCTGCTGGGCCAGGTTAATAAGAGCACCATTGCTCTTTGCAGTTCAGAATTGCTACCCCTGCTTTGAGTGCCACCCTCCTGAGGCGTTGGATTGGTTTAGAGATGTGACGGCCAGTGAGCTGTCTAATTGTTCCCACCCACTTTTATGCAAAATTCTCTCATGGTTGTTTTTTTAGACATATATCTGCTACTGGAAGACTCCCTACATGGAAGTGTGTTTCCTCTAGATATGCCAAGGTGTTTGTCAATAATGTCTCCAGGCATAGCCCCCACACTCTCGCCTGGTGCTATACCCCAGTCCCACCCCTCCATGTGCCCATGCTGCTGCTGCTGCTTGTATAGACCCTGTACCTCCTTGTAAACTGAGTCTTCTGGTGACACGAGTAACCACTTTCTCTCCAGTCCAAAGAGCTCCAGATCAAGAAGCAGTTCCAGGACACCTGCAAGATCCAGACTCGCCAGTACAAGGCTCTGCGTAACCATCTGCTGGAGACGACGCCCAAGTGTGATCACAAGAACATCCTCAAGCGGCTAAAGGAGGAGCAAACGCGCAAGCTGGCTATCTTGGCAGAGCAGTATGACCACAGCATCAATGAGATGCTCTCCACACAAGCGGTAGGTGTTTCACTCCCCATTTCAAAATGGCTTTGCATGAGATTGGGTTTCTTACAGGCCTGTTGAGAGGGTCGTTGTCTAGTATATAGCACTAGGATACGGACGGACGGACGGAAAAACTTCTTTACTCCTGGGTTGGTGTGGTGTTTGCTGGAAAGTAGTTGAAGTTGGCTGTTGGACACACTGATATCATTTAGGACTTAGAAGAATAATTTTAAACCGCTTTTTATTGGCATGTCAATAAATGCCATAGCCCAGGACTTTGTGTGTGTTTCTTATCGCAGCACAGTAAAAGTCAGCAGCTACGTTCGTAAAGTTCACAATCCGAGCGCCTGTCACATTTCAAAATAGAGCAAATCAGCAGATGCTTATGAGGCAGTAATCACAGCAGCAAATGACTTTTTGCGGCTCTTTTCAGATATCATACGGAGTTTACTGAATTGACAAAGAGTGCAGTGAAGCAGTGAGCGTCCTCGTGTGTCAGGATACTGTAACAGGGCATAGTTTAAAGGTAGGGTAGAGCAGTGCACACTACCGGCACATATATTAATATAGACATGTTAAGGCTCGGATGAGGTGCAATTTGGGTTTTTGACCGATAAAAGGTAGGACATCAGGGGGGCCTCTCTGCCTTTGAAGCATAGAAACGGATGTTCCAGGTTACCAATTTAGTGCCAGTATAGCTGACTTCTATGGTGACCCTATTGCAGAGTTCTAGAAATACCATATCAACAAAAGGATACAAGATGACACAGGAGGCTTGGTTGCTGCAGGCAGCGATTGCCAAGTAATCCATAGACTTTACATTGAACACGGTCTCGCCATAGAGGGACATGTTGGCAACTACAAGAGGAAGTCATGCAGATGTGCTTAGCCCCAATCCATCCATATCTGTGTAGAAACTGGACACCACATTGGGCAGATTTGGTGCCATTTAATAAGCAGAAAGTTAGGGGATGGACAGCACCAGATGACAGAGTCGAAGCCCACTGCTGGCTCATTTAACGTGCCTCAGTAAAGCATGGTGACGTATTTGGAGTTGGTGTTTATTGTTAAAGGTGCCACACAGGAAGTCACTTGGTAGTTTGTCTGCAGCAGGTAGGCCTCATTTACTGCGTTATGTCCACATCATTCACAGACCTGCGTTGCTCAATTTCTGGTAAGATTTGACTCACTTGAAAGGTAATTTTATTGTCAAAGTGTGAAGAGGCTGGTGGTGGCCTACTGTATTATTTATGTTACAACATCAACAGCCTCCTCTGAGCCCATGAAGCCCTTCTGGACAGAAGGACATTGTGTGTGGGCTGCCAGCTTCACAGTGTCTGTTGTCTTGATTACTGCAGTCTTGTATGCCCCCTTGCCCCAGAAAACACAAAGCCCACAGAGCCAATAAGCCGGGCTGGCAGACAAACGTGGTGCATGGAAAACATTTTCAGCCCCCTCAACAGTTCTGACCAAATGGAACAATCGGAGCCCACTGTTCTCAGTCTGCATGATTTCCTTTTAATAATTTGCGGACGTGCGTGGAAAATTTATTTACGCAGTCCAAGGTGTCAACTACTTTGAAATGTAACGCGTATGCATGGGGCACATTTGATTTTTGACATGGTTTAATCGTATGACAATTATAAACGTAATCCTCCAAAACATGATCGGTTTTTACTACGGGCCGCAGTTTTCATGTTAGTTTAAAGTGCTGTAGAAAGGCAAACTGCATTCTATTTCGTATCCATAAGCCGTGTAAAGCAAAGCGGACATATTGCTGCAGGTGTATTGAATTTCAGATGGAGACCACAGGCCTGTCTTATCATCAAATAACCAATCGGTGCCCACAGTTCCCAACAGTTCTCTGTCACGTCAATGTGGAGTATGGAGTGCTAACTGAAGTGGTGACAAGTCTGTTTTGGGTCATGGGGATGTTAAGTTACCTAAAAGTCGTTTTCTTTTACACATGTTAAATTAAGCGGTGCAGTTACATTTTCAAGGTGTGGGTTTTGAGCAGTTTTAACTAAACACTGAATATAGTGAAGCATTTGTTAGCGTCATCGAGCTTATTCATACGGTCTACGATAACCAGATATATTTTTTGACGCGGAAGAGAATGAAGTCCTCATTTACATCGCCAGCTTCACCCGTTCAGATGGCAGACCCGTGTCTTATCTGCTTGTCGTGACCCCACCAATGGACGCCTCCTGGCGCTGAGCGGTCATTGCATTCTGTTTTGGCTGATTTAACGTCTGGTCTCGAATCAAATTGCAGTACACTTGAGCAGTCGCTGAAATGCAGTAAATTTGCTTTGCCTTTAGGTGTGAGACATGGTGACCTACGGACACGAATTAACTTGCAGTGTTAAACTGGCACTAAAATTGCAATCTGTAGTGAGAATTGATGGATCATTTGGTTGATAAGTTTTTAATTCTGACCCAATAAAATAAAACGTGCCATGTGTATATGTATTGCATTGCTGGGGGGCTGCCACCTATCCCAGAAAGCACAGGGGACAAGACATGAGCAACCCCTGGACAGGCTGGCAGTCCTTCATAGGGCGAACACACACTAGGACCAATTTAATGATGCCAGTTCTCCTAACCTGCATATCTTTGGATGGTGGGAGCAAACCCAGACACACTTGAATTTTGGGGGAGAAACCTGGGAAGTGAACCCCGGTCTCCTTACTGTGAAGCAGAGCTGCCCCAATAAGAAAGGTATTAAATATGAAATACCACAACTCCGTCATGCCTGCATCCTTGTGCAAATGCCAGAGTGGGGACCACAATTCCCATCAGCCAGTGCACTGCTCCAGACAATATGATCAGCACTCACAAAGTTTAAATAAGAGCATCGAGAAAAGAGCCACATCATCAAAGGTGACAACTTCCGTTCCCGACGGCCAGTTTAGAATGACCGTTTCATTGTCTCATTTACAGCGATTCTCGGAGAGCGGTATTTCTCAACCGACAGACATTTGGGGGAGGAGGGTCTCCTTGGTAAAACAAGCACAGTTAGGAAGAGGTGCACATATCGGGCAGTGCTGTCAGTCACTTCGGCGTCATACACCTCACATAAATACGTTTTAAATTTGAATCGATGGAATAGCCTTGCATTTTTGGAAAAGCCATCACTGTTGTCCACCTGCGTACTGTAATTAAGTTTGCAATACCAGTCGGCGTGTTAAGTGCTTTATGAAGCTAAGACAAACACGATGGAGCCAAGCCACGATTGAACAGAATGCAGCTGTTTGTCAGGATGTGATGGGAAGAGAACGTGACGGAGCTTTTGACGGATTGAGTTAAAGTCATTAGTCATGATGCTAATGGAGACTTGAGATCTTGATGTGGCTTTAATATGGAGTTCTGCTGTAATCTCGTTAATGGCTGCAGCACCACCAAGGACTGCATGTTGGGTGTTCAACAATAAACTCCTCAGATGAACTAAAATATCAGCCACTGGTTAAAAAACAAAAGTGACCAATATTGTATACAGAAAAGGGCTTAATGACACTGAACTTGAGGTGCACCCAGTTGGCCTGTGTGGGAGAAGTGAAATTTGTTTGAGGCAGGAGGAGACTTGTCCATTTCGGGAGCACAGACGTCAATGACTGAATGGTCAAATCCTCGGGGCAGAGGTCCGTTTTAGGCGCAAGTGAATTTGCATGACGGCGCAGAGTAACGCAGACACTCACTCGCTGCGATTCTCCGACTCGGCTTACACCCAAATAACGCGTCAGTTCAGCCGCACTCTTGTTCTGCTCCAGCTGTTGCCCCGTGTGACAGCTGGCCAGTCTTGTTGTTTGCAGGACATCTGCTGATCTCCTAATCATCTCCTAGTATCACCTCAGCCATCATTCTCGTATATCCTTGTCTTTTATTTCACTTGTTCTCTTCATGACGTTACTCTCTCACGCCAACGGCCCTGTAACGGAGACCCATTGACTGAGACATTTCCCAGGGTGAAGCCGGGTAAGGCAGCTTAGTTTAGATTAAGCATGGCATTGGTTCAAGTAGGTCGCCTCGATCTGGTCGGGTGAAGTTCAGATGTCTGCCGTGGGGTGTGCTTACCTTTCCACATGACTGTAAATAGGCCCATAGTTCTTTCTCTGCCCACTTTGTACTTGAGATGCCTAATGTGCAAATTGTGATGCCAGCGTTTATGTAGCACCTTTAGAACATACAGTAAGACATTTGACCAAGGAGGCCATTCGCTCCATTTGTCTCTCGTTGGTTTAGCGGTCGCGTGCAGATACTGACTTGAAGGTCTTTGAGTTTCTGTTTCCAAAGCCTTTCCCCCTACGCTGTTGTCCTCCTCTGTCCTGCAGCTCCGTCTTGATGAGACTCAGATGTCCGAGTACAAAATCTTAGGCCTGCAGCTGCAGCAAGAGCTCGAACTGCTCAACGCGTACCAGAGCAAGATCAAGATGCACACGGAGTCGCAGCACGAGAGGGAGCTGAAGGATCTGGAGCAGCGTGTGTCCATCCGGCGAGCGCTGCTCGAACAGCGGGTAAGTAGTCTGTCCACTGGAGCCCTGGTCTCAACTCTTCGCTTGCGCTGACCCCTGCTCTCTTCTGGCCACAGATTGAAGAGGAGATGCTGGCCCTGCAGAATGAGCGCTCGGAGCGCATCCGTATTCTGCTGGAACGCCAGGCGCGTGAAATTGAAGCCTTTGACTCGGAGAGCATGCGCCTGGGCTTCAGCAACATGGCACTCACTGGCATCCCAGCGGAGGCCTTCACCCAAGGCTACCAGGCGCCTCCCCAGGGCTGGCCTTCACGGCCCGTGCCCCGCAGCGGTTCACACTGGAGCCACGCAGTGCATCCACAGAACAGTGGTGCACCCCACTCCTGGAGGCAGGCCCCAGCCATGGGAACCAGCGGGCACCATCACAGTGTCCACTCGCACAGCAGCCACAGCCCCCTCAGCACCCACAGCTCATCTTCGCTGGGAGGCGGTGGCCACGGTGGGACCGGCAGAGAAGGGAGTTCCAGCGGCGGTACTCCCTGGGGTCCTCAGCACAGCTTGCAGAGCTTAGCACTTCCTTCTCCGGCTCCAGGTGGCAGTAACCTGGGTGGCATCGGAACACGTGGGACCAGTATGCTGGCTCTGCGCAACAGCCCCCAGCCCCTGCGCAGGACGGCATCTGGGGGAGCGGGTAACCCCGGAGAGCAAGGTATCAGCCGCAGCACATCGGTCACCTCGCAGATCTCCAACGGCTCCCATCTTTCCTACTCGTAAGACCTGCGCCCGTTAGGGCAGAGTTTTGTTTGTGCTGGCTGAACCTGGGGGGGGGTGGGTTTGGGGGTTCAAGGGTGCTGGCATATTGGCCCCGCCCTTCAGCCTGTAAAGGGGGCTTGCTGACCAGCAGGAAGCGGACACGTTGATGGGGCTGCCATGTTTGCCTCGGATTCTTTCACTCAGTAGCTATGGTGCAAAGGCCCAGGTGGTGGGCTCTCTGGGTAGCTCGTCCTGGGCAGTGAGGTCCTCGCTAGCTCTGTTTAGTGAGCTGACCTGCCTGGTTAGGGGGGTGGCATCGGAGGGTCTCGCTAATCTTACTTTCAGTAAAGGTGCTCATTTTGCTAATCGGTCATTGGCTGCTTTTTGGCTTCTTGCTGCCGACGTTGTGCCCTGCTGTGCAGCAAGCATCCCTTTGGAGTCTGGAAGTGGGGTCCCCTAAACCCACCCCCACCCACACAGTGCGCTGGGGTGTCCACAGCCTGCTGCGGGGGTCTTATGTATATTTATGTCTGTAGAGTCTGTATATAAGGGGGAGGTGTTGTGTCGGGAGTGGGGTGGGGGTGGGGGGTTGGCACCATCACTACCATTGCAAACTACAGACGATGCCCCTGCACGGGCTTCACGGCGCCTGGAACTGAACTCATTTTGGGAGAAGCCGAACCAGCCGTATCGGATGGATGGCCCCCCGTTGTGTCAACACTAACTCCTGAACCACAAGCTGGACTTCATTTGGGTTTGCCTTTTTTTTGGGGGGGGGGTGCCACGTTGGCCACATTTTACACTCTTCCCCCAGCTGGTGCCCACTGTGGCCAGCTGCGTCTCATCGTTTATTTTACCTCATTTATTCTGGTATTTTTGAGGGGGTGTGGGGGGGGTTTGGTGCAGTTGCCATTTTTCTGTTTCTCGATGCCAATATGAGGAGGTTGCCCTCCGTTTCCTGCCACTGCTCGCTCGCCTTGAGACTTTCAAGATTGCAGACCCCCATTTCCGGGGAGGAGGTCTGCACCAGTATTTTCCCTCTGGCCCGGCGAGGGGGGGAGGGGGCTTTGGTGCCTGACTGACCCGGTCACTCGGAGCATTTGTGTAAATATTTTTATTTTTATATTTTATTTAAAGTTGCAGACTTTTCCACCGGAGGACGTTGGAGGCGTGGCTTGTGGACGATGCCAATTCTTCTCCTTTTCCGTTTTTCTTACACTTGGGACTTTTTATTAGCCGTCTCTTCTCTTTGCTCGCGTCCTGTCGGATTCCTGGTTTTTTATACGGTGGGAGAGAGTTGTGTGGCGGGCGGGAGGGCGGGATGTACAGTTCATGGCGGTCCGCTTCGGCCTTCTCTTTGTGGGGGTGGGGGGGTTGGGGGTCATTGCTGTTTCTTGTTACAAACAAAACTTTTTTTTTTTTTTGGTTCCCTTTTTTATTTTATTTCGTTTTATTTGTTTTGCCGGTGCCGCTCCAGCAGTGGGGTGGTCCGGCGTTGAGCTCTTTATTTAACTGTCTACGAGCTAAAAGGAACACTTGAACCCTGACCCAGAGCTGTGTTTCCTCTGCCTGCCACTATGGGGCACTGTGGCACCTCATGGCAGAGGTAACTTTTGGAGGGGTGGAGGGTAGAAAATATATATATACATACATATATATATCAAAGAGATCAAAAGCAGGATTTATCTTGTTTTTAAAAATAAAAGTTAAAACAAATCTGTTTTTTTTTTTTTGGTCTTTGAGTGGTGGGCTGAGGGTCCTGGGTGGAGATTCGCCCTCGCGTGGTCCTTGTCACGTGTCCACATGTCCCATTGCACAGCTCCTTGTCATAGGTGGTGTCACTCTTGTTGACCGAGGTCCTCGTCAGCTGACATGACTGGTAATCGCTTGGCTTGTCCAATGGAGTGACTGCACAGTTGTACTCGCCCTCTTTCTGCGACGGCCAATGGTGTGCTGCCACACGGGTAGGCGGGTTCAGCCGCAGTCTCCACCCCCTTTTTGCCCGCCAGACGAGCCCCTCCTCCAGATGCCTTGCTGCTTATTCTGCACGGTGCCCCCCATGATGTTTGGGGATGAAGGCCCATTGCCCTCTGATTTGCCCCTCCGCTCCACAGTTTCAAATTACAAATCGAGTGACTCGGACGTCGTGATTAAAGTGGGGCAGCTGTGGACATTTTGGTCAGATGACATTTTTCTACCCCCCCATTATATTTGGGATGATTGGAGTCGCGGGTGGGTTTCTTGGCTTTCTTTGTAAGACCCCTTTGGAGTCTGGAGCTGCTGCTGTTCATCATGAGTGGTGACCGCGGTAGACCCTCCGTGATGAACCAGACAGTTGGTTCAGGTACCCCCGAGAAGAAAAGAGCTGGTGGGCCAAGGAAGACCACCGCGAGAGAATCCTCACTCTGGTCAAGATAAAGCCCCAAATGCGTGTGCGGCGGATCATGCAGAGTCTTTGGGGGGCTGACGTGTGCAAGTCAGAGACCCCCCTTCATGAACAGCAACACAGCAGACCACCTGCAAGACCAAGAAACGCCTCCGCAACAGCACGGCCAGATTAGGGTTTGGGGAAAAGGATGTCAAAGAGCCGTCAGAAATGGGGGTCTGTGTAGACGGAGGGCCACGTGACCGAGACGGAGCGGAGGGGCAAATGAAAGAAAAGGGGGGCTTTGTCCCCGTAGACGCACTTGCAGGTGAGCGGCTGTCGTTCTTCGATCGATTTGTAGGCCTGATCTTCGGCTCCGGCGGGCGGCAGATTGAGAGGAAGTTTGCCGTCGGACACTCGAGGGAAGACGGACGGACGGACAGGGGGGACTCGATTTGACCCCGGAGGGGTGTGGGGGTTCAGTGACTACAGAAATGCACACCGCAGAATGGCTGAAAGTGAGGCGCTTCGTGCTGTGGGTGTTAAAGACCCCCAAGTCGCGCTTCTTGATACCCCTATCGACTGAAGGTCCTCGGTGTTGGTGTGTCACAGGCAGGGGACGTGCAGCGTTGTCCATAATGTCACTCACTTTTGTTTTAATCCTCCCCTTTGTTATGATCTTCAGGGGTCCCAGAGTGTGTAGTGAGCCTGTTGATTGGGTGGTCCGCTCCTGAAGTGCTGTGACCAGCCCAGACCACCAGACTGTCTGTCACAGAATTGTACAAGATGTCACTGGTGTAGTTCCTGTGGGGTCTGAGAGCAGTCCAACCTGTCACTGGTGTGGACCCCCAACTCCGTGAATGTTGACTGGACGCCTTTGGTGTGGCAGCCCCTTCCATTGTAGATGATTCTCCAAGTATCCCCCCGCCCAGTCTCCTCTGTCTCGTCCCCCTTTATCAGTAGTCCCCCGACTCTTGCCTCTGCTCTGATCTTAGAATGTGAAGTCCCCCCTGTGTTGCTTACAATCCTGGTGGTCTGCCCACCCTCATGTGACAGTCCATCACCAGGACCCCTAAACAGGCCCAGTCGGCTGGCACTGGAGAAATCAAGAGATGGAACCCCCCACGTGCTGCCAGCTGTGGACGTCACTCGGCCAGCATAGAGTGGGATTTGCTCTCGCCAGACGGGTGGGTGGCACGTTTCCCAAAGCCCGCTGTGTGTGGGAGAGCAGTGAGGCCCCCCGGAGGTTGGATTTCGGGTTTGTGACTGGACAGTGGAAGGTGAGGGGAGCTGCCATCCTGCTCCTTCCTGTCCCCTAGTAAGACCCCTACAGTGACACAAGCAGTGACGGTAAATGACGTGCAGATCGCTCTGTAAGAGAGTCGCGCCGCGCCATCCTCTCCTCCTCTTCCTCCTGTCCCACTGCAGGGTCCGGTTGATGTCCTCAGTCCTGCCCCTCCTCACCAGTCAGGCATTGATTGGTCTTCCTCACTCCGTTGCCCAGAATTTCATTGTCCCTTCTCACCCCCCCTTCCTGTCACTTTCACTTCTGGTGGTCTCATTCCCGTCCCCTCCAGCCTGTTCTCTTCCTGCTGTGCTGCCTTTACTGTCCCTCGGCTCTCCCCCTCGTCTTGAGACCCTGGTGGTCCGCACACACTTGTCCTTCCACGTCGTTGTGGCTCTGAAGCACCCGCAGTACACCAGGTGACATCGAGCAGCTCTCGTCTTTTTAAGAACAAATAAACCCCTCGAGTTGGTGCCCCCATTGTGGCATTTCAGGCGGACCACCACACACATACAGGACTGGCAACCGTCACATGCCATGTGTGCAGTTGACTGTAACTTCTAAACCTCAAATGACCCATGCCAGGTGGTAAGAGTGCTGGCCAAAGTGTATGCCCCTCCCCCCCCGGTGCCCCCCAGGTGTTGCAGCTTTGATCTTTAGACATCTTGGGACCCGAGAGAGCAAACAAAGGAGTCTGTACTTGGAGTAAGAAACTAAAGATTTGAAAGATTTGTCATCTGAGTGAAAACGTCAGTAAAGAGTCTCAGTACCCGACTGGGGGGTCTTTAGCAGAACAAACCTGCGTCTCCGGGTCCCCGTCTTTAATTGCTGTAATTCAGAGCCACTGGTCGCTTTGTGAGTGCCAGCTGCGCCTTTCTTTCCCTTTGACTCGGCCTCACCAGATGAGGAGCTTCAGGTCACGGACAGATGAGCAGACGTCCCCCTCGCACCCAGCTGGCCCCCCACGTTTTTACTGGCACACATCTCTGTTATAAAGCACATGGTATGGCATTCATGCTGGTGCTGGGCCATCTGTTGGAGTGACAAATGCACTGCACTTTATCACCCCTTGCATCATAAGCCATCAGTGCTGAAGACGCCGAGGTTCACGTTGACTATTTGGATTTCAGGCTGGCGACCCCCTGGTTTCTATGTCTCTGACATTCCAACAGGTGGCGCCTCACAAACATCTCTAGTATTCCACCGCATTGCATTTCTTCATTCCAACATCTCTCCACATTTGTGTAATGCATGGAGTAATAACATGGAAGGTGGACTGGGAGTTACAACATCTTCTGATTGTGACGAAGTCCTCGTGTGAGTGAGTGAGTTGGGTGGGTGGGCGTCTCGTACTGATGTTTACTGTGGACCACCCCTCGTCTACACACACAGCTGCTTTCTGAAAGAGCCCCGTTTACTTGTAATCTGCTCAAGTTCTCCTTTGGCCAAACACTCCGACAAAATAAAATGAAACGGCGGCCTCGGCCACCATCTGTCCGTCAATTAGCCTGCGACCTGCGACTGTCGCTTTATTGTAGGCTTCACACCCACCGCTGCTGGCATCAGGGACAACACTACGCCGGGGCAAGACGTGCGTTGGGTTCCTCGTTCCTTTTACAAGCGGCCTGCCCGAGTCACGGGTGTCACTTTTCACCTGTTGCCCCTTTGGTTCTCGAGGCTGCGACGGCCTGAACGTTTCATTTCCTGGGCGCGGCCAAGCCAAGCAGCGCAGACCACGGCAGCCTGGACAGTCAGTAGGCCGATGATGGGCTTACACGAGCGGCCACCTTCTCCACTGCGCAGGTCTACACGGCCTTTCAGAAATCGGGCTTCAGTGAATGAATCAGATTAGCGAAGCGGGCGGGTGGAAACGTAACGTTCACTTTATTCTCGCTTAATTAGCGCGGCCATTGCTCGGCGCAGTTCCAACACGTTTAAATTCCTTCTGTGCACGTCGTCTGCACAGCCGCGGGTGTTCGTCACTTTGAACGGCGGGCGCTCGAACATCTCTGGCGGCCTCCCAGCGGCAATCAGGCAAAAGCAATCGACACCAGAGGAGGAGCCAATAGGGGGAAGGTTCAGCCCACTGGCCGTGATTGACAAGCAGCATTGGTTTGAAAAGAGCCAGTCGGGAAAGGCGCCTTGAGAAACGTCATCAGAAGAGCGCGCGCTCGCGTCATGCCGACTGACCGAGACGAGGACTGCGCTCCTTCTGTATGCCCTTATTTCAGTTGGGCACAGCCGGTATTCCATAGCGAATGGCACGAGACCCTCAAACTCAGTGATTCCCAAACTCGGTCCTGGGGACCCCCTGTTGCTGCAGGTTTTTGTTCCAACCACCTTCTGTTTTTAGTTGGACTCCTGGGCTAATTAACTGAACTGATATTTTCCAAGTTCTGTGTTTAGGGAAACATATATTAATTAGAAAACTAAGTTTGCTTAAAAATAAATAAATTAAAATGTAGCAAGCAGTTACAGAGGAATAATGTAGATTTTTCTTTTTATCAGTATTTTCATCTTGCTTTTCATTCTGCTTTTCTAGGTGTTCCAATTGTTTAATTAATCCAGTATTTACTAATTAGCGGGTCTGACGCTAAAGTAACTGCAGTCTTTGATTATTCTGTGTGTTTGCCAGCGTGTCTGCTCTGCTCGTTTTCAATTGTCATTAATAAGATACAACAACTGGGGCACAGAGAAAGAGAGAGAGAGAGAGAGAAAGAAAGGGCAAAATAGAATGAAATCAGCAAAAGAGAGTTTAGCATTTAAATTAAACAGCAATAGCAGAAATATCTCCAAATGTCTTATAAATGAAAAAATCCTGCTTCAGTGCTTTTCTGAATGTAGAATAAAAGATAAAGAATACCCGCTGATTAAATGAGAGGAGTGCTATCAGGTGTTGTCACTGATTAGGAATCCGGTTGGAACAAAAACCTGCAGCCACAGGGGGTCCCCAGGACCGAGTTTGGGAAACACTGGGCGACCTGCAAGGAGGGTCACAAAACATTCAGCATGGGACCCAATAAGAGTTCGGGGCTTTGGTCCACACACCATCGTTACCCCCATGATCCTCAGGTGACCCCATTGTATATTGAGACATGCATGGATGGACCACCACCCTCATCCTCCCGCCGCTTGGCACGTGCAAATAAAAAACGGACCAGTAGGACTGATGGCACACTTGGCTAAGCCCTGAATTAAGTGCTAATGCTAGCCCTACTGTCTGCTCGTTAATTCTTTATTAATTTTTAATTGCCGCTGCTTGATTACACTTGACCCCCGGGGGTCCTCCATATCACGGCTCAGATTGTGCCATTCGAATCTCCATCACTGCCAAAAAAGATCCTACTCTGCTGGGCCCTTGAGCAAGTCTCTTGACCTGTAATTGCTCCAGTGGCCCTGCGCTCCGACCCCAAGGGGTATGCGAAAACTAACATATTCCTAATACGAGAAATTGTATAAGGCAAAATAAAGAACAAATAAAAAAAAAATTACCCAAGTCAGGGTCAGCCCCTAAGGACCCCTCTCTAGGGGGTGAGATCGCCATCCAAAAGAACTCGTACAAGCTGATATTTCACAGGTGTGGATTATTCTCTCGGCGGCACGGTGGCGCAGTGGGTAGCGCTGCTGCCTCAGGAGACCCATCTGAGTTCACGTCACAGGTCCTACCTGCGTGGAGTTTGCATGTTCTCCCAGGTCTGCATGGGTTTCCTCCCACAGTCCAAAGACCTGCAGGTTAGGTACATTGGCGATCCTAAATTGTCCCCAGTGTGTGCCCTGCCCGGGGTTTGTTCCTGCCTTAAGCCCTGCGTTGGCTGGGATTGGCTCCAGCAGACGCCCTGCCCCTGAAGTTAGGATATAGCGGGCTGGACACCCCGCTTCTCCGAGGGGCGTGTACACACATGGGTGGAGTTACGCGTTCAGACCCGCCCACTCACTTTTTTCGATCTGTCAAAAGCAGTTTGTTATGGCGTTATTTCAGTGCCACTATTCTGAGCACACGTAAAAAAATATTGAGCGCACGTAAAAAAAGATTGCAAGTGCAAGTGTTGCATTTTGAAGAGAAATTTATTTTGAGCGTACAAAAGCTGAATTTGAGTGAACAAAATTCATTGCTGCGTGCAAAAAATGTATTTCAGTGTTTGCGCTTATCCATATACACACACAATAGCACCCCCTCTCGCTCAGTTTTTTCATTTGCGCTTGCTCGCAATGTGTTGCTTGCGCTCACAACATTCTCTGCTGCGAGCGCTCAACTCTCTGTACACCGTTATAAGTGTGCCACAAAACCAACCAATCACAGACTTGGTTTCAAAAATTCTGATTGGCTCTTACGGTCTCCAATCAGCTCGCTAGCTGCTGCATTCCGGACACCGGAAACACTGTCCACTCAGCCTCGCTTCTTGCAGATAGAGGGAGTTTTGATTTACTCTGCAGCCAAAGAAGAGATGGCAGAATCAAATAATGGCTCCAATAATACTACACCACAGTATGCAACTACATTATACTACACCAACGATAGTCTTAACAAATAATATATTTTAAAATAAAATAAAGATATTATCCGCAAATTGGGGTTTAATTGAGTTTAGCTGGATTTAGCTACATTTCGGACTGTTTCCGGAATGCAGCAGCTAGCGAGCTGATTGGAGACCGTAAGAGCCAATCAGAATTTTTGAAACCAAGTCTGTGATTGGTTGGTTTTGTGGCACACTTATAACGGTGTACAGAGAGTTGAGCGCTTGCAGCAGAGAATGTTGTGAGCGCAAGCAACACATTGCGAGCAAGCGCAAATGAAAAAACTGAGCGAGAGGGGGTGCTATTGTGTGTGTATATGGATAAGCGCAAACACTGAAATACATTTTTTGCACGCAGCAATGAATTTTGTTCACTCAAATTCAGCTTTTGTACGCTCAAAATAAATTTCTCCTCAAAATGCAACACTTGCACTTGCAATATTTTTTTACGTGCGCTCAGAATAGTGGCACTGAAATAACGCCATAGTTTGTGTTCTTCGTTCCTCCCGAAGTTACAAGTTCATTGAATGACGCGCCAGCTCCTGAATATTACGTCATGACAGACTTTATCACCATAGAAGAAGATGAAGAATTACTAAGGGGGAGTGGGGCGATTTACATGAGGTGGAAGTTGCAGGTAAAACAGCAAATAGCTGTAGGATGACAAGAGGAAGACAAAGGTGGTGTTATACAGTGTAAAGCCAGCACTTTATAATACTTGAACGTATTCAAATTATTGTGTATTTTACCTAAAGGCCCCCAAAAGGGGAGGTGAAAGGCGAACTAAGTATCAGCGATTATTTAAAAACGTCAAGCAGTGCAGGTAACGGGCTGGGGTCTAGTGTTAAATTAATTCTCACCGCCAGATAAACACAAAATTAGGTGACAATGCGAATTACACACACTTAGTGCGCCTCCGTGGACTGAGCGGATATGACGTTAGTGCGACGAAAGAAACTCCTGAAATGTCTAACAACTTGGTAGGGCGGAGCTTATACAGCATTTCGTGACGCGATCGCTTCGGCAGATCAAGTAAATCCGCGCCGAGTCGCCGCCCCCGCATTCTGCAAACGCGAATGACGTTCAAGTGGGCAGGGCGGGCACGTGTGAAACGTCACTTTGATGTAAAGAACGTCGAGTTGCTATTGACGGCGATCTCCCGCCATAGCCCAGTCCCGGACTTCACATTCGAGACTCTTCTTCTTTTCTTCCCGTCCCCTCAGGTTCATCAAGTCACAGAAACCCGCGGACGTTGGGCATCCCGTAACCAGGCCAGGCGAGCCGGGCGACACGCAATACCCGCACACGAGCGGCAGAGGGCGACAGAGGCAGAGCGCGCTTCAAGTCTCATCATAATTTATTGTTCCTATTCAAAGGATTACAAAAAGAAGCACAAACAAAAGGGGCAAATGTTACCAGGTCACACGTTTTTTTTTTTTTTTTCTCTTCACAGTATAGAAGACCAGTTAAGATTCGGAGAGGTTAAGGGGTGTAGGCAGGGTGGCAGAAAAGGAAAAACAATGGTTTGTGTGGGAATCCGAGGTAGACTATGTAAAACATAATAAAAACCAGGTACACAAAATTAAAAAACAGAAAACAAACCAACAGTATTTACACATAAATAAGTATTCCAGGTGCTGGCATGATCCTGAAGGAGGCACTAAAAGGCCCAACAAGGAGGACGAAAAAAAAAAAAAAAAAAAAAAAAACGAAACAATACCGGCTCACCGCACCTCGTCCCATCGGCGGGCCAGCAGACGCATGAGCTTCACATAAAAAGGTCCCAGCAGCACCCCAGGGGACACCTAAAATGTCAGCATTCAGTCCCTTGGCTGGGAGGATTCAATCCGGAGGGGTTTGTCGGCCTCTTATTCTTCGTATTTTTTGAAAACCAAAGGATAAGAATAATAATTAAAAACCAAAAAAGTGAAGGCTGCGTGAAGACATCGGCGGCCGACTGAGGGAGAGCAGCAAGCACCTGATGCTTTTGTAGTCTCTAAAAGCGAGGAGGCAAACGCACTCGTGCACATCACACTTGAGCACCTTATCCAGTGTCTAGGAAATTCAAGTATCGACTAAAAAGGTCCAAAGAAACAAAACAAAAAACCTTCAGCAAAGGCAGGCTCCCTCCCTCCTCCCGGCACTCCATAAAAAGAAAGAAAGAAACCAACCTGGGGACAGAAACCCCCCCCACCGTGACAAACACGAGTCACGTCCGTGTGCGAGGAGGAGGAGGAGGAAAAAAGGAGGAAGAGGATGATAAAAAAAAAAAGGGGAGCCTTACTCAAATGTGCCAGGGAGAGAGACAGGCTGCCCAGAGGTGCCAGGCGGTGATCGAGGATGGCAGGGCGGGCAGAACAAGCGGATCAACAGGGGGTTTGAGCTACACTTCACTTGTATGGCAGCAGCAGCAGTTTTCATTCTTCGAGCGCCAACCCCCTAAAACTGCCCACCCACCCAGCCAGCCAACCAACCAAGTTGTGCAGGTCAGACATCCAGAGCTGGACTCCACGATGCCGTCCCCCCCCCGGCCATCACCCTGCGCCCTTCGCTATCATCTCTCTTCCTTCTTGGAGACTTTTGATGAATGCCACGCCGTCGACCTGAGTGAAGGAAAAAAAGAAATAAATTAATAAATTAAATAAATAAACCCACTCCGTGTGAGCGTGGGGGGGCCCTCCAACAATCTGATTGGTCAGTTTTCACCCACTGCTAGTGATGTTCAGTTCCTAATTGAGACAATCAAATAGAAAACTTCAACAAATGAAATGAACTTGCAACCCGACTTGGGGGGCCGGGGGGGGTCACAACCCAAGTCACCGTCAAAGACAGAATAGGAAGGGGGGTCTTTCACAGCAGGTAACGGGGGTATGAGGGAAGCTGGAGGCACATGCAAGGCAAGAGAAGTCAAACAGCGACAGGGCAGCAGTCCTGACGGGGGGCTACAAGTGAACGCCACCTACTGATGACGACGATGAACAGTCAAGTCGCTCATCATTCATTTTTAACATTTCTGAGTATACGACACACACACCCTCCCCCCGCTCTGAAGCACGTGATTGTGTGACGCCATAAGCCATCAGGAGGGGCGGAGCCTACGAGACGTGGCTTAGTGGTTTGCGTCCTCGTGCCACTCAGATGGTAAAGATGAGGTCCTTGTGGATTCATCAGCAACTCCAAGTGACATGTTGGAGAATTTGGGTTCTGTCCGAGTTGTCACGTAATGCTGACCTTTCACCCCACCCACCCCCCGGTCTGCCCCAAAATGTCAACAGGGTGGGCTCTAGCGAGTGCTGCAGTTTGAGGAATTGTGGGTATTTGTGCAAAGCTCTGACTGTGCGTCCCCCCCCTGCCAGAGAGCCACAGGATTCCCAAGGAAGTACAGTTGTGAGAGGGCACGACTGTGGTGGGCACAAGTGCATGTAAATGTACCCCCCATCGCTTTCATTCTGGAAGCCCAGGACTACACCGTCTGTCAGGTGTTTGTGTCTGGCGACCCTCTGGCCATCAAGGGCCTTTTAAGTGGCAATAAAAACAGCACAGCGGCATTGGCTAGAGCCCACCCTGGCGACTCCGATGGGTGTACTTCATGTCATGTGCAGTGAAATAAAATGTAAAGAATTAAAGAAACACAGAGAGAGATGATAACAGCCATTATTTACCGAGACTCTGGTCAGGTGGTCAGGTGGGCCGTTCATTTTTGCTCGCATCATGTCGTCTTATCGTCACATTTTATAATACATTTGTGTCTTTAATTCTGCCCTAAATATTCATCCATAATTCCCACCCCACCAGGCACTTCTGCAAAGGGGGACGTCTGGGGTTTGCTGCCACATGAAGGACAGCGGCTGGCACTGCCACTTGAGCTTGTGGACTTTACTGCCATCTAGTGGTCCACAGCACATAACACAGTTCGACCCTCAGTGTCGACTCCACCGCCTTGACGGGGTTACATGAAGGGCAGTGTGCAGGTGGCACTCTGTGTGTGTGACAATACGTGCAGTGAGAGACATCATGTGGAGCGCAGATGGAGGTGCAGGCACAGCAGGGATTGTCAGGATGAGAAGGGCAGTGAAGAAGAAGTTCCACCATTGCGACTTCTAAAGGGAGACCCTGTGGCACTGAAAGGAAACAAACTGAAAAAAGGGTGAGGAGGAGGAGGAGGAGGAGGAGGAGGGTTAAGAGAAAGGTGGCCGATGAAGGAGAAACAAGGATGTGAGGTGGAAAGAGAAAAACTTGGCGTGGAGGAGATCAGTCAGACAGAATGAGCGATTGATTTTAGGGCATGTGGTGCAGTAGACAGAAGGCGATTGGCCGAAACGGCGGAGGGGGTAAGAGATGACGTGGAATGATCTGAGGAGGAGAAGAACAGGTCTCACCCCTGAGGACGTCAGTTGAGCCAGCTTACCTGGTGTTCAACCAAAGAGGACAGGACAGCCAGAGGGGTCTACAAGATGAAGTGTGTAGGGATCTGGCAAACATCACGATGAGCAAAACGTTACTGAACACGAGAAGACAGCGGGCTGCCGATTCACGCCCTGCACGTGTACCCACGACGTTCTAGTCGCTAAATCAGAATGGCAGACGGAGGCTTTTACTGTTTTTAATGAAGTCCTTGCTGATCTCCCACTCCCAGCATCATGGCCTCTCATAGCTCACTTCATGAATGTCGCAGTTGCAACTGCACTTGGACCACAACTCGAGCTCCGGCCCCATGCATGACGTTTGAATTTCTCCACGGAGGGTGAATATACAGAGAAGGAGCTGCAACACGTTCACAATCAAAGACAAAACGGGGGAAATTAACAGTCTCAATGTGGAGGGAGGCTCACATGGTTACACATGGACCCCCAGACTGGCTCAAAGGTTTAGGGGGCACTAATTAAAGGGGAGTCTCAGAAACGGAGCATTTGAAGCCCCTTCTCTAGTTAGACTTCCTCCTGGTGAGAGGTGTTGGCCTGTACTGGTTGGTGGAGTTCAACGATGGCGACTACAATGTTCTTGAATCAGAGTCTCTCTCACACACCCCTCACTCACCACAATCCAGCGGCACAACCAAACACCAGCTTACTGTCAACTTTGGAGAACGTGATGGAATGGAATAAAACGGCTAACTGAGGACATGGAGGACGGGAAGAGGGATAAATTAAAGTCGCCTGCTTTCCTTTTTGCTAGCCACGATTTTCCGTAAAGGAGGTTTACTGCCACACATGCACTGGAGGGTTCACGGTGGAGCCGAAGCGACAAGACACAGAAGACGCCACAATTCAGAATTCCCGACGAGGCTGCCTGAAAGGCGAGTTAGGGGAGAACTTCGAAGAACTCGACTCCTTTTACAAAGCCGGTGACTGTCACTCCGATTTTATTCAATCAACCAAACAAAACCACCACGACATGCGCTTGTCCTGCACGGCTCACCGTCGTCACTTTAGGAAAATTCTTCAAAAGAGCAAACCCTGTTTTGCCGTTTGTGTGTGTGTGTGTGTGTGTGTGTGACTCGCTCCTGCTCACCTGATGAAGGTTTTAAATGCAGCACTCTGTGGGTTGATACACAGCGGTACCCTCTTGCCCTGCTGCTGCTCCGTTATGAAGCGATGAATGAGCTCTGCGGAGACAAAAACAAACAAGCAGCGTTCACAAAAGGCCGAGGCAGAGCCAATGCCACCCCGGACCCCCATATCACTCAGGATAGTCAGTTTGGCGCTCTCACCGCGTGCAGGTGCTGTGACAAGTGCAGATTTCACAGATTGTGGGCACTAACTCTGCATTTCATGAAGACACAGATCTGTTTACACACAAAGTACACTGAAGTGGATTAACATAAATGGCACCCACCATTACCTGTCCATTAATTACTTGAACTCTGGTCAGCAGACAACAGAGAAGTGGAAAATAAAAACTCAGTCAGCAGCACTAATGGAGAAAATAAACTCCTGGTGGAGTCTGTGGTCAGCTGTAAAGGGAGACAAAGTGAACCACAGAGACAGACCTGGAGACCCCGGCCAACTGGCTGCCTACCCCCTCCTGGGCATTCTACATGTCGCCAGTCCTTGGCATTGTTGTCAACAATCCAGAGTGGAAAAAAATAAAAGACAGGGATTGAAGGCAACTGCAATGGTGTCCAATTCTGATCGCTATCATCACTCAAGGCAAGTGAACAGAGACCCTCCTCACTCACCTTTGACCTGCCACACAGATGACAGATTCCTCTCATACTGGTCATCAAACCTTCCGTTGGCATTGGGTTCAAACTCACGAGTGTAGACCCGGCCTGAAGCCACCGAGAAACAACAGCGGCACATGCAGGTGTGGTAGCGCAGGCGTCCTTCATCGAGGTAGGGGTGAGACAGTGCATCGCGTCCTGAAATCCGCTTGGCCTAAAGAGGACGACACAACCAAGGGGTCAAAAACAAAAAGAGGACATTCTCCTCCAGCCCACCTAATGGACACAATGCAACATACTCCTCAAAATCGAGATCAACTGTTGACACTCGGGAGTCGCTCAGATTTCTCCGTTTCTGCACTGAAACCAGAGGACTCCAATCTCTCTACTAAATGTTGATTTCAGTAAAAATCATTTCTTACGGAGCGTGTTTAACATAAGGGGCTTGCCTACTAGAACAGTTGCCCTTATTTTTAATATAAAAAGGTACTCCCCTTCCATAGAAACCCACCTTAAGTTACTGCCACCAGGTTTCTAAACAGGTCTACAGTTTAATTCTCAAATTATTTCCATACGTCCCACTCATCATCTATTGCTTACATTTTACGGCAGGAGAGACAGCAACATCAGCCTCAGGAAAATGTCAGCTTTTGAAATTCCAAATCAGAACGACATCCTACATGCACTATGAGCGGTACGGTTAAGTTGACGCGAGAGTTAAAATCTATATAATGGAGGAAAAATGAGCACAAATGAAAAACCTAAGCCTTGTAACTGTGGAAGTGAACACACATCAGAGTTAGCCATGGACTGGTTGACCAGCTCAGCAATTCAGGAGAGCCGTCGAGTCACTGGTCCTCTGGATTGACAGCACTCGGCGGAGGTGGTCTGGGCAGGTCAAAAGGATGTCCCCACCCCATGGCTGCCACTACACCTGCTCTGGGCAGCAAACCCAAGACACGCTGGAGGCGTTACATCTTTCAGCTGGCTTGGGAATTCTCCAGGAGGAACTGGAATCTGTAGTTGGGGACAATGAAGTCTGGGTGAACCCAGCTGTCCTGCTATGACTGCGACTCTCACCTGGAACGGCAGTTTCATCACGATACAGTAACCTCATGAGGCTGGCAAAGGGACCCTGCTAGCACAGAGAGATTTGTGAGGTGCGCGGTCACCGTTGAGGGGTCACTCGGCACACCATGGCCTCCACTTTACGAGACAGATGTACCAGGAAACCACAGTTTAGGACCCTGGGAAATGTAAACAGAGGCCAGCTGACCGAGATGATCGGACGGCTGTGCGCAGTTCACTCTGATACATGCAAGCAAAAGCACAAAAATGATACAAAATGGTGAGAAAATACAGGCTGCGATGTGTTGTGTCTCTGCATTAGCGACAGCTGCTATGCACGCATCTTCATCAAAAATCAGTCCGCTTCATTCACACGTACAAAATGAAAGATAGCAGATAAAAATAAACCGGCAGGTCTGGACTTATCTGCGAAACTGCTGTAGGAACAAGCGCATCAAACCCCACAAAATGTTCTTATCAAGTCGTCATTTTCAATACGCAACGTGACCCAGAAATCCTCAAGAGCCAATGCAAGAGTTCATGCGATACACACGGGCTTTATAAGACGACTAAAAAAAAATCACACGCGACACAACAGCAAGACGCAGACGCTTACCGGGTCAAAGACCAGCATTCTACACAGCAAGTGAACGGCCTCATGGGTGGCACCTTCAGAGAGCATGTAGAGGACCGACAGCGACGGCTGCATCAGGAGCAACAAAACGAGAGACACACAGAGAGACAGAGAGAGGCATCAAGTTTTCAAACTGGCAAGTCTAGAAACATTGTACAAGCAAGATGGCTCCCACAAGGGATAGCCATGCAACGTGATGTGCTTACTGGTTTGTGAGGTCCTCTTAGAACATGGGCTCTCGCTCCTTCACAAGCGGACATCATGGCAGACAGTGGGGGGGTCCCAAGGAGATCGGTGATAAGGTCCAGCTAGACGAGAGACGGTTACATTTGAGACTTGTGGTGTTGCACCTTTGACAACACTGGGTGGGTGTTGAGGTGTGCGGGTAGGTGGGTGTCGATACTCACCTGTTGAATTGGGCTCTGTGCTTGAAACAGGATTCTTCTTCCGAGCAGCTCGGCAAAAATACAACCAACAGACCAGATGTCAATGGCACTGCTATAGTGGCGGCTACCCATGAGTATCTCTGGGGCACGATAGTACTGGGTGACTACTTCCTGGGTCATGTGCCTCGATTCATCCATTTCTTCCACACGGGCCAGGCCAAAATCACAAATCTGTAAGAGCAATCAGCAGATCAAGTAACCCACTTTCAGGCCGGGGCATCTCTGAAGACCATGGCCTTGCATCGACCCGCTCACCTTCAGCACGCAGTTGCTGTTCACAAGGAGGTTCCCTGGTTTGATGTCACGATGAAGAATTCCAGCAGAATGAAGGTACTTGAGACCTGTTGAGAAACGGAGGGGGTGGAACGTAAGGGGGTTGCTGGGGCACAGCGAGGGGGGGCACTGCTAGCTTTAACAGACTCACTTACCCCTCAGGATCTGATAGAGAAACACCTTGATGTGGTCAGTGCTCAGGGGCTGGGGGGAGACAATCACCTTGTGCAGGTCACTTTGCATTAGCTCAGTGATCACATATCTAGACGTCAAGTCAAGGAGAGCTGCTCACCACCGCCAACTTATTTACCCAATCCTAGCGGGGCGAGACCACCAGTCTACCTCCACAGAGACTGGGTCATAACAGTTTGTGACTTTGATGGTGTCTTGTGACGTAGGGTGGACGCTCGAGTGTCGTGAGAGTTGATACATCCACACTACCAGGCTTTCATTTCTAAGTGGCGCTTTTAAATGAGAACCTTCTCCAGTCACACTGGCGTTTTCACATCTTTTACCGAAGTACCTAAGATGGTGGTTACATTGCCAACCATGAATTTATCCCAAAACCGAGGCGGCCGGTAAATTATTTGCTTTTTCTGCATGTAGGCAGCTTTCAAATTGTACAAAAGGCAACGTAGACGCATACGGGGCTGGAAACATCGTAAAGCTCATCTGACTTCCTACACGTAAGCAATACAACTACAAGATCCTCTGCATCTGCTATACTGGAATACGAGTGACCAAGCGAGGAATGAGACCGTCTAACAAGCAGGATCCAATCAGGGAAGGGCCACATGATAAGCACAAACCAATGAGAGCTAGAGTAGGTTTTAAGGAGTGCGTTTTTAGAAATATTCAGCTCTCTCAAAAGCCTTCATTTTCAGGGTAGTTGGGACAAAAGGTGAAAATGGAGACTAATGTCTGCGTTTTTAAAGGAAAACAAAGTAACAAGGACACGAAGTAAAGTACAATGTGGACGCAAGGAAAGAAGAAAAATGCAAACAGAAGAGAGGCTCCTCTGCTTGACCCCTGGCATTCTGCATTACCACAATAAAGATGGGGTGGGACTGCTGCCGAACTCCTCATACCTGGAACCCGTGTGTTCACCCGCCATTGGCGTCAGGCAGCACGTTAACAGGCTGTCAAAATGCAGCGAGCACACCAGACTTTTGAGATTTCAAAGTGTTGCCAAAATGCCCCGAGGCAGTCGCATAAACCATCACACCCTGCGGCTTCTAGTCATAAAACCCGACACCCTTAAGGTGACAGACCCTAGCAACTGCAGTCATTAAGTCCGACGTTTCCCAACCAGCCAGCCCCCCGACTCGAGGTTGTGTAGCACGCCGCTGGCATTAGTTAGTGAACAGGCAAGGATACATCTCTTCAAAGCAGTCAATCTGAGGGGGCTGGAGGATATCCAGTGCGGACAAGACCTGCAGGAACAGAGCAGAGGATTAACGCAGGCCATCGCACAACAGTGTCACGTGCTGGATTAGAGGCGGGGGGTTTGGGAGACCACTAACATTGTCATGTTTGAAGAAGCAGAGCATTTTTAGCTCACGGAACACTCTCTTGCAGGAGACCAAGTTCTGAAAGACGTTGGGCATCTTCTTCAGGGCAACTCGCTTTCCATCTCGAGGATCTGTGACTGACCTAACAGAGAGAAGAGACAACGTGGGTGGAATTAACTTGGACAAACTGCAGCACTGAGACATCTTTAGATGAAGGGGACACCTCGAGCCCCTCGGCCATATAGATAGAGCGTCCAGTTTTACATAATAAACTACTAAAAAGGTGGACCAAACTGCTCTGGAACAATAAAACTGACCACAGACACGAGATGTGTTACAACACAAGAAAGACCCCATAAAGAGGACCCCATTAAGACGGACTGTGTGATTAGAGATTAAAACAATAAAGATAAAACGAGAACTTTAAACAGCGAGGGCTTTGCTCGTGCAGTGCTCTCAATGACCGCCCCAACAATAAGAGAGTTTTACTTTGTTTTTCGTATTCACCATCGCTGTCCTCCAAGTGTAGACGCCAGCCGTAAACAAATGTATGGAGGACGCTTGCTCCTTTAGTCTACGCCTCATGCATTTTAGGTGTTAAGTGTGGGTATCGTTTTTAAATGAAGACCAGGGTGCTTTGCTCGCCAAGGCCTGCACTACATGCCAGCCACTTCACGTCTCTGCCGCTCACGTATGTGGATTTCACTTTCACCAAATAAATCTTTTAAGTTCTTACAGATAAGCCTCTTCATTATGAAGAAACACGACTTTTCCTGATGGCAACACAAATTAGATGATCTACAAGTCTCCGACTTAAACTTTAAATCTGAACAATATCTAAATACTTCTGTCATATCACCCACGTCCATATATTCAATCTCTTTTTACTTTTCTGTTATTTCGAGTAATAATTTCCGTTTGTTTGTGCTAATGTGATCTTTACTATCGATTCTTTGAGACTTTCGAATTTTAGTACTTTCATAATCTCTAACCTGCCGACGTTTTGAATTCTTTATGATGTTCTACTTTGTCTTCTACTCTTTGTCTTTTATTTCAGGCCCCGGTCATACTTAAATCTCTTGGCACAAAGTCTCGTCTTGCGGTTAAAAGCATCTCTCTGAAAGTCGCGTCTCATCCCAGGATTTTTTTTATGTAACAGAGAAATATCGTAGCATTGATGCAGCCTTAGCTTTCGTCTGCATGACTAGGATTTCTGAGGTTATTCGTGTTCAGAGCAGCGCAAAGTGGAAACACAAAGGCAAAGAACTGGTCCTAGAACAGGCCCTAGCGGCACCCCGCAGATAACAGGGAGTAGGGAGGATGACAAGGTGCCAAACGGCACACTCAAGGTAGCCTGTGACCCACTCGAGGCCAGTACCCCAAATGCTGACCATTAAGCATATTGTGGTGAATCGTGTCGGAGGCTCCAGCAGATTCAGCTCTGACGAGGGCAGACTCGGTGCGATGAAATGCAATCCTCTCCCCTACCTTGAGATTCAGTCCAATGGTTAAAGCAGCGGGACGGGAAATATTTTCACCAGCGGTGGTGTTGAGAAGCCCCGCCGAGATGAAGAGGTCAAGCACTCCAAGTGCTGGCAGTGGCCCATCCGGACCTCAATGGACAGGTCACAGTCAATTCCACCCAATCACATTCATGGATGTCTTGGGCACATAACCCACTCCTTTGTGTCACAATCAGGTCAAAGGTCGAGCCTCTATCACCTAAGTCAGGGGTCCTCAATCCCAGTCCTGGAGGGCCGCAGTGGCTGCAGGTTTTTGCTCCAACCCAGTTGCTTAATAAAAAGCTCTTAGTGCTAAAGTAACACTTCTGCTTCACTTTAGTGATTTTGAGCCCTTATTGCTTAATTTTGTCTTAAACAGCTATTTGAATTGCTCCTTATTATCAATAACATGCAAATGACAAGAGAGAGCAGCATTTCTCCATTTAGCTTCTTTACATTTACACCTGTGTGTGTTTATCTGCACTATTGGGTTTAATTAAATACTTGGAAGAAAAATGAAGAGAAAAAAGTGAAGGACTGAGAATTACTCGTCCATTTTAGCCTTCAAATCATTTGCATGATAGAAAGGGAAAGAAAATCTAGGATATGAGAATGACCTGACATAGCAGAGTTAATTTAATTTCATAGCTTGTTAGTGCTTTATTGGCAAGAATTGCTTTCTAATTAAGCAACCAGGTCAGAACAAAACCTGCAGCCACTGCGGCTCTCCAGGACTGGGATTGAGGACCCCGGCCCTAAGTGCATCTGGTCAAAGGCCTTTATCAGAAGTACCTCCATGTTTGGGGCCGTCTGTAAAAACGGAGGCTAGCAGGGCGACTTTGAGGTCATTAAAGCCTTCAAAACGTTAGGGGACGAGGGCCGATGCTGTGGCCTGTTGGAGATTTCAGAACGTCGCCTTGAGAGGTTTCACCTTCCACTTCAGCACATCCTTGTGAAATTCTGATTGGAGTTTTGGAAGAAACAAAACAGTTGCCATGAATTTGGTACTTGCCCTCCAAATAAAGCAACTACATGTCTCAATGAAAATCAAAGACCAAACAAAAGGCGCGTCAAGCTGCTCCAAATGTAATTCGAGCGCAAACCCCCCCATTTCTGGGTTACAGTTTTGAGTCACGACAGGCTGAAGTGAAAGGTCAGCGTAATTTGGGCCACTTGACTTTCTCAACTCAGAGCAGCAACTCCGCGCAAGGCTTACGTGGAAACCTGGATTTAAAGATCGCCAACCCGGCACAATCCCCCCCCTCCCTACAGGGCTGCTGGAAGCTGAAGCCAATCCTAACGGCAGGGATCAGCCTGGATAGGGAACGTCACCTGGCCGATTTAGAACGGGAATTAAAGGCAAAGAAGTTTCAATTTTAAAACGCGGTTAAATGAAAAATGATCTCTGTCCATACCAGCGCTTTCACAGAAAATGTCTGCCCGCACTAAAAGGCCTGACAATACATAGGACGTCACCACTCGCCTACAGTGGGCAAGCACACACTGCCGGGGGATTTCTCACAAAACCGAGGTGACTGATAGACTTGCCTCTTACACGGCTACAGTTTCCACACTTTGAATAAATTCACCCGAACTCACTTTCTGGGCCCTCCACAGATTTTACTCCAACTTAACTATCCCTTTGGCTTATCGTCGTTTAGCACGTCTACTTTGAGGGGGTGGCACAAAGGTCACAGACCTGCGGGTATTTCACTTTCTATTGAGCACATCACAACTCCAGTGGGTCACACGTCGATGTGCACTCTGCTCAGTTTCGGTAGCACGGTCTTGAGCCAAACGTTTTGGGTTTGTCCACTTGGAAGACCCGCTTGTGATGGAGCTGCTGAGCTCGAGATGTTGCTGCAGGGTATCTTCATCATTTTTCTTCCTCTGGACGCCCCTCCGGCAGCCCCAACAACATTCTGCATGGGTGAAATGGTGGTCTTTGGCTTGCAAGCCTCCAAACATAGGGATGGTCGCTATGGCTGAACAGTTCATCAGAGGACGTGTCTCCAGAAGGTCAGATCTTTGTCCCCATGTGTCACTGCAAACTGCCATCTGGCTTTTTGATGGCGGCTTTGGAGCAGTGGGCTTCTTCCTTGATGTCGCACTTGTTTTACTATGGATATCGAGACTGGTCTACCTGCGTCCTCCAGCATCTTCACAGGGTCCTTCGCTATTGTTCTGGAATCGATTTGCACTTTTCGTGCCAAAGTCCATTCTTCCCCTGGAGACTAAATGTGTCTCCTTTTTGAGTGGTAGGACGGCTGGGTGGTCCGATGGAGTTTATACTTGTGTTTTATTGTTTGTACAGATGAACGAGGAACCTTCTGGTTCATCCTCGGGAACAATCTGCAAACACCTGATTTGTGGAGGTCCAAACATACCCCCAACTGAGGTATTGGCCGATTTCTTTTGATTTTTCCCCCCATTATATCGAGAGGCAATGAGTTTGATGGTTGGCCGTAACATCCATCCACACGTTGACTCCAGTTTGGCTATCAGAAGCTAACTCTGCAAGTGCCTACTGGCGGGACATCAGTTTCTGTGTAAAGGCCCAGTTAACAAAGTGTATGGGAGCTTGTGAGCCACTGGAATTGCGATACAGTCAATAAAAAGGGAAAATACACGGAGGTCTGGGAACGCTGCTGCCAAAAAAACACAAAGCAGACGTCGTCAACGATATGCCAAGTTTATAGTTTGTCAGCACGAGATCTGTGGAGGGTTATAAAGTGAGCTTTCAAGATCTCACCACAAGTGGATGGAAACGTCACACTTGCACTGCACGCTGCATTCAAACTGTGCAAAACACAACTCAGATGCACAGAAGGAAGCATCACAACTGCCATGGAAAGCAACTTCTCTAACAATGCCAAGTCAGAAGGCAATTTTCTTCCATGAAGAGGAACGTAACGAGCAGAACCAATCAAGGAGGGACTATGGAAGAAGAACAAACAAAATCGGAGCGCGATTAGAGTCTGCGTAGTCAAAAAGTCCGTTTTCACCCTTTCACACTGCACCGCCGAGTCAACACTTTCACAAGTATGCGTTTTTAACTTTTGAAAATGCTGGAGTAGCGCGGACGAAAGGTGAAAAAAAATGGAGACCAATACTGGTGCTTTGTAAATGAATCCGTAGTAATGGGGATGGAGCCAAAGTCCTGGAGCTGGGATGCTATAGTGCCCACCACACAGACAAGCAGAGAACAAAGCAAAACACCCCCTCGAAACAAAATCGATTAGACAAGCCGGACCCCCACGTTAGAAAACGTGGCTCAGGCCCTCGAGTAATTGAAGAGGCTAACAAACCAACTAAAAACGCCAGAGTCAGGATAAAAGGTGCAGGCTGTCACAATCAAATCAGCGGCCAAACGCACCTGTGTGTGTGTGTCCCCGAGTGTGTCTGTGCGCACATGATACACACACACACACACACAGAGAGACAGGAAGGGAGATCAGATTAAAAGGATCAGACGACTCCTCTGTCTTTTGTTTTGTCTTTAAATTGGGCGGCCAGGAGGGGAGGGAGGGCGGCAGATTAACGATTCTGCCCAGAAACACAAGCAGATATTGTTGGTTGAAAAACAAGGCTGCTGATAAAGGAGCCTTTTGTGCCAAGCTGGCTGCTATATAAATGGACCACGTGCGTAATTAACGCCGTTTTCATTTTAAAAAAAAAAAGGGGGTTAGCATCAACCAAGCCCCCATTTTACTTCTTGAGAAATCTTTACTCTTGCAAATAAAAAGGCTGGACTGGGCAACATGACGGGTGCCCATCACTGTCTGTCTATCAAGTCAAGTCTTTTGTGCAGCCAAGCCTTAGGGATTCAAGTGCTTATGCATAAGGGCACCAAGGCTGGCAGAACGACCAACGTAGTGCCCAATACACAAAATATGACAAGGCTTTCCATCATAACGCTTGTGCCACATTTGTTGGTTTCCCTCAGCACTCTAAACTGGCCCAGGACTCCAACAGCTGCCCACCCAGTTTAAAAGCAGTTCACAGGTTCCACACACGCTAACCCGCGTTCCTTCTCTAGACAATTCTTTGCCATGTCCAGAAAAAAAACAAATTCGGACCAAACCACAGCAACCGACTCCCACACTTGTTATGTGGGCACCTTGACTATTATCAGTTTTCAAAGTGCAGCTGCCATGTGGGTCCGTTTACTGAACCAGTTCATTTTTGCTTTATATGCTAACAAGGCTGGATTAATACTAGAATTCTGACTTTGGTACCAATACCAGCATTCACACCTCAGTACTAGAACTAAAACTATACCAGGACCCCAGTTTCTTTGCCCCCCCCATGAATGCACACACACACACACCGATGTACAACCAGACTGCCATGGTGTCCCCCAATTCCAGCAGGGTCCATTTGACACTCAGAATTTTAGTCAAGTTATCCATCTTGGAGTATGTATAACAACAACGAGGACTTGTGGTGCCCCCTTGTAGTTTTGAGCGTGCGAACATACTGTACGTGTTAGTGTTACGGGGTACACCACTAGGACTGTAAAAGTACAGAAAAACAAACCAACCTTTTAGAAAGGCACAGAGCCAGAGCTGAGCTCATTTCAGTGCCGAATGTTCCTCACAAGCACATCACACTCCGTGGTTTATTACTGCAATCCGAACTCCCTGGGTGAAGCCCACTCGCCACTCTTTGATGTAATATGCACGTTTCATGAGGGGGTTCAAACCCCCATTCGCTGAACCTTTATATTTATGCGATGGACACTCCATGAGGGAGACTGCACCCCACAGGCCCCCATGACTCATCATAATGATGAGCATTGTGTGGTAGAGCAGGGAGACACTCGTGGGTGCAGGCCAAGTGTACAAAGCAGCTGGCAGCAATTGTCCATCATCTGCTTTGGTATCGTTGTGGTGCCAGGGCTGAGGTGTCACAGCTGCTCACAATTTAAGTATGGATCCACCACTAATACCAGTATTGTGTTAAAGATGGGGGAGTTTGAGTGCGAGGTGCTGGTACCAAATGTAGCATGATGCTGGTATAGAATGGCGTCAGGACTTTGGTAGTTCTGTACTCTTTTGGTACCAGTATACCACGTACCACTAGCACTTAATTACACTAAAACACCTCTGGAGGGGCAGCAGCTCAGCCAGACCACTTTAGGGCCCCTTTTACGTGTGCAGCACAACTCCCAAACCTAATGAAAAGCCCAGTTCAGTCATGCTGCCCACCTTGACCAATGCGAGTCCCCATGTCACCCACAGCGCTTCTCCTCCGACGCCCTTTTGCCCAGCTCACGTCTGCCCCCTTGTTGATCAGCAATACTTGATGTGGTCCCCATTTTATTTGGATACACAATCAGTGGTCCAGTCCGTTACCCTAGTCCAGTGGTACCCGACTCAGAACCTGGAGGGCCGCAGGTTTCTCTTTCTCTTCATTTGTAACCAATCACCAATGCATATTACTTTGCCTTGTCTTTAACCAGCTTTCAATTTATTGACTTCTTTAAAAGGAGCTGAACAACAATACTGAGATACAAAGCAAGCCAAAAGATCACCTGGCGAATTTAGATCTCATTTGCATCCGTGTCTATTTCAATTAAAAATATCACAATAAAAGAATGTTGAGAAATGCAGATCCGAAAAAGATCTTAAAAAATATATAAAAATCAGTTTTGGAAATGGCTAGTGTGAGAGAAAAAGAATACGAATGAGCCTTTGAATTAAATAATGAGCTGAAGAGAAAACGGCTTGAAATGAAAATGGTGGCTCCTCCAGGGCACTTTGACATGCCCGACTTAGCTGTTCATCTCGTGGCTTGCTTTGCATCTTGTGGTTTGTCTGCAGTTTCGGAGGGAGGAACACAAATTAAAGCAAGTCAGTCATAACTGAGGGCCAAGCCTCCTATTAAATTGGGGTTACAAAAGAAGAAAAACCTGCAGCCAGAATGTCAGCACTGATCCAACACTTCTCTTCTGTTTGTGAGGAGCCGCTTATTACTTGAGCCTTCATTCTGTACTCCCAGATGAACATTCCTTGGTTGTCAGCTCTCATGTGCACGGTGCCCACCTCTACGACTAAAGACAAAGATCAAACCTATATATCTGAGCGAGCTGTTGGGAATATGACATCAGGAGACCAGCTTCACCAGAGTACACCACCGACTCGCTAAAATCAGGTAAACAAAAGCGATGACCGCAAATCGTTGGAAAAGTGGAGGGCAAAAAAAAAGTGTAATGTGACATGGCCTTAAGTCCTTCACACTCTGCCCTGCTTTGTGACTTCCTGGTCCTTGGGTACAAAAGACATGAAGTCAGTGTCCTCCTAGATTTTAAGGTGCAATGAATCTATTTGCGTTTCACAAAAGAAGTTACTGAATGTTCAAAATGCTGCATTGTAATTCTCCAAGTACTCCCTCCTTGTTAGATTTTATTTATTTAACCAACACCTTCATTAACAGCAACCTAAAAATTCTGCTACCAAGTTAAAAAAAAATCCCATTAAAGCCAATTTAAAACCAGCTTTTGTTTGCTACAATAAATGCTTAAGTTTTATAATAAAACAGCAAATCATGGATCTCAGGTTTAAGAGTGCAATGGAGTAGACAGCGTTTCAGTGTGGACCGGCGTAAGCAGAATTCTGAAAAGGCCCAATCCAATTACTCGCCAGTGGTGTCTGCTCACTATGTGCGTTTATTCCTGATTGAATTCTGCTGAAAACATCATCATCTCAAACCCTGCCTGGTCACCCTTCACTATGTTGGAATGCGGGTTTCTTCTGCGGACATTACTGTTGGAGTGGTACTAATATCTCGACTTTGGGATCAACACCAGCTTTCAGACCTTAGTCCCAAAGAAAATAACGAACAACTCCAAAACCTCCTGTCTTACTCCAATCTCCCTGGTGCCTTGCAGTACACACCTCTTGATAGCCGTCCCCACATGATCCTGATCATGTCAGAGCAATGTGGGGGTCCCCCGAATTCCTGATCCCACTGAAGCGTGTAGTTTCATTTCACAATTTTTACAAAACAGATGTTTTCCCACAACTGCGGTAGCGAGTGTTAAAGGAGGATATTGAGCGGAAATCTGACATGCATTTCCAGTACCGAAAGCGCTGGTAGAGTACCATTTTAACATTTGGGTTTTTGTGGTACTTTTGCAGTGCAATCCTAGTGGTTGAACACCCCTTAGCATCGCCAATTTAGGCAATGCCAGGTAGGATTTTTAGAAACTGCGGTCAAGCGACTACTCCCTCTGCACGCTACGCTCAACCCGCACAATCGCGTTCAGTCCGGTCGACATACCCATGACATGGGTGCTCAGCTTACGTGTGTGCAATGCACACTCACAGCATAACGAATTTCAGAAAGTCAGAGGGGACTGGGCGGTCTCGTGGTCTGGAACCCCTACAGATTTTTTTTTTTTCTCCAGCCTTTGGAGTTTTTTTTTTTTTTTTCTGTCCACCCTGGCCATCGGACCTTACTCTTATTCTATGTTAATTAATGTTGACTTAGGTTTATTTTTCATTGTGTCTTCTATTTTTCTATTCTTCATTTTGTAAAGCACTTTCAGCTACATTTTTTTTGTATGAATATGTGCTATATAAATAAATGTTGATTGATTGATGGCAACATCAGAAAACGAGACTACTCAAACTACAAGAGTGCCCAATTAAATATCTGACGGGACAGAAATCCATCAGATGGTACCAGGGCCCAATCACAAAATGCAAATTGGGCATCACAACTCTACGTGTACCGCAATGGAACCGAAATTCGGGCCGACTCAGAAAAATGATCAGTCTGCGACAGCAAATTGGGTTTAAAATTGTGCCTAGAACAAATCTCACCGTGTATGCCCGGTTTAAGACATCTGTGCTGCCCGCAGGCCCAGTGTAGATAGCGAACCTTGTCCCATGCGCTTTTGTTCTTCTGGATGGAGATGCTTTTGTAAATGACGTGAAAAAGCTGGTGTGAACGGAGAACGTTTAAAAGAAAACCTACCAGTGTGGATGTACCCCGGGTAAGGAGTTAGAAATGTGATGAATTAACTGGCCCAGTTTCTGGTCACCTGTGTGCCAGCCACACATCTCTTTCAAGCCGAATAAGACCACCTGATTGGCCTCTCCAGCACCCATTTCTAGGCTCCTTATTGTCTCGTTTACAAAACACAAGCAATCTCTCACTTACACGGGCTAATCAACGAGTGACATGTTGCCACACTCTGCTCTGCCGCCATGATCTGGGACTGTAAGCACTTTAACCTCACAACTTCTTCATAGAGAATGGAAAAAGAGCTAAACAGTGCCATGAAGTCTAACAGACGATTACGATCAACTGTCTCAAAAGCTTTTAGTAAAATCAATCCAAGGGACAAAGCAGCATTCCTTACTACTCAAACAGAGCACACAGCACAACATCTAATCAGAGAAGACGTTCGGCTGGTGCTGTAATTGGATTAAAATATCAGGTTTAGATAAGCACGAGAAAAACAAAAAGTCTCCCGTTCACCAAACCTGGCTTGAAAGGTCAGACACTAGCTAATAAATACATTTAAACTAATTTCTAATCCAATGCACCCCATGTTGACCACAAAGTCCTCCCAGTGTCTGGTAATGCACTGCCATTGCACCAGCGTCCCAGTTTGATATCCCAGCTCATCTGTAAGGATCGGACCACCAGTTGAGCCCCATTGCTCTTTGGAGCAGCTCCAGCTCTAACACTGGGCCCAAAGCTCATACTGGCTCGAGACTGCAGGCCAATAGCAGAACTGGTGCCATTTCAGAACTCAGAGCACACACCAGTTCAGCCTCGCTACTCCTCCCAGCACACGCTTGTAGGGTCCTTTTTGTTCTGCCCACAAAGTATAAGGAAATGGCTAATCAACATGTGACGTGGTGCCCCCATACTGCGTGATAATAACTAGCTTAACCTTGGAATCTCGACACACGGTAGAGTTCCACCATGGAGAAAAGCACAAAACCAGTTACAGTGCCAGCCAGTTCGAACAGACAATTACAGTACAGTTAATGGTGCTTTTAAATAAATCAATACAAAGAAGAAAGCAGCACTGCGGACCCCTCACTGAACACACAACGTCCGATCAAAATATCAGTTTTAGGCAGGAAGGAGCCAAGCCGGGCAGGTCAGGTATCCCCACTCCCTGAGCCAGGCTATCGGCCAACAAATGATTGGCGCCCCACGTTGACCCCAAAGTGACCCGTTTGGTAAAGCACAAGTGCGGACCCCTCTAAGTACCACCCCATCTCACAGACCCCCCCCCAGTTCATTCATGGACAGGTCTTGATGGCTTCCATTGGAGTTAAAGAGTTTAGTACTTTGGAAAATCCACACTTGCACTTTAGCAAAAAATGCATTTTTAAAAAGTAGGAAAAAAACAACTTGAAAAAGGAAGGAGTTTTACCTTCATTTAGCAAAAATAAAAACCTGCCAACGGGGTAAACAACATTGAATTGACAAGAGCACAATGACCTCAGCTACACATTTCCAGAGCAGCCCATAAACCGCACGATACGCGAAGGCTCGACATTAAAACTTTTCACTTCTCTTCCATTTCTGTTTCTCCTTCTGCAGACTCAGAGCTCACCTCAGCCCCCGGAGAAAGGCGCTATAGAAAAGTGAATACTCACCAGACCACTCCGAAGGCCCCGTATCCGATGGGCCGGTCAGGCTCCAGGTCGGCCGCGTTGGGCGCCTCGCTCCCCGGGTGAATGTGCTGAGGCTGCTGCGGCGCCGCCGACGCCACCACCGTCGCTGCCCCGCCGCCGGGGCCTCCTCCGGCCAGCGCGGCCGGGTTACGGGGCGCTCCCGCGTCCACGGCCGGCACACTCGAGACCGGGGCGGCTCCCAGGCCCGCGGACGTGCCGGCGGCCGCAGCGCTGGAGGAGTTGGTCGGCAGGCAGAAAAACTTGGGGCCGAGGTCCGGGCCCGCGAAGAGACTGCCACACACAGAAGGGTGGCCCTGCCCCTGGAAAGCCATTTACAGCGCATAGAATGAAGAGGAACGAAAGAAAGGCGAGGCGCCACGGAGCGGCTCGAACCGAAATGCCGCGGCGATTCCAAAACTAAAATGCATAAAAAGAAAGAAAGAAAAAAAAAACAATAAACGACAACAACAACAAAAAAAGAAAATGGGGGGGAGCGTCGCGTCACACGCGACCGGGGGCCATCTGCCTGCTCTTCTTCCCCCCTCTAGAAGACCTGCTGCGGCTTAAAGGGGCCCGCAGGCGGCGGCGCAGGGGCTTCGGCCCCAGCTCGGCGGCGAGAAGAGGCGCGCGGCCATGTCGCTGCGTCCGGGGTGGGACAGAGACGACGACGGCGGCGACGACGCTACCGAGCCAGGGCTAGCATGTGCGGAAGGCCTCGGCGTTCAAACAATAAAGAAAACAGGAAAAAATAAATAAATAAAGCAATTGTTGACCACCCCAAAAAAAATTCACAGCCACCGGCGAAAACGGGAAAGATGAGCGAGCGAGCGAGCAGCGCAGGCCGGCGGAGCGGCGCCGTTTAAAGAGCCGAGGCGGCGCAGGAGCACGAGCGAGTGGGGGAGGGGCGGGGGGCAGACAATGGACCCGAAGACTCGCGCCGCGGCCAGGGAGACGATCGGAGAGGAGAGGAGAGTGGAGTGGAGTGGTGCCTGGCAGGAGACACCAGGGGGAGAAAGAGAGACGAGGAGCCGGCCTGTCGAGAGGTGCGGGCCGCTGGGGACAGACACACACATGGTGCTGACTGGCACCTGTCAACAAGACAGAAAATACGAGGACTGGCCAAGGGACACTGGGGACAGAGGCAGGGTGCTGACTGGCACCTGTCAGGAGTCAGTAGTGGAGGTGCTGGGTGTGGGACACGGAGGACAGACGAGTAGGACCACACAATGGTGTGACTGGCACCCATCAAGGGAACAAAGACAAGTAAGGCAGAGGATAAAGAAAGCCTGTCATAAGACAGTAGGGGGAGAAAGAGAGACGACAAGCCCATGGCGGAGGTTCTGGGTGTGGGACACTGAGGACGGAGGCAGGAGCCTGTCTATGGGACCACATGGTGGAGACTGGCACCTGTCAGGAGAGGGGGAGAAAAAAGGGGGAGTGACACTTGCCAGCATGAACACTGGGGTCAGAGGAAGGGAGCTGTTAAGAGACTCCAGCTGGAGCAACAGAGACAAGAAGCCCATGGTGGAGATGCTGGGTGAGAGACATTAGGGACAGAGATGGGGGACCAAGTGGGCAACCTACAGAAGTATACGGTGATGAGTGGCACCTGTCAAGAGAGACAAGTGTGTGATGGACACCTGTCAATAAGGACACTGGGGACACAGAAGAGGGCCTGTCAAGTGACAGCAGGGGAAGAAATAAGAGACAAGGAGCCTTTTGAGAGCCAGCAGAAGGACACTTCAGGAGACGAGCAGCACCTGTCAAGAGACACCAGAGGGTGAGAGAGAAGGGAGTGGAGAAGGGACATCCGACAACAAGGACATGAGGGACAGAGAAAGGAGCCTCACGAGAGATGAGATATACTGGGAACAAAGAGGGCAGCGTTTAGAAATACTGTGGTGACTGGCACCTGCCCAGAGCCACCAGTGGGTGAACAACACCGGTTAGCATGGACCCCGTGGACAGGAGAAAGAGACACCAGGAGGACAGAAGAGCGATAGGAAGCCAGTTGAGAAGTGGTGGGCAAAGGACATCGTCCAGAAGACACTCGGTGGACCAAGAGGACATTCTGCAGAAAAATATTGCGGTGGACTGAGAGAGGAGAACATGACAAGGGACACAAAAAGAAGGGGGATAGTTGTGAGTGGCAGGGGAGACTCTGGGGACAGAGAGAGAGCCCATCAGGAGACTGGTGACAGATGAAGACCTGTAAAGGGCAGTCGAGATAAAGTGACAAAGAGTGGAAGAGAAAGAGAGACCCCATAAGAGGGGGACTATTGGGAGAAGGGCGCCTACCAAAGAGAGACCGCAAGAAAAAAAAAAAAAGTCTGCCAATTGATGGCAGAGTCTACCAGTGGGCGAAAGTGCCCCCTGAGCAGTTGTGGCACAAACACACACACACATTTACAAGCCATGTTCACTTTAGTTTTATTAAGGGGTTTCTTCCGTACCATCATTTGCAACTTTTCAAACAGTTACAATAATTTAAAAGACAAGATACAAGTCAAGCACAACACAACAGGACCATTTCATTTATAAAAAATTAAAAAGAGAATTGCAAAGTAACATAAAAAAAAAAAAACAAAAACACAAATTAGTTTAAAAAATGACAGAAATGCAACATTTTATTCTTCTAGTGTCCTCCGCCTCTTCCTCATGCAGAGGGTAATTTTGGGATAGGAGTGTAGCTGAACCACGCATGTTGGCATATAGTGCCTTGCACTACCACCACCAGACTGGGTACAGCCCCGCCCCAGCAGCTGCCAACTGTTTTCATGTCCCTTTGCCCGATGGTCAGCTGCGGTGGTCTTAGGGGGTCAAGGTTATGGGTACGTACCTGTGGAATTCCACAATCAATAAATACAAAACTTTAGTGGCAAGTTATTCCAAAATGTAAATGTGAACAGGGTGTGTTGGGATGGGATGGTGTCATACGGTTCACCTACCCAGTGGGCACCACCCTCCATATCCCAGGAAGCCGACTGCCCACCTTGGGAATGTTCAGGGGTGTGGGAACCATTAGTTGGCAGCCTTTGAGGTCACCATGCAGATACCCCTCCTGGCCAGCAGGGGGGGTGGGGTGGGGGTCAGATGGGGTCTGGGCACACACAGGCAGCTTAGTCTTTGAAGACAGCCTGATGCCCATGTGGCCTTTCATCATGCATAATGTGCCGCCGAACATGGATCCTGCGCACCCTCTTCTCTCGGCCCCTCTCGTCCTCCTCCTCGGGCAGAAGGCCCAGGGCTGAGGATTCCAGCACAGCAGACGCCATACTGGATGCCCGGCCGCTCTCGTAGATCAGGATATTGAGGGTTTCCTCAAAGATCCGAGCTTCGGGGAACTCGACCTGCAGGAGACAGCCAGTTAAAAACCAGTGAGCAGTGGGCACCCATGGGGGAGACCAGCCGGCCAATCAACGCCACCTCCTCCACTCACCTTGGTCTGTTTCTTCTCTGTTGCATAGACGATGGAGGTGCAGCACACTTCGGCGATCTTGCGCCCTTCCCCGTAAAAGGACCAGCAGCATATTTCATCGCCCAAGACGTCTTTGATGAAGAGGATGCGACCATTGAAACGCAATGCCAGCTTGTCAAAGAGCTCAATGTTTTTCAGCAGATTGTCGTCAGAGTTGCTGAAATAACAGAGAGAGAGGGAGAAAGACATTGAGGGACTCATCTGATGGGACCACCAGCACCTAAAAAAGGCCCACCGTGCTCACCTTGTGTAGGAATACTTGTTGTTACTCCTGTTGTGCTGCAGCTTGACGACGGGCTGTTAAGACATAAACAAAAGTAAAAAAAAAACAGCCCAGTGAGCGGGTAACAGGGCACATCGGGCGAGGTTGGACACTCGCCTTGTTGCACGAGGAGATGACCTTCCGTTCTTCTTTGGGGGAAGTGATCATGGGGATACGGCACACTGGATCGTAGCCTTCAGTCTTTTGCTGTAGGGACGAGAGGGCTAGTGTGAAGTGGCGAAAGAAAGAGGAAAACTGGCATGATAGGATAGCAGCCCACCTGTAGAGCAGTTTGGCAGGCTTCAGTCAGGCCCTGGATCAGGTAGAAGCGGGCCTCAGCCAGGATCTCCTCCAGTTCTCTGGGAGCATCGGGGAGCGGCACTGTGCCATCACGTAGGTAATTCAGCACTGTGCCAAAGTGTTTGCCACTGCGATCGATCAGGATCCAGCCTATGGAGAGACCAAGACAACAGTGAGCAGTGGGCCGACGAGCGGGCAGACGAACAGAATGGCGGGTACTCCTCACCTTCACTGTCGGTCAATACTTCCATACGCCCGCTAAACATGGCCCGCAGCATCGTGTCGTGTTTGGTCAGCGTCTGCACGGTGGTGTAGTGAAGGGAGCCGCCCACATTGAGCTTCACATACTTACTGCTGGTGAACGGAAGGGGCTTGAGCTCGTACGACAGGGGGGTGGCCGTGGACATGGTGGCAGCTGCCACAGGTAACAGCTCTGGCATGTTCCCGGCGCCCCCGCTCGCCCCAGTACACTCCCCCAGTGAGCAGCATGTGGCCTCGGCAGACATGGTGAGCCACCTATAGAGATATGAAAGAGAAAAAGATACGCGTGTTCATCAGAGTGCTGTGAAAAAGTATTTGCCCCCTTCCTCCTATTCTCCGTTTGTGAGCATTTCAACTGAAGGAGGACCTCAGGCCTGGAGACAGAAGGCAGCATTAGAGAAAGGGAACCCGAGTGAATGCCCAATACAGCTTTAAAAAAAAAATTACGTTCTGTAGTCAAACAACAAAAGTTACCAAAACACCCCGATCACCCATGTGAAAAAGTAATTGCCCCCATACTTTCAATGCTTGGTTCCAACGGCCTTAGCAAACAACAAACTGAAGGATTCCTGCAATGTGATTATTAGCCTTTCACATCAGAGTGGAGGAGCCCACTTGAATTCAGATACACCAGTAGGTCAACCAGAGTGCCAACTGCTCATTTCAGCATCTTCTCTGGGTTCAAGTCAGGACTTTGACAAGGCCACTGCAAAATTTCTGAGCCATTCAGATGTCTTGTGTTTTGGCTCCTTGTCCTGCTGCATTACCCAATGACGCTTCAGCTTGACGTCACAGACAGTTTCTTTAAGAATATTCTGTGAATTCTGCATTTTACCAGTTTGTTCCATAATGGCAGGCCTTCTAAAGCATCTGTACACCATTACCCCGCCATTAGGCGTTACTGCTGGTCTGATGTTCTTACTGTCCAATGTCAGACATGGTACATACACTGTGTGTTGTCCAAAGAGATCTCCATTACTCCACATATCTTGGAGATCATGCAGGTGTTCCTTTGCACTGACGTTTACCTGGAACCCTTTATTCCTCAGCCTCTTTCTTAACAAGGAATCTTGAACACGAACCTTTGCTGAGGCACGAGACATCTTCAGGTTTTCTGGATGTTCTTCTGGCACACTCTTCTTGAAGGAGTAGTCATTGTGCCATATGGGGGTCCTTCTGGCAGGCCTGCTGTCCCAAATGTTCTCCCTTTGGCAATAATGGAGTCGTAGTGCCTTAGAGATGAACTTGAAGCCTCATCTTGACAGAACTGTATTGACAACTTTCCTCTTCGTCGTCTCTTCTGGAACTTTCTGAGAATGAGGCCTAGTGGTCTCGACTTCCACCGTCAAGCTTTACATTACATGGCTGGCCTGTGTTCAGACAGAGGAATCGGAATATCAACGGATGTTAGTCACTGGTTTGAATGAGGAACTAAAAGGGGGCAATCCAGGAGCTGGAAAACGGGACTTAAATATACTTCTATATGTTCAGTCTTACTACCCTTTATCTAATTATTACATCTAAAGAGCTGAAGCAATCCATTATGTCAAATGAGAGATCCTACTCTGCTGGGCCCTTGAGCAAGGCCCTTAACCTTCAATTGCTCCAGGGGTGCTGCACAATGGCTGACCCTGCACTCTGACCCCAAGGGGTATGCGAAAACCAAGTAATTTCCTTTGGATTAATAAAGTATAATCAAAAAAAATATATACACAGCACAGAGGATATCAGGAAGGGGGCAAACATTTCCTCACAGCACTTTATGAAGAGCCATCCTGCGACGAGGAGGTGCCTCAACCTTTACACTTCTGCCTTTGTTCCAAATGTTGGATTCCATTTCCAGGAAAGCTCCGATTTGCATCCGTCCAACGTGATTCACCCCCCCCTGGCCTAAAGATGAGTGACGGAAGGAAAGCGGCGGCCATCACACCTTCTAGTCCTACAATCCCAGTGTGCGCTGCACTCTCGGCCATTCGCGTCAGGGCATCAAATTATTTGTTACTTCTGATCGTCATGTGCTCACCGTGAGCAGCGCCACATAAAACTCAAGCGGTAATTCGCCTTTTTAAAAGGACTTATCTTCCCCCTGAAGCGTATGGGACACAATAAGATGGCTACTTCCTGGCTGCCTTGGTGTCCTGCTCTCTCTCCCCATTCACTCCCTGCTTTTATTGCAGTGACGTGAGTCGAGGTGCCACCTGGGGTTACACAAACTTATCTAAACAGACTCATCGACATCTTAAAGGAGTGGAAGTGCAACGTCTGGGCTAAACAAACTGACACCCCCCTCCTTAACACGTCACCGTGCCCCTGAAGTTCAGAGGTCTCCTCAAAGTGGGCAGCTTGTGTGAAATGGCAGGTCAAGAGTATCCTAACATTGTCACTGGAGCTCCAGGTTGTCCTAATCAAGCTGGAAACAACTGTGGGCAGGGTGCCAGTCCACCTCACCCAGAATCAGCCACACAAAAGCGCAGTTTGGAATCACCGATTAATGTAACCCCCTGGCGACGGGAACCACCACACAAACACGGTTTTGGGGGTGTGGAGTTGTAGGTGCAGACTCCACACCCAGCAATAAGGGTACATCGACACTGCTACCCATTAAAATGAAAATGGAGGTTCTAAACAAAATTGGGGCTGTGTTGTCACGTCACCTACAAAAGTATCTCCACTCTCATTAAAAAACGCACATGAAGAAGACGCTGCTCACCTACACAGGGCAGGCGTGTGTCACAAGAAACAGGGAGAGGAAGGGTCCTACTTGAAGGGCTGGCCGGTAAACCATCGGCCTTTTGTGCACGTATGCAGCATTCAAGTGCAATTCAGACGCACACACGAAAGCAGCGTCACGGAAGGCAACTCCTCGGTGCTGCAATATGTTTTCCTTCTCTGACTGGTGACCACCCTGAGCGGGATACGATCAGGTAAGGGCCACATTATAAGCACAAACCAATCGGAGTGCGATTTGAGTCGAGCTACATTTTCACCCTCCTACACCAAAACTCCGAGCTGCATTTTCAAGAATATCCGACTCTGAGGAGCTCCTTCAAAAGTCTCAGTTTACTGTGGCTAAAAAAATGGCGGGGCAGCGTTGTTGAAAGGCATAAAATCGAGACTGCATTTTTAAACCAAAAAAACAGAACGGTGGATGTAGCGTAATACCGTACACTCAGTACGTGAAACAATACTGGCCCACTAAACCTACAACAGAGGGTCTGAAAAGCCCCCTTCAGACAAAGAGAGGTAACCCTAGGGGATTGGTCTTGTCAGGGGCCCTCCTAGTGGCCACAAAAAGGTAACTGGGTGGACACTGCCAGCAGGGGGCAGTCAAGTTGGTCAGCCACCCTACCGAGGATTTGATAGAACTAATGGCGCTTTTCCACTGCATAGTACGGCACGACACGGTTCAGTTCAGCTCACTTTTGGGGGGTTTTCCACTGGGAACAGTAACTTGTACCTGGTCCTTTTTTTAGTACCACCTCAGCCGAGGTTCCAAGCGCGCTGAACCGTTACCAAAACGTGACGTGTAAACTGCTGGTCACTGATTGGCCGGAGAAAATCGTCATTACTGCGTCACTGGCTATTCTTTTCTTTATACACGTGGAAGTTTGTGTCCGTCTCTCCATCGCTGGACGCAGTTTGTTGCATAAGTGGATGAATGTTTCTTCAGACATTCGAAAGTTCTCCAGCCACTGAGTGTTTGTAAAACCGGGAACGATCACATCCCACCACTCTGAAGCACGGTTAAATGTCCAAACAGATGGTCTGTTGCGGCGACTTTTTTGCAAAATGTGGAAGATCTGTAATATACAGAATCAGCATTTTAATGTTACACTGGCAGTTAAGTTCATTTTATGCTTTGCAACAGTGATAAAAGTTAGCTAGTGATGTGCTTTTTTTAGATGCTTACCCTTGCACGTCGTCGAGCTAAAGTGTTGTCGTTGTCTGCGTGTTGTTGTAAAAGTTCCACGGTGTCACGGCACTAGAGGCGGCGCAACTATAACGACACGTGAATAATCCCGCCCACTCTAAAGCGGTACTAAACTGCAGTCGAAACGCAAACCGAGCCGAACTGAGCCGAACCAAGGTGAGCTGTACTGAACCGTGCTGTGCCGTACTATGCAGTGGAAAAGCACCTTAACCGCCTGTGGAGTTCGGCCCGGACAGTCTGGACCTCAAAATGGTTGTGAAGCAGATAACCAAAGGCATTTCACAGCAGCCCCCTCCCCGCTACGACACACACTCTGAAAAATGACATGGTTAAAAAAAAAAAAAACACAATTACATAAGTTCAAAGAACACGGGGGTAAAAATCAAAAAGCATGGGCCCCCCTCGGAGCTCCAATCATGGTGGGCAAAGACAAAGTGTGAGGGGCTTCAAAATATACCATTTACTTCCAGCAGCAAAATGAAAGAAAACCTAAGGTGCCTTAGCAATTTACAAGGTGTTGCTGTACTCTGAATACCGGCATACCCCATTACCATCGTGCGGTTTATCACAATACACAGGGTGGTCCAGATCTAACTATGCAGATCCAGATCGTCCGGATGACTTTGATTTATGTGGGGACGATTCCAGTTCGGCGCAAAGACGATTCTTCATGTCGTCAGTTCACACACTTCTCGATGGTCAGGGATTTTTCGGCCGATTTTCCATGTAATAAACTTAAGTTATAGCGGAATGAAAATTGCATAATTAGATCTGGACCACCCTATAGAAATTCAATTTAGGCCCCTGAAACAAACCGACTAGTGTGGCAGAATCACAAAATTCAATGAGATTGGGTTGAACCATTGACCCATAGTTCCTGTCTACTGTAGCCATGCAAATGCTTACAAAGAAAACAACATCACCGTCCATGCAGTTGAGGCACGACTACGGAGAACGGGCCAGGAGTGAATGTGAAGAGTGAAATCCAAGATGGTGGTGAACAAAAGAACGACGGTATCTGCAGAAAGCCCATTTGAGAAATGCTTTATACCTTAAATCAGCCTTTAATCATCATCATCATCATCAATATTATTGTATCCTATAATATCCTCCCCATATATCCAGGACAAGCAGGCACTCATAGGTATAATAGGAGGGGGGAGACCCAAAACTTCCAAGAAACGGTCAACAGCATGGGGTTAACGATTGAACATGCCAGTTTATTCATTCTGCCGAGTGGCATTGTGCCACGTCGATCATGTATGCATTTCTGGCCTTTAATTTATAACCACACAGGTGACTTTGGGGATTTTTTTTTTATCCAAAACGACCGTCAAGAGAACTCCGCAGATCCCAATCCAGTCGAGCCTCTGTGTGATGTGCATGAAAAACAATTTCGACTCATGGAGGCTTCAACTCGCAGCATACGAGATTGAACGGATCTTTTACTAACGTCAGGACTCCTTCAGAGGGCTTGTGGTGTGCAGGCCTCGCTGGGTCAGACCTCTTTTACCAGCCTAAGGGGACCCACACAAGATTAGGCTGGTGCTTTGAATGTTGGGTTTTTCCTTTTCCCCTTTTTAACATTTTCCGTGGATTGTTGTGCCGCTCCCACTTGTAAGTATGGATGTTTGGCAAGTCGGGTTATGAGGTGTTCTAAAGCTATAAGTTAGTATTTTTCTAAGCACTGCCCAGCAGCTTAACCATCACTAGCTAGTGGCTCACATGTTTGACCGTTTAACGCAGTTGAGAAGGTGGCGCAGTAGTTAATGGACACCAGCTGAAGTTAAGCAGCGATAAAAAAGGAAGGGTACATGTCAGACAGAAAAATGAAACAAAGAACAAACAAAGGGGCGGAATAAGAAAAAGAAAAAACAAATCATGAGAAGAGCAGTGTGGGGAGAATTCTGATTTGAGAACGTCACAATGGCTCTGCTGATCTACACGAGGGAGCAGGTCTGATGTTGGCCATCGAGTTTCGGGGCCCAGCACAATTCGAGTTTGTCGATTAACTTTCGGAGAAAGCAGAAGAAAATGGAGAGCCACCCCAGGCAGGAGGATCAGCGGTTACAGTGCTGCAGCATTGGTACTGACAAGGCAGACCTGGAAGTGGTTACTGGGGATCCCGTTGGGAGAGGAGATGTGATGATCTCGTCTCCCAAGTCAGGTGCGGGAACGGATGAAAAGTGGCAGACTAAGCTGGAGGGATTTGTTTCAGGGTCCTGGCGATGAAAGCGGAATACGTTTTCTTTAGATTGTAACCATTTTTATTTATTTTTATTTCCCTCCTTAAGATATTGTTTTTTAATGGCACGACTTTAAAAGGTGGATTTATTGAATAACTTTGCATGCACTGTGACACGTTAAATTCTTTAGGCCTTTAATAAACATTGTCCACGTTTTCGCTGGTTTGCCCCATCACTTCTACAGGTCCAGCTTGGTCATGTACTTCGTGATGTCCCAACAGGGGCAAGTGCCCACAGCTACCGACAGTAGCGTGACATCAAGAACCGTAATATTCGGTTTGCAATGATGCAATAAATACAATACGTCCTGAGACTTTTCAGGCTAGGACTTTAATAATGGCACTGAAGAGGGACGGCAATGTGTTTTATGTTGAGTAACAAATTAAAAAAAAAAAAAGTAAGAATTGTAATTTGTACACGTGACAGTAATGACCCCACAATCGGAATATCGTCCCCTGTGCACAGTACGGTAAAGTGCTTACCTTCGTATTTAGCCAACAACATACAAAAAAACTGTCCCCGTGAAGCAGTACCACTAACCACAGCGCCACCGTGTCGCCCACACTGTAAATGTCCTACACTTAAAAATAATAAATAAATACAGCCAACCCCGTATGAGTCAACGTGCCCTGTGATGGAGCAACGCCGAAAAAACCACAGACAACCCCCACCGAGCTGGATTAAGAGGACTCGACAACGGGATCGATGAATCCGTGCTGCTGCCCTCGGCTCTGTGTCTCACCTGAACCGTATGTCTCACACGGTCCCCTTCCAACCACTCGTGAATTTTTGTCGATCGGACTGGTTAAATTCACAAGCAGTTTTCAACGTGCGAGTCACAAACAGTGCTTTATTACGTTTCTTTCTGCGTACTCTACATTCTTTCTTGGTGACAACCCATAAAGACGTTACTTTCTATATTCCGTTATCCTGACTCGGCTGCCCTACGGAAACTCCTTTCTTAGCCTAAACTCTACCCCCGAATCAGACGACTGTTCACCGACCTGCCCTCCCCTGACAATTTCATTCCACCGCGCCACTGTGTCGATGATTTACCTGCGATTCCAGTCCTACTCTTCACAGCAACAACAAACACAGGAAGCAGTCCTTTCATGGGTTGGACCTGGCGCTCCTTGGCGCTACAATTGGTTTTATTCTCTGTCGCTCAGGCGTTGGCCTAACAGAATACGAGATTGTATTGGTCGATAGTGTATCACTTTCTCGTTGGACGCAATTGATCCCTCCCACTTCCCTTCCACGGGTTGAGGGACGTGCGTCATCTGAGATTGGCTCAATTTAGGGCCTTTCAAGTATTGGGGCGGGGAGATGATTTTTCATTGGGTTATACTTGTCAGGTGGGCGTGTCCGTTCTTGCACGCGTGTCAAAAAGTTTAGGCTTATTTTATTCAGTCGTTAAGGCACATGAATATCGTAAGCTTTTTTCTGTGTTAGAGTTTTTAGACTTTTTTGTTGTATAATGGAAATGGAATGCATATTTAGTTTCTTCACTATATATCAACAAAACTATTTTCAGTAGTGTTAGGAGAAATATTTAAAGCCTTATGTTGGACCGCAGTGTTTGGGATTAAAGATCATTGGAGAGAATTTAAAAACTTCGCAGGTGACCTTGTACTGTTCAAGGCAGGTTTCCTGTCCTGTGTGTATTGTGCAGTGGAATAAATACTCGTATGACAAACTGCAGTATAAAAAAGTCTGAGTTAGTGAAAGCCGCGCTAATTCGGGGTCTGCATGAAAAAATGTAATAACTTACGTACTGAGGGAGAAGTACACAATAAAGAGAAACAGCTGCGACAAATGTTTGAAATTTTAAAATGCGTGTTTCAATTTAAACATTTAAAAGCTAAATATTTTCGGTTGTATAGACATTTATCTTTTTTTACCCCCTGATAGATGTATATAGAGTTGCTAGATTTCTAGGAATAGATCAACTACGAATTCAATTCATATGCTTAGGTTTGAAATGGAACAATTTCAACTGTTAAATTATCAGATATCAAAAATATGAACATTTTTGTGGCTAGCAACCTCGAAATTGCATAAAACGTTAATTTTAATTTTTTTTTGTGAAGATGAGTAACTGACCCCTCGTACGCCATTAGGGGGTGAACCCTTGGGTTCAAGTGATGTGGCCTTTGCGACCTCAAATCCTTATGGTCACTTTTGCTGCAAAAATGTGGTCAAGAAATTGCTTAAAAATTAGTCGTTTTTTTTCTAGAGAGCCACAAATAGGGATGGAGACCCCAAAACGTTTGCTGTCTTGCATAACAAGACCTCATGATGCGTTGAACAATATATTGGGTGGGGGGTTTCTTGTACTGGTGACTCAGGAGGTGTCAAATAATAAAAATTAGAAAAACTGACGTAATTTCAAAGTATTGATAAGTAATTCTTACAAACAAAAAAAGAAAAGCAGAAAGAATTTTGCAGGAATTAGCATGAAGATAATCTTCATCTTAAAAAGCAGACGCTTAATGAAGAAAGTAAAAAAAGTATGTGTAAAAAATAAATCTGAAGAGGAAGTAGTCACGTTTAAGCAATGTAGCATAAAGCAAATGGCAGCTGATGGGGAACAATTGGTTGTGTTGAGGAGTACATTTACGGCCATGTGAAATAGTAAATATGCTCCATGGAAATTGTTGACGTTTTCCACACATTATCTACAGATAAAGGCGATTGAGCAAATGACACATTAAACTGACACGGCCTATTGATTCTCATAATGTAAATGAACATAAACGTTCAAAGTGAAGGTGAACTTTATTGTCATCTCAACCATATACAAGTATACAGATTAGACGAAATTGCGAAGCTCAGGGTCCCCTTTAAATCCATCTAATCAGAGTCAGGTGTTCCAGATGATTAGAGCCCCCCTAAGGCCTGACTGTCTCATTTAAACCACACGGGTTGAGGGTCTGGTGTCCTCTTTGATGTGTTTGGAGTCAACGGCCCTCAGAAAGAACGTTGTGGATGCCTACGAGTCTGGCAAGGATATTTCATTAAGAAATTGCCAGAATATTTGAAACCAGTTATTCCACTGTAAAGAAATCATTTGGCGTTTTGGCCAGCCTTGACACAGAGGACGATGTTCCTTGCAGGATGGTAGGCCTAATGCTTAGCGACATTGAGGTCTGTGGCAACGTTATCCATAACTTCCTTTAGCAGTTGGTTGTGATGCCACCTGTAATGCCCTTCTCCACTCCCCCAATGGCGGTTTAAGGGCTCTCTCCTTGTACAAAGAGGGCAGAAGGGCAACTGAATGTTCCCCTGGATGTAAAGGTTAGTTGGACTCTTTAATGTGTCCTGTGCAGCTTGAACCTGGAAGGGAACCCGGTGGAAGTCACCCAGGTGACTCTTCATTACAACGCACTCTGCCACCCACCTGGTCACCGCTCTTTGCCGCTTAAGCCCCACCATCTTGCTAGCTCTTAACTTCCTCCATGCCTGTGCCAGTGTAGTTGCCGTCATGTACTCACCAGTACAGTTTGTGTTCCTGAGGTGAGGGGATTGCAGGTGCACACTTTGTGAGATCTTGACTGGGGCACCAAATTACCCAGGACTGTCACCGGATGCAGGGTCTCAGGCCTAATTTGCACCTCTTGCTCACATTGTGACCGGAGCAAGTCGATTAACCTGTGCTCCATCTTGGGGGGGTCTTGTGAGTGTTTACAGCCAATACTTGTAATGAATACCACATGAGATGTCATGGTAACAAACCTGCTGTGCTCTCAAGCCCACCCCCCTTTATTCCTCCCCTCCAGGTGTCACTGTGAGACCCTTACAGTTCTCTGAACCACAAGGAACCAACAGCTAACCTCCTCCTCCAAAGGTGTTGGACAACGCCAACCCCAACGATCGCTGGGTGAGTCAGGTGTGGGTGCTGTCATTCTGGTGGGTATTCTGGCTAAGGGTACCTGTTTTGGAGGATAAAACCAACACTGTGGATGTATAGATGTCAGGTTTGCTTAAATGACCTGCGATGAATTATAAAGACCATCTACAATTTCCTTAACCGTATCTGCAGTCTTCCTTTCCTATGACCCTAAAATGTACCAGCAGTTTCTCACCTCTGCATTCTTCCTTTCCTGTAAGAAATCTTAGTTTAAAATGATTATTATACAGGAGAGGAATTGGAGACTGCGAGAGATGGCACCGATGCGAGGATGACAGCTTTTAGGCAGAGCCATCCATCACCGTTGTTAAGAGCCCTCACCTTTACACACGTGTTGTCTCCGTTCCTGCGCTGTTCCTGTCAATCTGTTTGTGGATCGTAAGGTTTTGAGATTTGGGGAATTCAGATTTGGACTTTAATCTTGTCTAGAATCTATTCTGGAAGAGTTCATGATTTAATCCCGTTCTGTTTTGTTTCCCGTTTGAGCGCTGTTGCATTGGCTTCTTCTTTCTGCTGTCTCCCCAGAAATCTTTCCCAGAAGTCCCCCTGGTGCACTCGCTTGTGACGTCAAGTTTGCTTTGATGCAAAGATCATCCTGGACATTTCTGGCCTGTCTGAGTTTAACAGAAACGCCTTGCTGTGCCTCTTGAAAAGATCTTTTTTTTAGTCCATCCTGTGCCTTTTCGAATCCCCACCATTGTTTTTGACTCAGAACGTTTTGATCGCGGGTTGACTTTGACGAAAGATTTCCGTGTTTTGACCTTTGGCCTGTTTTTCCAATTTAGGTCAATTTCGTTTCCTTTTTACTTTGATTCAGTTTAACCAGGATAGCCTGAAAATCACCTCTGTGTAGTACAGGGTGGCGCGTCTCCACCGAGACGAAACGATCCCATGACGTTACAAAGAGTGTCCGTGACCCTTCTGAAATGGGCACAAGGCGGTCACTTTTTTAGCACCTTCTGTAAGTGAGACTTCCAGATTTGATCCTTCCTCTCTTCACCACGCAATACAGTTGTCTCGGTGGAGGTGGGCCACCCTGTATGACGAGATCTGGAACCCCATGGGAACTTTGTGACATAAATGACGATCCCTCAAAGGGATTGAAAAAAGATGTCAAAGGCAAGGGATACATCAGAGAAAGATGCCATTGCATTTGGATATTTGAGAACGAAACTCGTGAATCCGTCCAACCGTTGAATCGAAGAGCAGCCAAGGGCCGCGTTCTATCTTGATGTTGCTGCTAACTTTCAGTAAACTAGAACTAGAGAGTTCCAGACTTTGCTGTGTTTTCTTCTCCTGCTCTTAGTCATTTTTTAATAAATACTAAATTGACTTTAGAATATTTATACTTTTTTTGTGATATATCAAGAGTGGTTGAAGTAATGAAGTAAAAACTGGGACCCCAGTGGGATCAGCAGACCACCGTAACTGGTTCATAAGTTTGTCTTGGCTCTTCTTCTCAAGTGTGTGAGCCTTCAGGTCTCGGGGTACCTCGGGGACAGTAGTGTGTTGTTCACACCGTAGCCAGTGAGGTCCTGTGTGGAGTCATAAGCTGTGCTGGCATCATTCATGACAGGGTGTGTGTGTGTCAAACAGTTACAGGGCACCTAGTGTGAGCACATTGCCACTCTCTTCTTCACATGGTTTAGCAGGCTAAGGGGGTGCCCCAGTAGTGTGAGCCTCATGGTAATTGGGTGGTAGGGTTATTCTCAGAGGTTCAAGGTGTGTTAGCCTTTACGGTCAGGTAGTGAAGGTGAGTCTGCCATTAGGTGTCTACAGTGTTCTTGGGGACCAACGTAGCCTTAAGGTCTGTGGACACCAGTGTGTTGTTCGCGTCGTAGCTGGTGAGACCCTGTATGGAGTATCGAGGAGTAATAGGCTGTGGGTAGTCAGTGCCTTAGTGAACGGGGTCTCTGTATGAGGGCCTTTCTGCGTATGTGTGTCAAGTAAACCCACCCAATAACAAACGCGGGGGAGTGCCACTCATCCCATGATAATACATTACCCACTCTGATGCCCAAACTCTAGTCCGGCAGTCCTTACATGCAAGGGACGTTTAAGGTGACCGTACCCAATGTGTATCCAAGCACTTCTGCACCCTTTAAGGCCCCGGGGCGTCACTTCCGGATTTCCGTGTTGATACACAGGACATCAGTGAAGAGAGTATTTGGGCCTCTGTTAAGGTGGCTCTGTGTGTCCTTCGGTTCTAATGGAGGTTTATGTGAAGAACTACGCTCATCTGACTGGCATGAGTAAAAAAAAACATACAATCAGTAGGTACTGAATGGCGGTGGGTCCAACCTAACCAGTTGTCTGGCAGGCTGGATGGGTCTGCTGGCCTTAATGGTGCTGAAGAAGGTGAATTTGGGTGGAGTGGACCCCATAGAGGTTACGCTGAGGACAGGCCTAGTTTGAACATCTGATCTTCCTCAAGTAGGTTTAGAACACCAGTGACCCCCCCCCACCGTAATGTCTGCTTTGGTCCCCATCCATATAAAGAGTCCCCGCTGTTAGGTTTTTAGGGGCCCTGCTGTTTCTATCCGTATAAAGGTATGATAATAATTAGTGATGTATAGCTTATGATTATATATATCAGATTTGAGAGGAATACATCAAAGGAATCTACTGACCATACCTAAGGTAGCGTGTAAATCAAACCTTTAATGTAAAAACACCTTGCATACTTTCATTTTTGCAAAACTTTGATTAAGTCTGAATAATGGAGGAAGTCTACGACTTGGTGGTCAGCTGATACTAACGCTAAGCTAAAATCGATGTTGTGTCAGGCTTGTCAATTCATAATCAGTTACAGGAATTGTCAAAGTGATGCGTAATTCAACAGAGACGTTTGGGAAAGAATCTTGCAAATTGTTCTCGTGTATGAAGCAGAAATAGTTTGTGGAGCTAAGTTGTGCAAATTCGGCACATAAATGGTGAGCCTCAACATCAGACCCACTCATTTCATCTTTTTAGAATGGTGCTGAGAACATCATAACCGTCTCTCAAATCCGTTTCACTTCTGCTCGTAATGCATCTGAATTTGTGCAGGAACCCAAACTTGTCGTAATTGGTATTCATCTGGTCAAGTCACAGTCGGGACGTGCCGCTTTGTGCAATGGTTTTATCCTCTCATCTTCCACTATTAATAGTATGATCGATCATTCGCATGACGCCGTGACGGGTGAGGAACCTGATCTGCCCTCCCACTGGGGCCCCGCCCACTACCCCAGGCCCCCCGTCATTGTCGATACTGCCCATCGTCACAGTTTCCTCTCTGCTAACACGTAACCATACTGATAATTCCCCAACTGGGGAACATCTATACTTCTGAAGTATGGACCTGTAAGTCGTATTTGGTTATGGCCCCTTTGGCAGTGGGGTCCCTAGGTGGTCCCTGCCCCCGGTCTGTAATGAATGTTAGACCATTAGAAAGATTTAGACGAGAACAAGTCATTCACATTCGGCCCAATAAAGCTCGTCAGTCCTCTCCACTTAACTCCTCCAAGGTGACATCAAGTTGAGGTTTGAAGGTCCCAGAAGTCCTCCTATTCACCACTTATTCCACGTGTCTTTGGTTTTCTGTGTGAAGAATAACTTCATAATGGTGGCATGAAGGTGAATGAGGTTTTGGTTTCCCCAGGAGCCCCCCAGGAGTTTTGTCAAGTGACGCCTGTTCTTATTGTGGCAGCCTGGCTGGACCAGTAGAAGACTCTGCTGACTGAGTTCAGTGCCCGTCACTATGGGGTTGCTGGTGCTCATTTCTAAAGTAAAGAATGCTAAGTATCTGCTTTTGTTTTGTTTTAATCACCCTTTGGAGCCCCTTGTATGCCCACCCCCACTCGCCCCCACATACACCAGAGCATCATCACTCCATTCATCTTTTTATTACAAAAGAATTGTCAAGTTGTAAACACGGATACTGATGAACATCCAGATTCAGAGACGGACCATGCAGGTTAAATGAAAGAAAGCCGAGCGCCTTGAAGGACGGTGGAGTGGCCACTGCCACCAGAACAGCGCTGTCCTACAAAGGGGGCGTTGGGCTGGCAGCTAATAAACCCACCAAAGCGACATCTTGGAGTCAAAATAAAATATCTATCTATACAGGCCTTGCGTGTGTCCAGGCTCGATCCTCTGGCTAAGGTCCGGCTGCTCTTGCCGAGGGCTTTGGGGGGTGTGTGTGTGGGGAGGGGGGGCTGGTGTAATGTGGAGACACTAGGGGGCATGAAGAGCAGCCTGCCCACCGAGAGGTTTGGCAATGGGCTCACTTGGCTGGAGTGGGCACCCCTGGCACAGGGTGGCAGTAGTTTGGCACAAAGTAATTGTCTGATGGGCTCAGCTATTTACATTCATAATGCTGTGCTAGTCCATCCATCTGCCACGGGGGGATGAGGGGGGGTGGTGTTCAGGTGTCCTGGTAGATGCAGGCGATGGATGGACAGGTGGTGTTGGCACTGCCTTTTGTGGTGATGGTCTGGAGGAAGCTGAAGGTCAGGTGGTGAGGAGAAAGGCGGCGGCTAGTCCTCAGATGGACACCTCATACTCCCTTGTGTCCTGCAGAAAAAATAAGCAAGCGGACAATCACCAGAATTACCATGGCCAGGCTGGGCTGATGACCACCTTTGCCTCCCCCATGTATACTTACCCCGGCTTCATACAGGGGGTTGTTGAAGTCAGACTCCACAGTGATGGGGCTGTAGGAGTGGGAGCTGGATAACGAAAAGCCAAAGAGGGACTTCCCTTGGAACCTGTAGGTGGCAGTAATGAGTAAAGGGTAAAGGAAGGGGATTGGGGCGGAGTTTTGGCTTCAGAAAAGGAAGAGAAGCCATCATGGGTGGGGCTTACTTGGTGTAGTACAGGTAAATCCCTCCAATCAGCAAGATGACCAGGATGATCGGCAGGAAGATGGCCAAGGCGATGTTCTTACCCTCAATCTGATGGGAGGGGTCAGTTGTCCTGGAAACTGTAATACAATAAAAGAGAGAATGGACAAATGAAAAAGTTAACGGTGGAAATCAGACACTTTCAACCTTACAAGTCAAAACTGAGATTGACAGAAGTGAGACTTGACCAGTATGACCCCGAGTCGCCATTTTTCTACTTGTTTTTTTTTTTTTCTCGCGTTTCACAAAATCAGAATCCGACAGGAAATTGGACGTCAACTCACATTCGTAAAAAAAAAAAAAAATCAGTTGTAGCTCTGTTGATGTATTTGCAGTGTGCAGTGCCGATCCACGATCTAATTATAAGGACTTGCCTTGGGGAGTTGATGGGCGGTTGATTATTTATGCCTGCGGAAGAGCAATTAGGCGCGTCTCCCGCGGTTTTCTCCCCATTGCGATAAAGACGCTGATGGGGGTGGCGAGTTTCGCGTATTTCTTTTCCTCTACAGGTAAGCAGCTAAAATACGCTTTTTGAAAGATTATTCGTTGTAACTTAGTAGATATGTATTCGGGCAAGGCTTCGTATTTCGTATTATTATTATTTACTAATATTTTTAAGAGCAACGCGTTAAAGACGCGGAGAAGCCGTTGCCGCCAAGAGGACGAGGCAGTACGAGTGGCACTTTCAGGACGCGCTTTTCAAAGAAAAAATTAAAAAGATCATTTAAGGGCAACAGTTTGAGTTCATACAAGTTTTATTTTTTACATCGGAAAGAAGGTATTTTTCAACCTTTGTGGTTGTGTTCAAAGTGCAGTACAGAAGACGTTGTTTATAGATGTCTGTGAACGCCAAATGCTATAAATGGCCGTGAATTTGAACGTGCTAATGATAAAGTGCTTTGCAGTATAAAAGCGACAAGCTACGATTAAATTACAGTATTTTTGCCAAAAAGTTTGCATTTATTTTTATTAATTCGTGGTAAAGATGTCGATTTCGGTAAACGAGGCGCAGTTTTATTAAGATTGATAATCCTATTTCTACAGCTCGTCATACATCAGTAGGCGCTCCAAAGTGCACAGCGATCGCCTCATAGCCTTCTCACTCAATGTCAACTAACAACGTGAGAAGACCTGACAGCAGTTGTTTAGCTGCCAAGTTTGCAGATGATGCGGCATTGATTGACACCTCTAACAACGCGGCACATTTTGAGGAGGAGGCCGAGAGGATGAAGAGATGGGGCCAGCAGCAGCAGCAGAGCGCCCCGCGCAGTCTGAGGAAGTCGAGATGGCTGATCACTGATTTTAGGAAAAACGTTGAACCAACGGACCTCAGAGAGCAAGTTGATAGAGTTGGTAGCATTAAGTACCTCGGGGACCATGTTAGATAACCGCTTGAACTTTAATGAAAACCGGCGGTTACAATTACAAAAAAAAAATTGGCAACGGCAGAGCGGCTGATTAAGAAGGACGAGGAAAGCGAACATCTCATCTAGCGACCTGCACGGCTCTTTATGAGAGTGTAGTGACTTTCCTGGCCTGGTTCAAGAGACTGTCCGTGACTAATAAAAATAATCGAACTGGGGTCTGCTCAGTGTGGACAACTTCAAATAGCACTTGAAGAACTGTATAACAAAACAGCGAATAGAAGATGATTGTAAAGGGCAGGGCACTCTGCATAGATAAGTGTGTCCAGCTTCCTGGGAGGTGAAAATTGCTGCCAAAATGTATTAGAAGTACTTTTATACGGTCAGTAGTAAGACTTTAAAATTGGCAAAATTCAATTTTGCTGAACTAAGCAATTGTTCTAGAATTGTTTATATATAATCACACACTCCTATATTTCACTAATTTGTATTTTAATGTGTGACTTGTATGAAAGAATGTGCTCTTGTATGTTGCTGACTGACTCGAAACAAGTTTCCACTTGTGGACGATAAAAGTAAACTAATTGGAGCTTTACATTTATTTATTTTATTTTTTTCTTCAGGGTCGTTGCACTGACCTCAAAATCCTTCTCATAAGCAAGGTTGCCAACTAAAATAACAATCTTGCAAGTATTGTTCAGTAATTAAAACACCTTAATAAATGGCTGTTTCAATACAGAGCACTGTCCAGTGGTAAAAGCAGGTTTGGTCACTTGAACGTGTACATTTTGTGTTGCCAAATCTAGCAAGTGCACCTTCTCTGGCAACTGTTATTGGAAGTTGTTTTAAATTATTATTGCATGGTGGCGCAGTGCTGCTGCCTCACAGTTAGGAGACCCGGGTTCACTTCCCAGGTCCTCCCTGCGTGGAGTTTGCATGTTCTCCCTGTGTCTGCGGGGGTTTCCTCGCACAGTCCAAAGACATGCAGGTTAGGTGCATTGGCAATCCTAAATTGTCCCTAGCGTATGTGCCTTGTGGTGGGCTGGCACCCTGCCCGGGATTTGTTCCTGCCTTGCGCCCTGTTTTGGATGGGATTGGCTCCAGCAGAACCCCGTGACCCTGTAGTTAGGATATAGCGGGTTGGGTGATGGATGGATAGATGGATGAACATATTCTTTACGGATTTTAAATTTTAATGATCTCTCATAACATGTAAACTTCACTGTAAATACTGTATGTAGAGACAGTGTTCCGTGCTCGGGTATGAAGAGTTTAATTTAAATTGGAACAACACAAAAATTTATTCCAAAATGTAATATGTAGCAAAAGTTTAATTTACAAGCGAACAAATTTTAGAAGAGCAAAGTTAATAGTTTTAATAATAAAGGCACTGTATATGAACTCTGATTCTGTACTCCATGTACTGCTGAATTTCTGCTTGTAGCTGGACTCCTTGGGAATTACTAATAATTGTAGTAATAATAATAATTACATTTATGTATCACTTTTCTCTTTCAAACATGCTTAGCTTCAGGTGGATTAACTGTCTGGAGGTGCCAACTTTGGTATTTTCTTTACTGAAATATATTCAATTTTAATCTTGCAAAGTTAAGTGGATGACACAGAACACTGCATGCAAATGCCAGCCCTGGATTTGTGTGCGCATTTCTCTGGAATTCTGACTCTTGTGATTAAATAAAAAAAAAGAGCAGGATGAGTACAGGCGGGGTGGGACAAGCTTGCCACTCTCAGAGGGCCCATCAATCCAAGACCACCCTGACCAATTATACTTGAGCATTAAGAGGAGCGGGCGGAGCAGTGGCAGGTTGGTTAGTGTTGGATTAAGGTTTCATCAAGCATTTGGAAGGTATGGAATATAAAAATAAGGGTTTTTTTTAAAAAAATGTGAATTATTTTTTTTTTGTGTGTTTGCCTTTCCATATTTCTCCGCTCTATGGCCCTAATTTCCCCATAAAAATAGAAAAATTCCCCCTTACCTGGCACATCCTGCCCATGATGATATGAGGTTAGCAAGGTGATGGAGGCAGGGCCATGGGAATGGAAATTCCTGGAGGGCTACATGGGGGTCTGTCAGTGTCAGGGCTGTGGCCTGCAGTGCCAGATTAGAAGCTGCACAGTGAGAGAACCCCCATGAAATACTGAGTAGGAGTTGATGTGGGAGAATGGACAGTATAGTGGTAGTAATACTGTCATATGTGCAGAGTCCTGTGAAATAAATTATTTTTTGTGTGAATAACTAACATTCAACATTTTGCTGCTCTCTGATGCCATAATAAATAACAATGTGTTGTAATAGGGACATGTGAAAGGTCCAATATAATGTGTCTGTATAGACAGACAGATATGAAATGTACCCTAAGATAGATGGGACACTATGAAGAGCAAATATAAAAGGCACTCTGAAGTAATAACACTATTAATATTTGTATTGTCCCACGTACAGGGAAGAGTGAAATTTTTACTTGCAGGTCCAACCAAAATGCAACATGTTGCTACTCTCTCCTGTGCTACGATAAAAACAACAATGTATAATAATTTTTAGGATTGTGTGTTTTAATATATATATTTTTTTAATAACTTGAACATGGTTTACCCTATTAAATATTGGTTTTGGGGTACAGAAGAGGGAGGAAGCCATTTCTCACATTTATTTCAAGGTCTGAAGTGTAATGACGGAGGTCCAGTTTCTGACCCCATTTTGTCCTCCTGTATATGGGAGACACCATTTTGTTTTTTTTCCCAATCATTATGATGCATGTGAGATTGCTAGGTGTGTGGTCTTAGATGTCACAACTTCTGTGTCATAATCATAAGTTCAATTGAGATGGTCATTTACTATTGGAGTTTAATGGATAAGACCCTCAAAGACTTTCTCGTAAAACTTTATTATTTGTCCCTTTTTCTGGAAACTTCAGCTTTGATGTTGATCCTCACATTTTTCTTTTGGTTTTGACAGTTTTGAGGGTCTCGATTGTCTGTGTTTTGATCCTTGCATGTCTTGTTTCCCAGTTATTACAGTGATCCCTCGCTATATCACACTTCGACTTTCGCAGCTTCACTCTATCGCGATTTTTTCTCATACACGCTAACGTCAGTATACATGTACTTTCTGAGAACTTTTATCTAAGCCCCACGATGGCTCCTAAACGTGCTGCTTTTTCTAAGCCTTCTGACAATAAAACTAAGTGCTGGAGGAAGATGCTTACTATCCAGGAGAAGGTGAAACTCTTGGATATGATCAAAGATGGCAGTACCCTACAAAAGCCTCCTCACGCATATGAAAAGACAGCGCCAGCAACTGCCTATCAAGATGTTCTTCAGCCGCGCACCCAGATACCTACAGCCTACTCTTAGTACTCCTTCAGCGGAAGAAGACAACGACACACCTGCTGAAGATACTGCACACCACCTGAAGACTCTGCTACTGAGGTTGTGCCTTCATAGGTTAGTGGTTGTGTGTAAGAACTGTGTGTGTGTGTGTAATTAAATGTACAGTAGAATACAATAATCTACTATATAAAAGCGGTCAGGATTGTCCTTCCGTTCCGTAAAGCGTAGCGGTATTCTGCTTATCACAGACTTACTACTTGCGGCTTGCGGTATGAAGCGACGCGATGTGAGCAGAGTTCTGGTGCTCCCATCGTTCCCTTGCTTTTGTGCGCGATGTGCTGGAAAAATAGACAAAATTATGTCTCTGGAAATAATTAATGTTGATGGAGTACAAATGCCTCACCACGTAGTAAATATCAGGGGAGATGGTGCTTGCTTATTCTCATCTATAGCTTGTTTAGTGCATGAAACTCTGTCTTTAGCGGTACAGATTCGGGCTGACATTGTACGACTTTGGACAGGCACTCGAGGGGATACAAAAACGTAGGTTTTCGGGAGATGTTATGAATGGGCACTTTAATGTTCTCATTCTCTACACTTACATGCCTGATGTACACATGGAGCGCACACAAATTGAGGATAAAAGTCGGTCGCCTTAAAAGGCGGGTGAGCCTAGTAATATATTTGTAATGTCTTATTTTCTCTTATTTTGTCTAATGTATTGGGTAATACGAGTGCAATGGTGACTAAAGTGTGTTATTTCATGTCTAGAGGGCTCTAATAATGTTAAAAAACGTATTTAGAAGGTCGTAAACAGGTTTTCTATACTCTAACTGCAAAAATATTCGATTTATAAATAAAGAATCCTACTTCGCAAAAATTCATTTATCACGGTAGAGTCTGGAACGGATTAACCGTGATAAACGAGGGTTCACTGTAATAATAATATCTATTAATATATATATATAATTCACTAAGGCAAGACACCCATGGAAAGCACGCCGAAAGGGGCGTGGATTCACTAAGCTGCCGACAAGTAAGACACCTGTGGCGTATGCAGGAAGGAGCCACGCCCACCAACTCCAAGACCATTGGATACGACGACAACTCGCAGAGCCACGCCCACCAACTCGGACGCAATGACACAGAAAAAACGGTGTCATTTATATTCGTCTGTCGTAGAGGCCACATGCACTTCCGAGCCACGTTGACTGTTCATAGAGGCATGTTTCTTGTGGAGGTGAATCTCCGTATACAGTGTGTAAAACGGTTTGCGAGGGGTATCCCATGGGATCCTTACAACAATCCTTTACAACTGAGGTTAAAACACAATGAAGTAAGCAGTCTTTAAAAACCGAGTTTTCGGTTACGACGCACGACCACGTGCACCATAGCAAACTGTTTTACACGCTACATACAGCAATTCGCATCCGCGACAAACATGCGTCTTCTTCACTCACGGACATTTAGAAGTGTTCAATCATCAATAAATAATTATGCGGCGTTTGTTATGCCGCGGGTTCACTATTGTGTTGTATGTTGCTCTTTCCAGAGTTCCATCTTTTCATTCACTTACTGTTGTATTCTCACACCAACCCGTTTTAGACAACCGTGTCTTTCCAGAAGTGTTTAGCATTCAATAAATAATTATGCATGAGATTGAGCGTGTGTCTACCCGGCGCAGAGAGGCGTGGGTAAGCCGTTGAACCCCATTTGGGCTGCAAACCGTGGAATTCCCATTAAGTGCGACTTATACGCTCCCACTGGTTACGTCCCTACCCTTTGTACACACCCCCCTCCCACCTCGCTCCTACCGTGGTCGAGTGTCTTGGTGGATTATATATAGAAAAGCAGCCAAAACCGCACAGAGCAATGAAAAGTCTACGTGAGACACAGGTGCATCTGGACTATGCAAAGACGACAACGACTCAAGTGATGAGTTGGAGGTGGGCACATGAGCAGGCAGTGTATACTGAACGAGAAATCGGCAGACTAGCATGACGGAGGAAGCGGAATGGACATATTTCTCCTCTCCTCCCGTTCCACCCTCCGTGCCTGAACGCTGTGCACCCCCATCCCTCCGTCTGGCAGGAGGAGGCGAGATGGCGGTCCGCCAGTTTTCAGTCACGGACGATTGTGTGTTGGTTCGTTCTGTTACAATGTTGCTTTTCTTGCTAATTTATTACTTTACCGATTTTTCAAATGTTATTTTTCTCCCTGTGCTTAAAAATCATTAAAAAACCGGCCTGATTATGCGGCGTATGGTTTGCCGCGGGTTTGCTAGTTATTAATAATGTTAGAGAGAGAGAACAGTAATTGGTAAATATAGATGTAAAATGTGCTACATAACAGATTTATATGGTGCCTTTCATATCTGTGCCCCATGAAAGCTGTAACAGATATGATAGACGTGTTATAGTGGTACTAGTAGCAGTTCTATTGATAAAAGTTTGGTGAGCTGATTGCGTTACAAGTGGACAACAGTGGCATGTCTGCTGCTTTTCACCTATAGAATCAAGCTGATGATCATTTGTGTGTTTTTATTTTGTAATAAAAAATAGAAATGTCCATCTTGTTTAGGAAAATGATGATCCCTTCTTTGCCACTGTGTTAAGTTTTTCCACTTGTCTCATTGGCTATTGCTGTGATATCTGAAAAACTTGCCATTTTTCTCCCTTCATACTATGAGATTTGTAGTCCTAAACATTAACCATTTTGTAATATTTATAATGTGAAATTTCGCAGCAATGGTCTTTGGGTGCAAATTGGGGAGGTTTAAGATTAACCATGATGTACGTTACAGGATAATCCAGGAAGATAATCATTCAAGGCCTGCATGCAATTGGGGGTGTCCACAAGGTTGAGTGTGCCCTCAGAATCCATCCGATTACTCTGCATTGTATGCCTAGCATAAGCTCGATAGCCGCATCCGATCAAGATACACATGTGCTCTACTTCTTGGTGGAACAGGAACTCACCTTCCAGTTTGCGGCCATCCAACAGCTCTTCATAAGCTACTGTGAACAAGAGAGAAGATTGTTAGACAGGACTGTGTAGATGACCGTGGTGGGGGAGTGCAGTTTGGGATGCTGATTCTGGTTTACCTTTACAGAATGGGGGAGGGCTGTTCCACTGCGAGGGGTGTCCTTCAACACATGTGATGGTGACCTCTCCAATCAGCTCGTAGCCCTCGTAGCAGAAGAAGCGCAGGGTCTCGCCAACGTGATAGCGGTGCTTGTAAAGCGTCTGGTAGCCATTCTCTGGGACGCCAGGGTTCGAGCAAGGCTCGTATTTCACTGCAGTGTGAGGGCAGAATAGTTAGTCAGAAGTGTTGAACAGGCAAGGAAAAAGACAGCATGAGGCCTGACCACCAGAGGGGGGCAACAGAAGATGCAGGAGCAGGTTATCCCACCTTTGCCAATCCAGGCCATTTCCACATATTTTGGGAATACCCTTTGAGAAAGAAGCTTTTTGGTCCAATGGTGCCTTTCTTCTATTTTCCATTCTTGTTGTTCTTTCTCTCTCCTCATCCTTTTTTCCTGCCTAGTCTCTGTCTCTGTCTCTCCCTTGGCTGTCTTGCAGCAAAATCGGCACAAATAACCTGCTGCAAATCCACAGACTCCAACCAGACTTGCCTGGGAGGCTTCTTTTGTTAGTTTAATAAGAATTAAAGAGGCATCTGGGACTAATTTAAGAAGGGGTGCACGGGATCAAGATTATTCTGAAGCTGGTGTCAGGTGGTACTCACAATTGATCAAAGAGGGTACCCTTCTGTCATTTGTCATTTTCAGCCTCCAATAGCTTTGTACAAATACAAGAATTACTATGAAGGGCTGGGGGAGTTAATTTAGTTTATCTTGAGTTAAGGGTGACCATTGTTCTAACTAAAACGTATCTGCATTTGATTGGTTTACTCTCCAATAAATAACCAATTGCAAAAAAACATCAGCAAGATTAAGTTAAGCAATGTAAAGGGCACTTAGCCATGTGGGAGGTTTATGAGGGGGTGAATGAACAATGAATGGAGGGGGCTGCCCTAGAGAACACTGCAATAGTAATCTTCATAAGAATAGGCCATTCACCCCAACAAGCCAGCCAATCCCATTCACCCCGACTTTCGCAAAATCGCAAAGTTTGAAGAACCCTAAACTTGTGCTGTCCACCACACTACTTAAGTCATCAATTATGTGTGTCTGTAGTTTGTGTAAACATAAGCTTGGTAAATCTACCTGTCGAGTTTAAAACGTTATCCTCGTGTTCTTGTTGAAGACCCAATTTTAAAATTCTAGCTCTGGCCCACTGTGTTCATTCCATTCGAAATGGCGAACACTAGAAGCAGGTCTGCATTTGCTTAACGCTTTAACGTTTCAGGTACTTCAGATTTCCTTTCCATGGTCACCAAGTCAGCCTTGCTGCTTCTCTCTGGACTTTTCTCTACAGCTGCTATGCCTTTTAAGTAAAATGGAGACCAGACCTGTACCCAGGACTCCAGGTGAGTAAACATAACCTGCCTTAATTTGTGCTGCACCCATTAAGGGTACTCCATTAGCCTTGTTAGTGTCCACTGTCTGGATATACTGTAGATTAGTGGCCAGTCCACTGTGACCTCCTAGTCCCTTCTCATTCATTGCATTTTTGAGTTTCAAGTCTTCCAAAGTGCATTCTTATCTAACAGTTTTTTTGCTTTGCACGTGTAATACGTTACAATTTACCTACATTACCTTTGACATCAGTGTTGCTGTCAGGCCTTCTGTGGTGATGCAGCTGATTCTCCATTGTCTGTTATGATTGTGTCATCCTTAACCAGCTTGAAATGTATTTTCTTAACAGACAACTTATTGATATTTAAAAGAGCAGCAGCAGCCTCTGCTGGCCCCCAGTTTTAATCTCCCTTAACTCTGATACTGTTCTTCATACCATAGACCCTTGTTCCAGGTGTTTAAGCCCATTGTCCCCCCACCTCCACATTGCTTCTTCTATTCCCAGCCTCTCCGAACAAAAGCTTTCTACCAGGCTAGCTCAATGCTCTCATGGAATTCTCTTAGAAGGTAACAAAAGGATAAGATCAAAGTGGAACAGATGAGATTATTTATCTTGACTTTCAGAAAGCATTTGATAAGGTGCCACATGGGAGGTTGGGCATCAAACTAAAAGAAGTGGCAGTTCAGGGTGATAGATGGGTGTAGAATTGGCTCAGCCACAGGAAGTAGAGGGTGATGGTACGAGGAACCTCATCAGAATTGGCCGATGTTAAGAGTGGTGACCAGCAGGGGGCAGTGCTGGGGCTGCTGCTATTTTTAAAATCTATATGATTTTAGATAGGAATATAAGTAACAAGCTGGTTAAGTTTGCAGATAATACCAAGGTAGGTGAATTAGCAGATAATTTGGAATCTGTTATATCATTACAGAAGGACTTAGCATACAGGCTTGGGCAGATTTGTGGCAGATGAAATTTAATGTTGGTAAATGTAAAGAAGTACACATAGGAAGTAAAAATGTAAGGTTTGAATACACTTATGAAAAGGATTTAGGAGTCGTAGTGGACTCTAAGCTATCGACTTCCAGACTGTGTTCAGAAGCCATTAAGAAGGCTAACAGAATGTCAGGTTATATAGCGCCTTGATGTGTGGAGTACAAGTCACAGGAGGTTCTGCTCAAGCTTTATAATACACTGGGGAGGCCTCATCTGGCATACGGTGTGCAGTTTTGGTCTCCAGGCTACAAAAATGACATAGCAGCACTAGAGAAAAGTCCAGAGAAGAGCAACTAGACTGATTCCAGGGCTACAGTGGATGAGTTAGGATGAAAGATTAAAAGAGCTGAGCCTTCGCAGTGGTGAAGAAGAGACCTGGCTGAAGTGTTTAAAATGATGAAGTGAATGAGTCCACTGGATCGAGACTATTATTTTAAAATGAGTTCATCAAGAACATGGGGACACAGTTGGAAACTTGTAAAGGGTAAATTTCTCAGAAACATTTGGAAGTTTTTCTTTACACAATGATAGACACTTGGAATAAGCAACAAGTAGTGTGGTAGACAGTCAGACGTTAGGGACTTTCAGAACTCGACTTAATGTTTTTTTAGAAGAACTAAGTGGATAAGATTGGCGAGCTTTGTTGGGCTGAATGGCCTGTTCTCGTCCAGAGTGTTCTAATGCTCATTTCTATACCTCTCTGCCATTTTCTCATGTACAATTAAACACTGTCTCCCTGTCTGCACGCATGCTGGCTGTTCTTTAACATCCTTCTTCACATGTGATGACCAATCTATTCCTTAATAGTTCCATTATTTTTTTCCTGTGATGTGTATTTGTTTACTGGCCTGCAGTTGCTCTGATTAACTCAATCATCCTTTTTATGCAATGAGATCACATCATGTTAATTAGCAGTCACTAAGAATGTCTGCCATGTGCAGTGATTTTTACAAAGTCGTGCCAAGGGTTTCTCAGTTATCACTATTGTTCTTGAGCACGCTTTCATACTAATCTATGTAGCAATGTGGTGTTATGGGTCCACAGCTCGTTGAGCAAAGGCCATTCATTTTAAATAAATAATCGACGCGCTCGCGGCTTAGCGAGTCGTTGGGCCATAGCGAGCCGTGGGACGATCCGTAGGGTGTGGGCGTTTCTCACCTAGTGCACAGGTGAGGAACTGCCCACATTCGTGATTGTCTCATGGCTAATGCTGCAGCTGCTGTGGCCCTCGTCATTTTAAAAAGCGCGAGTCGGTTGTGAGGAGGAAAAAAATGGAGAGAAAAAAAGGAAAGGAGAGGACGGAGGTTACCGGGAGCAGGAGAGGAAGCAGGTCGGTGAAAGAGAGCGCGAGCCGCGAAGAGCGAGCTCGTGGACAGCTGCGTGGAAGCTGGGTGTTAGGCCGACACCCAGGTGTTTGTGTTGATGTCGCTCCCGCTGAGCGATCAGGTAGCGGGAGTGACCAAGGGAAGGCGACTGGCCGCAGAGAGGCCATGGAAAGGCAGCGGAAGTCGGGAGACTTGGTGCTGGAATCCCCAACGTGGGCGACCTGGCCGTTGTGGGAAACCAAGTTCTCAGGGACTGGGATGAGTGCCATACCGGAGCCAGGGATCGGGAGGTCTCCAGTCTCGTGTGTGTGTGTGTAGAAGAGGGCAGCTACAAAGAGCGTCTTGCCTGCTGCTAGGCCCAAACGGGATAAGCAGGTGAGACGCTAACAGAAATGTTACACCGGATTTGTTATTGTTTTAAAGATTTCTTCCTAAAGAAGATTTTTAACCTCTCGTTTTAAAGGATTGTTTTTTCTATTGTTTTAACCTCCACGTTTTCATTTTATTGGATTATTTATTGAACTTGGAAACACTGCACTATGTATTTGTGGACACTGTTTTGTTTTGATGGACAGTTTTTAATAAAAGCACTATTGCACTTTTTGTATACCTTCCCCTTGCTCAGTTATTTGCCTCCAATGACTAGCTCACTCGGTAACATTATCGACGGTGTTGGGTTCAAGTGCTTCCAACAGCCATGGGAGTGTGGAACCTGAACTCACATCGTCACAAGCACTCTATACACACCCCAAAACCCTCTGTCCCTCCTAGTCAGTCCATCGTCTTCTTCACATGCGTAAGCCTCATTTGAGATTTCACAATGGAATGACACAAATGGCCAGGGCTGGGGCCATTCGCACATGCAGACAGAGTGAAGATCAACTCACAGACGCATTTCGGCATGCGGTCACTCCACTTCGGCGTCCCGGTGTCCCGGCTATAGCAGGTGATGCTTGAGCTTCCCTCCAGCTGGTAGCCCTCGGAGCAGGAGTACTGGACCTGTGAGCCCACCACAAAGCGCTGGTCGGACACCATGCGCACTCCATTGGCGATTTCGCCCGGATTGGTGCAGGACAGGACTATTAAAGGAAGGAAAGTTGTTAAAGCCTGGCAGCATGGCGCTGGCAGAGTGGGTGAGTGGGGGGCACTTACTCTTCTGACAGCTGGGTGGGATGTTGCTCCAGGAGAGGTCCCATTGGCAGGTGAGGATGTCTGAACCAATGATGTCATAGCCGGGCTCACATTGGTAGGTGACTACGGTGCCACGGATTAAGTCGGGATGTGACGACGTCTTCCAGCCAAATTCAACCACGGGCAGGTCTGGGCAGGTATCATTACGGGACACCTCTGAAATACAAGGAGAGGAGTTGGGGGTGGTTGGCCATCTTGGATGACCCAATCAAGTAGAGGCTTACCTCGGTAATGAATGATGAACCCCTGACTCATTGTGAAAATGGGGTCATTGGGGTCACTTTGAAACTGGATCGTCACATCGGCCCCACTAGAGTACAGCCGGAAGCGCTGATGGGAGCCCATGTACTGCCCGATGACATGCGAGGTGAGGTCATCACCATCAAAGATTGTCAGCACATCGCTGCGACGGATGTTGAGACTGGCAAGCGGAAAGAAGAGACTGATTTTCAAGGACTGGACTGAACTCCTGATACCCCACAGATGTGACTTCAGACTCCACCGCTTGCTTACATTTCGATGTCCAGCAGAATCCTCTTGTCCTCCTGCACATGAATTCCCCAGACACAGTCCTGTCCTTTCCCATATGTCTGTGGCCAGTCAGGTGACAGCACTGTGCCAGAGGACTCAGAAATCTCCCCGCCACACAGAGCTGAGGTGGACAGGTCAAGAGAGGAGACAGGCAGATAGATGGACAGGCCAAAGGAGACAGGAGAGGCAAAAGATAAAGAGACGGTCAGATCAGATCATGAGAAGTAGGAGGACACCTTGGGAGAGAAAGAGGGGGGGAAAAAAGTGGACCACGCAGGGAGAAGTGGACAGCTGGGCAGAACAAAATGAAACAGATCAGTGGGACAACGGCCAGACAAGTAAATTGGACAAACCAGGGGGACAGTGGATCACATGTAGGGAAATGGACGACAGAGGAAACCAAAGAGGGAGAGAGACCATGAGGAAAAGACCAGTAGATGATGGGTGGAGAAAACCATTGAAAAACACAAGGAAGTGGACAATGGAGGAAGATAATGAGAAAAAGTGGACAACAGGTACGGATGTGAGTAGGAGCAATAAAGAGGAAAAACGGGGAGCTAAAAAGGGACAGAAGACCATACACTTAAGACAGAAAGGGGGTAACTCGAAAGAGAGAGAGGATCACATAAAGAAAGAGAAAATACAATAAGACACTTTGGTCACGAAAACTTGGAAGCAATGATGGACCATTCAGGAAAGAAATGACAGCTAAGGTGGATGAGTATGGTGGCACAAGTGGTCATGAGGAATGCAGAAGAGGAAACAGCCGAGGGAGGTGGATTCACCAACAAGATGGAGGTGGGAAGGTCCAGTTAACTGGACAGGTCAGGAGAGCCGTCTGGCACTGAGATGAACAGATGAAGAAGGCCAAAGGAGAAAATGGAAGTTAAAAAGACCAACATGCCAGGTGGGGGGGAGATGTGCAGCATAAAGGAAATGAGTCGATTGGATAAGACAGTAAAGAGAGAGAGCTGGCAGACTTGGCCAGCCCACCCAGATGAGATGGGGGAGGACAGGTGCTGCCCACTCTTACCCCGGCAGACCGGCTCGCTCTCGTTCCAGTGGGGGTCAGTGGGGTCCACACACTCGATGACGCTCGAGCCTTGCTCCATCACGTAGCCGGACACACAGGCAAACTCCACCAAAGTGCCCACATGGTAGGACAGGTCAGAAGTGGTGAAGTTGCCATGGGCCAGGAAAGGCTCATAGCAGTGGTCGGCATCAAATGCTGCAAGGCAAGTGGGCATGGTGGGCATCAGTCAAGGTATAGGAGACAGAGGTGGACACACGCAGTGATGGAACACGGTCCAGGTGCTCACCTTCATAACGCAGGGCCAACAGAAGGGGGATGCCCGAGTTTTCAGATAGCAGCTCGATGTACAGAGATGTCCCGTCACTCACGATGCCCCTCTCAGGAATATCGTCCAAGTCGGAGTCAAACTGGAGTGGTGCAAGTGGACTGCTCCCACTGCGGATTATGAGCCTGGCAGAAGAAGAGGAGACATAGTTAACTGAGCCACCAGGAGCGGTTGAGCCTGAGACGCAGAAAGTTATGCCCACCTGTCACTGTCCTCGTCCAAAGCCACTCTCTCGAGATGCAGGTGCAGTCGGCGTCCCTCTGCCGCCTCGATCAGCCAATGGCAGCTCAGGTTGTTGCTGTGGTTACTGGCCGGGTAGGGAGAAAGGATCCGGCCCAGGGTGGCATTGCGGATTATGCCTCCACATGACACGGCTGCACAGTGAACAAAAATGGACATCGGTATCAAATCTCAATGGGCCTAAAGCTAGGAGTGGCCTTGGTGGCAAAATGATATAGAGGGCCAAGCAATTTAAAAGTGGGCATGATTGACAAGAGGACATATTGCTGGAATTAAAATGGGGGCAGATGGCAGAGCCATGCTGAGTGGGTACCCTACAGGCTGGACATAGAAAGACAGACAAACGGATTGAAAGGTACAGACCTACGCAGGTGGGCTCTGGTCCACTCCAATGTGGTCGAGTCGAGTTAAGACAGGTGAGAACATCGTGACCTCTGACTTCATAGCCTGGATCACAGTGAAATTGGGCGGAGCCTCCCGGGTGCAAGTCACTGACGGATACGCCCCCGTCAGAAGGAGACAACGGGAATGAGCAGGAGAGCAGGTAGGCTGAAGTCGGAAAGAAGGGGGCACAAAATGAGATGTAAGTACACAGCAGGAAAACTGAGACACTCCCCGCGCTGGCTTCACCCACTGTGCCCGCTTCTCCAGTGCCAGCACACTCGGTGAGATGTAGACTTGGAGTGACAGGGCAATCTGCTGGCCTGCAGCACCAACTCACTCAGACATTTTGTTCACAGAAGTGGATCGCCAGCCAAATGTCCCCCAAGCACCCCACGTGTCTCTGTGTGTGTGGAAAAACTCCACTGGCCGCCAAGTCACAGACATTTAGAACACGGCTGTCATGTGTCACTGAGGATTAGGGGGCAGGGCTGGACCTCTGGACTGTACACTACAAGTGGCTGAAGGACTACACGAGGCAGAAAAGCACAGAAGAGACAAGTCGGGCTTATACAGTAGGTCGCAATAAGAGGCACGGTGGGCAGGATGAAGATGAACTGGACATGGTAGTGCTGTGTACTGGAGAGAGGTGGTCCGGGTGGGCTGGACAGGTAAACTGTGTGAAGTATGGAAGACCTATAAGTGACAAGAACTGAATTAGACTCCCAGTGGACAGGTGAGTTTAAAGTGGACTGGTGGGAGTGAAGTGGATAGGTGGTGCGTTATGCAATGGTGATGAGAGGGTGAGGTGGGCTGGTGTGTGAAACAAACAGAATGGGAATAGGAAAGATGAGGTGCTGAGAATGAACAAGTGAAGTAAGACCACACAGGTGAACTGGACCAGTGGAACACCACAGCGCAGAGACCAGCAGGTAAGAGAAGACCAGACAGAATGGAGCAGGACAAGAAAGACAAGTGACGCGAAGAGCAACTGTACAGACCAGTATGACAGAGAGGAAGAAGACCAATTAGAATGAATGGATGGGGCGGTGTAGATGAAGGACGAGAGGACAAGTGAGCTAGCTGTGTACAGCAGACAGGCCCATAAACTGAATTAGACTGGCAACAGCCAGGTGAATGTGAACTGGACAAGTGGAGTGCGATGAAGTAGACCTGATGGGACAGAATAAGCTGGATATGTCAAGTCTGTGAATTAGACAGAATCAGGTAACGGGGGCAAATAACACAAAGATGAACCATGCAGAGCAGTGTGGCTAATGGGCAAGTCTGAAAGAGAGGAGACCAGTGGGGTGGTCCAAATTAGAGAAGAGAGAACATGGTGGGCAGAGTAGGTGAACAATGGGAGTGAAGGAGAACAAAACAGTGTGGACAGAGCAGTAGATGAGGAATGGACAAGTGTGAAAGAGAGAAGACAGGCGCGTATGAAAGAACACATGAGGTGGCATGAATCAGAGGATAGGTGATGGATGTGGCTGGACGTTATGCAGTGGAGATGAGAGGGCGGATGAGACTGGACAGGTGAGTCATATGCAGTTGGCGGAATGGGATAAGAGAGCTAAGGGGTATGAAGCAGGTTAGACTGATAACGGACTAGTGTGAAGTAAGAACCCCCCTGGTGAGCGTGCACTTCACAGATGTTGTGGTATGAAGTAGAGTTGGGCGGACACAGTAGGAAGGACAGGGGAACACTGACTTAGGGTAAGGGTTAGTGACAACGATGAGCTGTACAGAGCAGTAAAAGATGGATAACAGGCAAGTGCCAAAGAGAGGAAACATGTTAGCATGAAAGAGCAGGCAGAGTTAAGCGATTAAAGCAGGAGGGGGATAGGATGGGCTGGGCGGGTGAACTGCGGGCAGCAGGCCGAATGGGAAGAGTGAGATGGGTGGCACAGAGTGAGTTAGACTGATAACAGACAAGTAGACTCGGGGGGGGTGGGGTCATAGTGTGTGTGTGAGTGACGTCAAGTGGAGATGAGAGAAGCAGGTGAGCATGGCAGGTGAACTGTGAGCAGCAGACAGAGCAGAATGAGATGGGCAACAAACAAAAGGCTGGGAGTGAGAGGTGGATAGCTGGACTGGCTTGAAGTGAAGTGCTGGGCTGTACAGCACAGAGTGAGCTGTGACATTGAGATGACAAGATTACGCAAATGGGTAGGCAGGTAAGACGCAGAAGAGACCGAGAGCGGAGCAAGCGGGACCTCAGACATGGCTCAGCGTGCCAGACACTGTCCACTGACCTTGATAGTGCAGCTTGAAGACTCCTGGAGAGGACGGCTGGAAACTTTGGAAATGAATCAGGACCTGATTGGTGGGACTGCGGATCACCTGGCCTTCAGCCAGCAGTGTCTCGTTGGCCAAGAAGACCGGCCCCTCCCCTCCAAAGCTCTCGATTCTCAAGGACTCATCCTTGGACAGGTTGAGGTGTCTGACCTGAAGGAGGACCAGAGAGGCACATTTAGTGAGCCAACAGCACCTTGGCGGATGGCAGAGACGGAGGCTAAGAAGTGGACAGAAGTGTCACCTGGAGCTCCACGCCATAGCCCATGTAAACTCGAATGGTGTAGGTGCAGTCCAGGCTGTGGTAGAATCCAGACCCAGTAGGCTCTGGAGACTCGATGAACCCATCCTGGGCACTCAGGTTGGAACTGTATTGCACTGGTAGTGAGAGACACACAAAGAGTTGGCCAAAGGTGACCATCGAATGGCCTGCACTGTGAGCGGTGCCCACCATGTGCTTACCTGGCATATGCACAGTGGTGATTGTTGTGGTTGTGATAAGGGTCGTCGTGGTCTCTTCACCCCCTGCTCTTTCATACACCGATGACATGGTGGACAAGGCTGAACCCTTGGACTTTCCAGGTAGGGTGACGGAGGAGGCGGACATGACTGCTGTGGTCAGTGCACCTGCAAATGTCGCTGTGATGCCAGGATCTGATTGGGTAATCAAAGGAACCGCTTGAGTGGGGTCAGTTGTGGTGCCTGTGGAATGGAGGTGACAGGAGGTCAGAGTCCAAACGAGCCAATGTGCCACTAATGACCATTATGTGCTGCCAACCCTCACGACCCTCCTGGGCGGGCCATTAGGCTAAACCTCATCTGCTATGTTACTGTCACATGCAATGAGGGCACACCACTCGCCTGTGCTTCATGCCACTCCACTACACTGCTGAAAGATGGCACACCCTAAACGCAGCACGGGTCACTCTGCTGAGCCCCAGCTTAGCCTGTCACTGCACACTACTGGAGTGAGGTGAGCAGCGTGTCATGTCACTTGGCTCAGTAGAGTGCAGAATGCGTTACCTCACCACACACTACCTGCACGATAGCTGCATTGTAGCAAGCGGTACTGCTCACTCTGTTACACTTCCAACTCAATCAGGTGGGCTGAGCCCTCTGCATGAGGTGGCTGCTATGCTACACTACACCAGCATACTCTGTATCACAGTTCAGGTGAGATGACACCTCATCTCGGCCCACTCTACTGCACAATACTGCCCTGCAGTCCCATCCTGTCCCTTGTACCGTCACATTTCACACACTTGGACAAACAGCAGCTCTCCCTGCCGTCCTGCAGTCCACTCTGATCTACACTCCACAGAGTGACACGGTGTGTCATGCACCAGGCGGCACTCCACTGCACTCTGTTCACGTGACAGTAACTGAACATCACTGCCCTTACTGTCACAGGCCACTGCACTCCTCCTGATACTCTGCACACTCTTCCCTTGGTGCTCTCTCAGTCCACCCATTCCAACAGAAGTTCATCTATACCCCCTCCTAGTGTGCCCTCCTGGGTGCCATTCTAGAATACGGTGCCAACAGTCTGCCCTGCGGCCGAGTATCGTTCGAATTGTTGTTCTTGCTGAGGCCCCAGTGCCGCCACATTGATGGATGGATGTTTTACTGTCAGCTCTTCTGAGAAGTTAAGGATTTTAGTTTAATGAGTTGAGTGCACACGACAGAAGCGGAGTGGAGCTCTCGGCTGTACTGCACTTCCATTTACCCTGCTGCATTGCACCTACTTCTTCTCTTGAACCTTCTGCCTTTGTCAGGTGTTTTGACATCACTGTCACTAATAGTCACGTATCTGTGCTCGGCCTCGTTCCACTTTAGTACCCTGAGCTGCACTATGCTCTGTCACACTTATGCCACCATCGTGCAGTTACTTTACTATGCCATCCTTCTAAGTGCCGTCTCTTGATATGTTCTGCCATGTCCTCCACTCTACTGCCACTCAACCGTCATCCTACTTCTGATCCTGTTGCTCACTCTACCGCACACTGCCGCTCACCCGCTTGTTTATGGCACCTCATTCAATGTCTCTTTAGGCTTTGACAGTTAGCTGAGTGGCACATTGAGGTCGCGGCTCACCCCACATGGCAGGAGACCCCACAGCCCCCCTACACATCAGTGCCTTTACCGGAGTAGGTCTGTTCCTGGCCCAGATAATCTTTCCTGAGCAGAGATGCGTGGATGAGCTGCCTGAAGGAGGTGGACGAGGCGGGTACAGTGTCCGCACGCTGAGTGGACAGCATGATGGGTGCTGCTGTGGACCCAAGTCCGTCGTCAAGTCCTGTGTCTTCATCCGGTGCCAAGGGTAGACCTAGAGAGGAACAAAACAGAGTGTCACCACATCAGCAGCGGGCTACATGTGTCTTCTCCAGGTCTCCGTCTGCCCCGTGGTGAGCAGTGCCACTTGATATCGCTACCCTTGCTGCCTGACCGATGGCTCCTTTGAGGATTGTGAAAAGTATTCAAAGTGTGTGCCCAGCCAGCACCCGGGGTCTTCATTGTGCTGGGTTCACATCCTCATGCCCTTTGCTCTCCTGTCTGATTTTGTGCTTATTTCTCTAAAGATTTGTCCAGACCCCCTCTTTTTCAAAGGGTGGTGGGCCCATTTCTCTCCCATGCCTTACCCTTATTCTAGTTAGAGCCTGTGCCCCTCACTGGCCCAGATGGCTGTGCCCCCCAAGTCCTCTTCATGTTTCTGTCTCAAAGCCATCATCACCTTTCTCCTCAGATGGGCACCCCACCTTTTTCTCTGTACTTGATTCCCTTGTTTTTGCCACCAAGCCCACTTCTTGATTCATCAGAGTTTTGTGCCCCCTCCCCTTGTTTTATAGACTCCTTCCCCCCCATTTTTTATCCATCTGCCTTCTTTTTCCCTTCCAAGACTTAAGCCTTAAATTTTTCTGTCAGCCTTTTGTCCCAGTGTCCACCCTTTGCTCAAAATCCAAGTGGCCTTTTCATCATTTGAATTAATCTCTGCCCCCGTTATCTCTAATGACCCACCGTATTGTTAGTGCCCTGCTCCCTGCCCGTCAGTGCCTACTGCTGCAAGTCTCAGATGCCATGTGAAGGCACATCAGGCTTCAGGTCTCCAGGCTGTCACTTTTATTTTGCTGAGAAGGTCAGCAGACCTGAGCGTCTTTCTCTGTACTCCCCAGGGCGGCAGATTTGGGTGGGTCAGTTTTTAACACCTAAATCTTTTTGTGGCAGTTACAATAGCACAGTATACCCCTCAGTGTTGGGTGATGTGCAGCACTACAGCACCCCATACCCCATTACACTCTGGTTGTATTCACACAAGTACAAGAAACAGACTCGTGAATGTGCGCATGCATATGTTTGTGCCCCCCTCCCACTTTATTCTGCACACTCCCACCACCATGGCACGCAAATGTAGTACAGATGGCACGTCCAGCCAACATGCAATGTGTCACAACTCTGTGGGGCCATCAGAAGCAAAAATAGGCAGATAGATGTGAAAGGCGCTATATAACAGACAGATGAATGTGAAAGGCACTATATATCTGTCTGTCTATTAAACAGAGCCTCTCATATCCATGTATTACAGAGCTGCTCATGGCTGTCTATCGGTTCCCTTCAGATTTTTCTATCTTTATCTGTTATATAGCCTTTCTATACATGTATTCTGTCTTATCTGCCTAGTACAGTGTGCCGTTCATATCTGATGTATCTGTCTCCTATAGTGTCGTTCATATCTATTAATCCATCTCCACATTCTAAATTGTCTCTTAGATATGAGGGCAGACAGGCACACTCAGGCCCCTGTAAACTGATGAAAGTGTGAACCTGAGATCCCAGCCCCACACACACACACACACACACACACACACTGCCCAGTTGTGTGATGTTCCTCGCACACTCTCATTCAGGCCTTCAAATCGCTCAAAGCCATTTCACTCTCACCCTGCCTAAGTGGCACTCCTGCGGGCACATGCATTTGCACACAACTGTGTCTCACCCAGCTCCAGACACGGCTGTCTTGCACAAACCTCGACCTTTGCGTACCCTTACACACTCTCACTGTGTCCTACACACACACTCGCGCACACTCGCTTATTGTCAACTAACACATGACAATCTTGCACAATTCCATTCATATTCCAGCGATACTTCACTCTTTCACGCAATTGTACGCAGACTCTTACACACTTGCACTTATGTTGAGGAGTATTGTCTCAGGTGGAGAGTGACACTCTGAGGGCCCCTTACACACACACACACACTTCTGTGGCACATTTCAACTCTTGTTCACGTCTCACTCTTTCACGCATTGGCAGTGAGACGCGATTCATTCACACTCGTGCACATGACGTCATACGCAGGCACCCCCTCCCCCACACACTCACACCTAGGGTGTGCAATGTCACCAATGCTGGCCGGGGAGTCGGTCACACACACACACAGATAGACACTGCGAGGCCTTACCTCGGACCACGGCCAGCCCCAGGTAGAGGCACAGGGCGAAGGTGCACATCTTAGAAGGCAGAACGCTGACACCCATTGAGTCTTCTCGTTGAATTCACATCAGGCAGATGAGCGCCTTGCGAGAACGAGAGGCGGCGAGCGCGCTGCGGAAGGCGATCAAAATCCCGCAGAGGGGGTCCGGCTCAACCTGCGCGTGAAGAAAGAACGCGAATTAATATTTCGCTCGCGTGCGTCTGCGACCCCCACCAACAGCACCACTTAACGGTATAAGCGCACGATGTGAACGAGAGGCACGAGAAAGCGCCAACCGCAGTCCCCAGCCGCCTCGGCCCGAGCCCCTCCAATCCCCTTGGCCCCCCGATTCATTTATTTAACGACACGCGGGCCAGGCAGCGAAGCGCCGCTTGCTGCGGGGTGGGCACCTGTCAGCAGTCTCCCCGACGCTCCCGTTCCCGACCGGTCCTGCCTGCCCCCTCTTGGTCGCCTCTGGGCACGACCCCGGTGGATGTAATGGGGGATGCTGGTGCGAGCGTGTGTCCCCGCTGCCGTCGGCCCGTCCGCAGTGCTCCGTTTCTCCGGGTGTCGGTATGTGCCTCTCCGGCTGCTATGCAGGTCCACACAGTCGGCGATGACAGCTTCTCACCGTGTCTATTGTCTGAGGGCGCAGACTCACTCGCGCCTCCGGCGGCACAGCCCGGCACAGCAGCCCGCGTTCACCTGTCCGTCTGTCTGCGCTTTCTTCGCTGGCGTTTTCGTTGGCTGGAATTTTTTAGCTGGATCGAATCGGATCGACTGCCAGCAGCTTTGCTTCCTCGATGTGAACTCGGAAAACGGAATTGTTGGCTCCTCGCAGCCCTGGGTCTGTCCGATCTCGCCGTCCTACGGATTCCTTCATGGGTTTTATGTAACGTTTGATGTCAGACCTCACTGTGGTGCCTCTCTTTGCGCTGCGATCCCGTTTCATATCTCGTCTCTTTAACTCTGTGAGGTCTGCTGCTGTCGCATCTCACGGTCTGCTCGTGGAAGGGCTTTGGAGCCGCAATTGTACTTTATTATCATTAGTAGTAATATTATAAATTAAAGGTAAAGTACGAAAAGAAAATACATTCAGATAACCGAGTGTCTGGCAAAGCTCACCAGAGAACTTTAATTGAGTGACAAATCAGCACAGGACTTGGGGGGGCTGCTACAGTCGGGACAAGCGATTAGAAGATGCGAATAACCGTAAGGGCTTTCCTCGACTCCTCACACCCACTTCCGGTTCAGTTTAGGGCTGGCGGCAGACCCCAGTGGAGTTTATTCAGACCCCTATATTTTTATTTTCACTTTTTGTTGTGTTGGAGTCTTGTGCTTAACCCTAATCCAACAACACTAAATACCTAAAAAATGACAATAGGAGAGCAGGATTATGAAAAGTGAAACGCGAGTATTCAAGGCCCGGGGTCTCCAGGTCTGGCACGACGAGCTTGGCACACCTCTTGTTGTGGATTTTCTGAACCCTCTTTCAGATTCTGTCAGTGGACCCCCATCTTCTGGATTCTGGGCTCTGGCTGCTCCAGGCCGTGTGTTTGTTCCTCAGTTACTGCTGTTGGTGGCTTTGCTTCTGCCCAGTCCGAGACCCACAGCAGCAGCTTTTCAGGGTATCCATTCAGCTGTCCCTCAACCCCGTCTAGTCTCCCAGTTCCTGAGGCTGCTCCACCACTGGAATGGCATTGCCCAGGTGATGATGAGCGGTGCCCGGTGTCCTCCAGACGTGATGCTCATCTTGGTTTCATTAGACCAGACAATCGTGTTCCTCACAGTCTGAGAGATCTTAAGCTCCTTTTTTTTTTTTTTGCAAACTCCAAGCGGGCTTCCATGTGCCGTATACTAAGGGGAGGCTGCCACCGGACCCCTCAGTCATAACACCGTCGCCTTGTGGAAGTTTCTTGCTCAGTTTGCCCAGGTTGCCAGCTCTAGGAGGACTCATGGTTGTTTTAAACTTTGTCTGTGTAATAATTCTGGAGGCCACTGTGCTCCTGGGAACCTTCACTGCTGCATGTTTTTGGTAGCCCCCCGACAGTCTCCAGGCTCTGTAGGCATCTGCTCAGCCTCTCATAGCTTGGTAATCGTCAACTGTGGGACCCTGGTAGACGGGTGGGAAACTGAATTGAGCGCAGGTGGGCTGCAAACATCTCAGTGATGATCAATAGAATGGGACGTACCTGAGTCACAACAAAGGGTCCGAATACTCGTGTCAGTGGGGTATTTCTGGCTTTATATTTTGGATCAATTTGAAGAAAGTGTCTAAAATCCAGTTTTCCTTTTGTCATTTTTGAGTTGAGTGTCACTCGATGTGGAGAATAAAAAAAAAACAAATGTAAACAATTTTAGCAACACAACAAAAGGGGTCCGAGTCCTTTGTGATCCCGCAGCGGGGGGCCATGCTAAATGAACTTACCAGTGCATACACACCATCTCAAGGTATTGGCATTTAAAACACACCTACCATGGGCACTGGGCACTCAGCTGCTGGGCCTGTTGGGGGCGCCATGTCGGCTTTTAGCACAGCCTGAGCAGCGGCGACCCTACTGTGTCTCTGTTCACCAGAAGTAGCGGCTGGCCTCTCGTGGCGCCTCCTCTGTTCTGTCTGCCTCTTCTCTGGACCCCTGTTGGTGCCACCATTACATGGTCAAGCTGCCTATAGCCAATGAGCCCAGCACCACTGGAAGACTTGGCATCAACCATAAAATGATTTCCTCAGCTGTTCAGGATGTTCTTACGATCATTTTGTGAAATGTCCTGGAGCCTGCACTTGGACTGATAATATTTGATATAGCCGACCCCGGACCCCCAGTGGTTTATGCTGTGGTGTGCAGGTTTTGCTCTCCTATGTCGGTGGGTTACATCTCAGGTCTAACATTAATAACAGACATGATATCCAATGTTCTGTTGTCCTGAGTGCTGAGTGCAACATAATCCTCTATGGGACCCCCAAACCCCCTGACACCTGTGAGTGGCTCAAAACTTCAAGGGGACCTGGACCCCCCAAAAACAGCCTATTATCTGCCTACCCAATTGTTTCCAGGCCCACTCCCTTTGCAAATTCAGACTGGTTTAGTGAAGTTTGTGGGCTGGGGAGCTAATGTTGTAGCACTCTTACTGTTTTTGGATTCTAGTTGTAAATCTGAGGGGGTCTCTGAGCATAAAGAGTGGCAGATGGGAAACAAAGAGAATATTAGAAAATGTGAGGAACCTGAGGCGAGTCCTAGAAATGGAGAGATACAGGTAAGAGCCGAGGGCAGCAGGGTTAATAAGGCCAGGTGGGCAGAGGGCAGCGGGGTTAATAAGGGCAGGTGGGCAGTGGGGTTAGTAAAGGGCAGGTGGGCAGAGGACAGCAGGGTTAGTTAAGGGCAGGTGGGCAGAGAACAGCAGGGTTAATAAGACCAGGTGGGCTGAGGGCAGCATTTGCATGTGGCAGAAGGCCAATGATACAAATTCAAATGTTACATCTAGGAAAAAGTGCAGCAGACAGTATCAGTCTATCTGTCGATTATATAGCGTCTTTCACAGCCACCTATCAGACTGTCTACTTTTTATAAAACTGGAGAATGGTGACACGTTTCTGTGAAGGTTGGATACTCCAAGGCTGAACTTTGCTGGCCAACACAACTAGGACTAGCAGAAGATTTTGAATGGATGCTCACCCTCAGCCTGGTCAACCTGGACGACTGTCCCTCATCACTGAGCCTGTCCTGCTAGTTCTGTCTTCTCAAAGCCCCCCAAAGTGACCCCTTCTCGTTACCCACCCCTCTCGGCTCTGTGCACATCAGGCTGTTGCTCTCCTTTGGCTTATTAACTGCCAGCAGCCGCTGTCTGAAGTGCTCACCTCCTCAGGACGCTGCCTGACATCTTTGGAGGCTCACCTTCAGCTTCACCTCTTCACTGGTTTTCTGTTGTGGCCGGAGTCCAGTTTAGACCACAGGTCCCGACCAGCTGTCCCCGCACATCCCATTTCCTTATGGTCTCTCTCTAAGTTACTTCAGATATTGCCTTTGTGTCTAAGAAGAAGTAACAGCATGGCTTCCAAATTCTGACTGGGTGGGACAGAACGCTAGTGATGAGCCAGAGCCCCGGTGTGACGATGACACCTCAGCTAAAGGCCAATCTTACATCGAACGATCAAATTCAACTTGAGGGCATCAGCTTTGGCATGTGAAGAAATGCAGAAATAACCAGGATTAGAGACGGAACACCATGGAGTCCGTGACATCATTATCAGAAATCATGGATTACAGCTGAGATATATAGAAAACAGTATAAATAAGGCGCTATATAATAGATAGGTCTCTGAAATTAGGACTCTTCTGGTTTTGCCCTCTTCCTGCTCTGGTGAATGCGACAGAGAAACTTCAGCTTTCTTGAAAATCACTGCGTTTGTATTTATTAGCAGACTTCTGTAGAAAAACAGGAAAGTTTTCGGCCGAATCTCCCAACTGTGCGGGGGAACGCGGAGAAACGGCAACGGCAACGCGCAGCTAGTGTGCCCTCCTGGGTGCCATTCTAGAATACGGTGCCAACAGTCTGCCCTGCGGCCGAGTATCGTTCGAATTGTTGTTCTTGCTGAGGCCCCAGTGCCGCCACATTGATGGATGGATGTTTTACTGTCAGCTCTTCTGAGAAGTTAAGGATTTTAGTTTAATGAGTTGAGTGCACACGACAGAAGCGGAGTGGAGCTCTCGGCTGTACTGCACTTCCATTTACCCTGCTGCATTGCACCTACTTCTTCTCTTGAACCTTCTGCCTTTGTCAGGTGTTTTGACATCACTGTCACTAATAGTCACGTATCTGTGCTCGGCCTCGTTCCACTTTAGTACCCTGAGCTGCACTATGCTCTGTCACACTTATGCCACCATCGTGCAGTTACTTTACTATGCCATCCTTCTAAGTGCCGTCTCTTGATATGTTCTGCCATGTCCTCCACTCTACTGCCACTCAACCGTCATCCTACTTCTGATCCTGTTGCTCACTCTACCGCACACTGCCGCTCACCCGCTTGTTTATGGCACCTCATTCAATGTCTCTTTAGGCTTTGACAGTTAGCTGAGTGGCACATTGAGGTCGCGGCTCACCCCACATGGCAGGAGACCCCACAGCCCCCCTACACATCAGTGCCTTTACCGGAGTAGGTCTGTTCCTGGCCCAGATAATCTTTCCTGAGCAGAGATGCGTGGATGAGCTGCCTGAAGGAGGTGGACGAGGCGGGTACAGTGTCCGCACGCTGAGTGGACAGCATGATGGGTGCTGCTGTGGACCCAAGTCCGTCGTCAAGTCCTGTGTCTTCATCCGGTGCCAAGGGTAGACCTAGAGAGGAACAAAACAGAGTGTCACCACATCAGCAGCGGGCTACATGTGTCTTCTCCAGGTCTCCGTCTGCCCCGTGGTGAGCAGTGCCACTTGATATCGCTACCCTTGCTGCCTGACCGATGGCTCCTTTGAGGATTGTGAAAAGTATTCAAAGTGTGTGCCCAGCCAGCACCCGGGGTCTTCATTGTGCTGGGTTCACATCCTCATGCCCTTTGCTCTCCTGTCTGATTTTGTGCTTATTTCTCTAAAGATTTGTCCAGACCCCCTCTTTTTCAAAGGGTGGTGGGCCCATTTCTCTCCCATGCCTTACCCTTATTCTAGTTAGAGCCTGTGCCCCTCACTGGCCCAGATGGCTGTGCCCCCCAAGTCCTCTTCATGTTTCTGTCTCAAAGCCATCATCACCTTTCTCCTCAGATGGGCACCCCACCTTTTTCTCTGTACTTGATTCCCTTGTTTTTGCCACCAAGCCCACTTCTTGATTCATCAGAGTTTTGTGCCCCCTCCCCTTGTTTTATAGACTCCTTCCCCCCCATTTTTTATCCATCTGCCTTCTTTTTCCCTTCCAAGACTTAAGCCTTAAATTTTTCTGTCAGCCTTTTGTCCCAGTGTCCACCCTTTGCTCAAAATCCAAGTGGCCTTTTCATCATTTGAATTAATCTCTGCCCCCGTTATCTCTAATGACCCACCGTATTGTTAGTGCCCTGCTCCCTGCCCGTCAGTGCCTACTGCTGCAAGTCTCAGATGCCATGTGAAGGCACATCAGGCTTCAGGTCTCCAGGCTGTCACTTTTATTTTGCTGAGAAGGTCAGCAGACCTGAGCGTCTTTCTCTGTACTCCCCAGGGCGGCAGATTTGGGTGGGTCAGTTTTTAACACCTAAATCTTTTTGTGGCAGTTACAATAGCACAGTATACCCCTCAGTGTTGGGTGATGTGCAGCACTACAGCACCCCATACCCCATTACACTCTGGTTGTATTCACACAAGTACAAGAAACAGACTCGTGAATGTGCGCATGCATATGTTTGTGCCCCCCTCCCACTTTATTCTGCACACTCCCACCACCATGGCACGCAAATGTAGTACAGATGGCACGTCCAGCCAACATGCAATGTGTCACAACTCTGTGGGGCCATCAGAAGCAAAAATAGGCAGATAGATGTGAAAGGCGCTATATAACAGACAGATGAATGTGAAAGGCACTATATATCTGTCTGTCTATTAAACAGAGCCTCTCATATCCATGTATTACAGAGCTGCTCATGGCTGTCTATCGGTTCCCTTCAGATTTTTCTATCTTTATCTGTTATATAGCGCCTTTCTATACATGTATTCTGTCTTATCTGCCTAGTACAGTGTGCCGTTCATATCTGATGTATCTGTCTCCTATAGTGTCGTTCATATCTATTAATCCATCTCCACATTCTAAATTGTCTCTTAGATATGAGGGCAGACAGGCACACTCAGGCCCCTGTAAACTGATGAAAGTGTGAACCTGAGATCCCAGCCCCACACACACACACACACACACACACACTGCCCAGTTGTGTGATGTTCCTCACACTCTCATTCAGGCCTTCAAATCGCTCAAAGCCATTTCACTCTCACCCTGCCTAAGTGGCACTCCTGCGGGCACATGCATTTGCACACAACTGTGTCTCACCCAGCTCCAGACACGGCTGTCTTGCACAAACCTCGACCTTTGCGTACCCTTACACACTCTCACTGTGTCCTACACACACACTCGCGCACACTCGCTTATTGTCAACTAACACATGACAATCTTGCACAATTCCATTCATATTCCAGCGATACTTCACTCTTTCACGCAATTGTACGCAGACTCTTACACACTTGCACTTATGTTGAGGAGTATTGTCTCAGGTGGAGAGTGACACTCTGAGGGCCCCTTACACACACACACACACTTCTGTGGCACATTTCAACTCTTGTTCACGTCTCACTCTTTCACGCATTGGCAGTGAGACGCGATTCATTCACACTCGTGCACATGACGTCATACGCAGGCACCCCCTCCCCCACACACTCACACCTAGGGTGTGCAATGTCACCAATGCTGGCCGGGGAGTCGGTCACACACACACACAGATAGACACTGCGAGGCCTTACCTCGGACCACGGCCAGCCCCAGGTAGAGGCACAGGGCGAAGGTGCACATCTTAGAAGGCAGAACGCTGACACCCATTGAGTCTTCTCGTTGAATTCACATCAGGCAGATGAGCGCCTTGCGAGAACGAGAGGCGGCGAGCGCGCTGCGGAAGGCGATCAAAATCCCGCAGAGGGGGTCCGGCTCAACCTGCGCGTGAAGAAAGAACGCGAATTAATATTTCGCTCGCGTGCGTCTGCGACCCCCCCCCCCACCAACAGCACCACTTAACGGTATAAGCGCACGATGTGAACGAGAGGCACGAGAAAGCGCCAACCGCAGTCCCCAGCCGCCTCGGCCCGAGCCCTCAATCCCCTTGGCCCCCCGATTCATTTATTTAACGACACGCGGGCCAGGCAGCGAAGCGCCGCTTGCTGCGGGGTGGGCACCTGTCAGCAGTCTCCCCGACGCTCCCGTTCCCGACCGGTCCTGCCTGCCCCCTCTTGGTCGCCTCTGGGCACGACCCCGGTGGATGTAATGGGGGATGCTGGTGCGAGCGTGTGTCCCCGCTGCCGTCGGCCCGTCCGCAGTGCTCCGTTTCTCCGGGTGTCGGTATGTGCCTCTCCGGCTGCTATGCAGGTCCACACAGTCGGCGATGACAGCTTCTCACCGTGTCTATTGTCTGAGGGCGCAGACTCACTCGCGCCTCCGGCGGCACAGCCCGGCACAGCAGCCCGCGTTCACCTGTCCGTCTGTCTGCGCTTTCTTCGCTGGCGTTTTCGTTGGCTGGAATTTTTTAGCTGGATCGAATCGGATCGACTGCCAGCAGCTTTGCTTCCTCGATGTGAACTCGGAAAACGGAATTGTTGGCTCCTCGCAGCCCTGGGTCTGTCCGATCTCGCCGTCCTACGGATTCCTTCATGGGTTTTATGTAACGTTTGATGTCAGACCTCACTGTGGTGCCTCTCTTTGCGCTGCGATCCCGTTTCATATCTCGTCTCTTTAACTCTGTGAGGTCTGCTGCTGTCGCATCTCACGGTCTGCTCGTGGAAGGGCTTTGGAGCCGCAATTGTACTTTATTATCATTAGTAGTAATATTATAAATTAAAGGTAAAGTACGAAAAAGAAAATACATTCAGATAACCGAGTGTCTGGCAAAGCTCACCAGAGAACTTTAATTGAGTGACAAATCAGCACAGGACTTGGGGGGGCTGCTACAGTCGGGACAAGCGATTAGAAGATGCGAATAACCGTAAGGGCTTTCCTCGACTCCTCACACCCACTTCCGGTTCAGTTTAGGGCTGGCGGCAGACCCCAGTGGAGTTTATTCAGCACCCTATATTTTTATTTTCACTTTTTGTTGTGTTGGAGTCTTGTGCTTAACCCTAATCCAACAACACTAAATACCTAAAAAATGACAATAGGAGAGCAGGATTATGAAAAGTGAAACGCGAGTATTCAAGGCCCGGGGTCTCCAGGTCTGGCACGACGAGCTTGGCACACCTCTTGTTGTGGATTTTCTGAACCCTCTTTCAGATTCTGTCAGTGGACCCCCATCTTCTGGATTCTGGGCTCTGGCTGCTCCAGGCCGTGTGTTTGTTCCTCAGTTACTGCTGTTGGTGGCTTTGCTTCTGCCCAGTCCGAGACCCACAGCAGCAGCTTTTCAGGGTATCCATTCAGCTGTCCCTCAACCCCGTCTAGTCTCCCAGTTCCTGAGGCTGCTCCACCACTGGAATGGCATTGCCCAGGTGATGATGAGCGGTGCCCGGTGTCCTCCAGACGTGATGCTCATCTTGGTTTCATTAGACCAGACAATCGTGTTCCTCACAGTCTGAGAGATCTTAAGCTCCTTTTTTTTTTGCAAACTCCAAGCGGGCTTCCATGTGCCGTATACTAAGGGGAGGCTGCCACCGGACCCCTCAGTCATAACACCGTCGCCTTGTGGAAGTTTCTTGCTCAGTTTGCCCAGGTTGCCAGCTCTAGGAGGACTCATGGTTGTTTTAAACTTTGTCTGTGTAATAATTCTGGAGGCCACTGTGCTCCTGGGAACCTTCACTGCTGCATGTTTTTGGTAGCCCCCCGACAGTCTCCAGGCTCTGTAGGCATCTGCTCAGCCTCTCATAGCTTGGTAATCGTCAACTGTGGGACCCTGGTAGACGGGTGGGAAACTGAATTGAGCGCAGGTGGGCTGCAAACATCTCAGTGATGATCAATAGAATGGGACGTACCTGAGTCACAACAAAGGGTCCGAATACTCGTGTCAGTGGGGTATTTCTGGCTTTATATTTTGGATCAATTTGAAGAAAGTGTCTAAAATCCAGTTTTCCTTTTGTCATTTTGAGTTGAGTGTCACTCGATGTGGAGAATAAAAAAACAAATGTAAACAATTTTAGCAACACAACAAAAGGGGTCCGAGTCCTTTGTGATCCCAGGCGGGGCCATGCTAAATGAACTTACCAGTGCATACACACCATCTCAAGGTATTGGCATTTAAAACACACCTACCATGGGCACTGGGCACTCAGCTGCTGGGCCTGTTGGGGGCGCCATGTCGGCTTTTAGCACAGCCTGAGCAGCGGCGACCCTACTGTGTCTCTGTTCACCAGAAGTAGCGGCTGGACTCTCGTGACGCCTCCTCTGTTCTGTCTGCCTCTTCTCTGGACCCCTGTTGGTGCCACCATTACATGGTCAAGCTGCCTATAGCCAATGAGCCCAGCACCACTGGAAGACTTGGCATCAACCATAAAATGATTTCCTCAGCTGTTCAGGATGTTCTTACGATCATTTTGTGAAATGTCCTGGAGCCTGCACTTGGACTGATAATATTTGATATAGCCGACCCCGGACCCCCAGTGGTTTATGCTGTGGTGTGCAGGTTTTGCTCTCCTATGTCGGTGGGTTACATCTCAGGTCTAACATTAATAACAGACATGATATCCAATGTTCTGTTGTCCTGAGTGCTGAGTGCAACATAATCCTCTATGGGACCCCCAAACCCCCTGACACCTGTGAGTGGCTCAAAACTTCAAGGGGACCTGGACCCCCCAAAAACAGCCTATTATCTGCCTACCCAATTGTTTCCAGGCCCACTCCCTTTGCAAATTCAGACTGGTTTAGTGAAGTTTGTGGGCTGGGGAGCTAATGTTGTAGCACTCTTACTGTTTTGGATTCTAGTTGTAAATCTGAGGGGGTCTCTGAGCATAAAGAGTGGCAGATGGGAAACAAAGAGAATATTAGAAAATGTGAGGAACCTGAGGCGAGTCCTAGAAATGGAGAGATACAGGTAAGAGCCGAGGGCAGCAGGGTTAATAAGGCCAGGTGGGCAGAGGGCAGCGGGGTTAATAAGGGCAGGTGGGCAGTGGGGTTAGTAAAGGGCAGGTGGGCAGAGGACAGCAGGGTTAGTTAAGGGCAGGTGGGCAGAGAACAGCAGGGTTAATAAGACCAGGTGGGCTGAGGGCAGCATTTGCATGTGGCAGAAGGCCAATGATACAAATTCAAATGTTACATCTAGGAAAAAGTGCAGCAGACAGTATCAGTCTATCTGTCGATTATATAGCGTCTTTCACAGCCACCTATCAGACTGTCTACTTTTTATAAAACTGGAGAATGGTGACACGTTTCTGTGAAGGTTGGATACTCCAAGGCTGAACTTTGCTGGCCAACACAACTAGGACTAGCAGAAGATTTTGAATGGATGCTCACCCTCAGCCTGGTCAACCTGGACGACTGTCCCTCATCACTGAGCCTGTCCTGCTAGTTCTGTCTTCTCAAAGCCCCCCAAAGTGACCCCTTCTCGTTACCCACCCCTCTCGGCTCTGTGCACATCAGGCTGTTGCTCTCCTTTGGCTTATTAACTGCCAGCAGCCGCTGTCTGAAGTGCTCACCTCCTCAGGACGCTGCCTGACATCTTTGGAGGCTCACCTTCAGCTTCACCTCTTCACTGGTTTTCTGTTGTGGCCGGAGTCCAGTTTAGACCACAGGTCCCGACCAGCTGTCCCCGCACATCCCATTTCCTTATGGTCTCTCTCTCTAAGTTACTTCAGATATTGCCTTTGTGTCTAAGAAGAAGTAACAGCATGGCTTCCAAATTCTGACTGGGTGGGACAGAACGCTAGTGATGAGCCAGAGCCCCGGTGTGACGATGACACCTCAGCTAAAGGCCAATCTTACATCGAACGATCAAATTCAACTTGAGGGCATCAGCTTTGGCATGTGAAGAAATGCAGAAATAACCAGGATTAGAGACGGAACACCATGGAGTCCGTGACATCATTATCAGAAATCATGGATTACAGCTGAGATATATAGAAAACAGTATAAATAAGGCGCTATATAATAGATAGGTCTCTGAAATTAGGACTCTTCTGGTTTTGCCCTCTTCCTGCTCTGGTGAATGCGACAGAGAAACTTCAGCTTTCTTGAAAATCACTGCGTTTGTATTTATTAGCAGACTTCTGTAGAAAAACAGGAAAGTTTTCGGCCGAATCTCCCAACTGTGCGGGGGAACGCGGAGAAACGGCAACGCGCAGCGCGCTCCCGAAGCGCAGCACACGTGGTGTGTGACGTTCGGTTCCAACACTAAAATAAGCCAATGACGAAACAGCACTTGACTCCCACACCGAATGTCTAAAAACGCCACAGATGACTAAGAGAGTTTTATAAAAGACCGCAAATTAAACAAATGTGGAGTCCGCCTCTCGCCCCCATAGCCCCGGCTGCATGGAGTCTGCATCTTCTCCCCGTGTGTGCGTGAGCTTTCTCGGTGTTTCTCACCGTGATTTACGGCGTATGCTCATCGAATGTAGATGTGTAAATGACGGTGTCTGCCGTTAACTCACAGATTACCTGCTTTGTCCCACCTTATGCCAGCACTGCACCCCCACACCCTTAGTTTCGGCCATTGGAAGCCGTCACCCCACTGATTGCTATGGCTAGCTAAGCGGCACCCCTCCTGCCCCAACTACTCCACATCACGCATGAGCTTAAGCGAATTAGAAGCCCGAAAACACGAAGGAGCCCCCGTCGCCGTCCATTAATGAGTATTTCTTTCACGGTTCAGCCTTCGGGGCGCAGTGCGCTCCATTTCTCCTCTCTCTGTTCAGTCCCGCACATTATCACGTCAGATCGCACTTCATTCTCTTTGGGTTTAAATCGGGAAAGAATTCACACACCGTCTGGAATAACAAATGAAAACCATTAACAATTTAAAAGCACCCCCAGCGCCCCCAGTGGTGTCAGTGCGGAATTGCGTCGCTGTAGGGGCGATGCTGTTTGTTGAGCTCCCGTGATGCACTAATTCATCGCTCCTTAGGCGGTGCTCTCTGTGTTTCAGTGACCTGTGGAGGATTCGGATTCTCCACCGGCCCACTCACCTTCCTTTCTTTTCTTTCGTTCTTTCATTCTTTCCTGCACCAAACCCAGAAAGTCTCGGGAACCTCCAGTCCGCAGAGCCTCCCTCTCGTACATTTCCGGCTTTTTCCGTAGCGCATCTTCGTGAGCAGAAGCAACATCATTCACAAAGATGACGACTGACTGAGTTAACGGCCACGGAACCCGGATACACAGGTACCCCCGCAGATCGCGCGATTTGTCATTTAGGGGCCGCGTTAAAAGGGGCGAGGTCGGTGGAGCGAGCGGATGAGGGGACCAGAGAGGCCTGACTGGCTAGCTGGCTGGCTGTCTCATCGATTTTTTTTTTATCTGCCTGTGGTCAGTGGAATGAGCGCCCATTGGCAGAAGGGGTGCGAGCAGCCTGGTGTGAAACTGGCGAAAACGAGTGTGCAACAGAGCGCCGCGCGCCACCTGAGCGCACACAGGCGCGCACAGACACACGCGGGCTCGCGACGTGCATACATTCGCGCCGCCGGCCATTAAGGCAATGGACAGCCACAGGGGGGCGCTATGCTCTCAGCTACGGTGGGCACCGCAGGCTTGGGGACATCTGTGCTGTAATGAAACGGACGTTACCTGCGCAGGAGTAAATGGGCGGGCGTGTCGAGCCGGTGACAAACAGGTGGCCCCGTCCAGCAGAAATGGGCTTGGCCTTCAGTTACTGGTCAGTGTGAGCGAGGGCACCGGGAATGACGGGGGATGTCGAGGGCGATGAGCAGAGGCGGACAGGACCGGCACCTTTGAAGACTGTCTGTCTGTCTGTTACGTAGTGCCTTTTGTAACTTAGTGAATATTGTATAATGCCTTTCATTATCCATCAGTCTATCTGTTGATCTATCTATAAATGATAATGCCTTTCATAACTTACCACATATTATATAATGTCTTTCATTATACGTATAATTACCTTATTGAAAACTTGTTTATCTATCTATCTATCTATCTATCTATCTATCTATCTATCTATCTATCTATCATTATATAGTGTCTTTCATACCAAGCTCTCTATTACTTAGCACCTTTCACATCTTTTTATTTCTTCTCTTTTATTTCATAATTTAATATTTTGTGTCTTATTACTTTACTGATGTAAATCGAGCTCAGTGTCTAATCCTTGGCATCACTGTACCTAAACTCAAGCCAATGCCAATACTGATGCCCTGAAGCCGACTTTGATTGACAGCTGTAACAGAGGCCCGGTGGTCTTCTGGGTCTGATTGATGCTCTGATGATTGGACACTCAGTGGTCATGATCACATGCCACCAAGCCAAGGTGTCACTGTCACAGAGACTCTGACTCTTGTCTCACTTTCTGGCCCCCACAGTCAGCGATGCAGTGGGATTTGGAAGCCATGATTTCGCTCCTCCTGTCTCGTGCCCCAAAGCCGGAGCTGGGGTCTCGGCCGCTACTGGCCCTGCTGGCCGGCCTGTTCGTCCTCTTCTTGTGGTACTGCTATCGGATTGGGACGGAGGACCAGGAGCCAGACAGCTCCAGCAGCAGGCGAACCAGGGGTCGGATAAAAGCGCTGGGAGTGTCCGGAGCCATGGGTGGTGAGGTTGGACTGGGAATTATCGGCATCACCCCATCGGAGCACGGCTACTTCTCTCCGATAAGTTCTGGCCATCCATTCCAAGACCTGGACCAGGTGTCGCCAGGCCGACGCAAGCTGTACAGGAGTCTGCAGGACTACGCCAAGCGCTACTCGTGGTCTGGCATGGGACGAGTCCACAAGGGGGTGCGAGAGCAGGTGAGGCTTGTGTTCTCTTTGCTCTTTTGGCTTTCAGAAGCCCCCGGTGGATGTCAGCTGGGCATCTTTGTAGCTGACCACAGATGTCCCTGGTAGCCCTCAGATGTAAGTTAAATTGTCAGTCTTGGCTCGATATATGTGCCCAGTGAGATATGTCTTTAGTGACTGGCATATGGGCACTAGCGACCTTCTCTTTGTCCACCTCCAGGCTCGCTACCTCTCTGACCGCCTGTCCATCCAGAAGCCCAAGCTCTTCTACCTGCCTGATGTCCCAAGCATGCCATACTTCACACGGGATGCCCAGCGGCATGATATTGAGGTGCTGGAGGCCAGCTTCCCTGCCATCTTGGCCGAGTTTGAGGTGGTCTACCAGCGTGGACTGGAGGGCAAACTAGGGTGGACCAGTGGAGGTACACAGGCTAAGGTGAGAGAATCGAGCCCTAATTCATTAGGAGCCTCTAAGTGGCTGCTGGTAGGGTCCTGGTAGACTGGCACAGCCATGCAGCTTGTAGTGTCAGTGTACAGAGGAAAGCGCTATATAAATGTAATGAATTATTATTATTTATTATTTATTATTATTGGGCTTCTCTGCACTGTGGGGTCCTTCCATGGGACTTGGGGTTAACCTGGGAATATTAAGACAGGATGTGCCATGGAGAGCTTAGGCACCAGCAAAAGAATGGGCACCCTGTGGTCAGGGAGTTAAATGGTACAATGAGAGGTGGAGCATCATGGGAGTCGGTGGGCAGAGCATAGAGAATGCAATGCTAAACTACTGAGACTCGAAGAGAACCACAAAGCTAAGCCATTAAGGCATTCTGGGAGTTAAGGTTAGAGAATATTCAGCTTGTATTGGGCATGCAGCCATAGGGCACTGAGTTGGCATGACAGACCTGCTTCCAGAGCGCTATGGCCATTAAATATTGAGGCGTTAACAACTTTAAGTCTTGGAGGTATGATGGCAAACATAGTCATCCTGGTTACTGAGGCATCAAGGGAAATACAGGCTTTAAACACTGATGCATTCTGGGGTCTGTAGTCAGAGAATGAAAAGAGGTCACGGGAATCCTACTGCCAAAGAACTGAGGCTCATGGGAAATGCAGGCGCAGGCGAGTGCGGGTCACCTTATTAAGGCATGATGGGAATTGTAGTTCTAAACATGTGGTGTGTTTTAAAATAGCAATGTGCAGAATGGGGGCGTCAAGGTGCTGAACATGAAGTCTGTGTGTGTGGGGGGGCTAACAGTGTGACTTCCTCTTTCAGGGCCACTTCTCTTTCTTCCTCTTCACAAAGGGGGTGTGGGTGCCCCAGAACTGCCGCAGCTGTCCCCGCACCTACCGCGTCCTCAGCTCCCTCCGCACCTTCATCAACGGAAACATCTTTGGCAATGCTGGCTTCTCCCTTCTGCAGCCTGGCACCAGCCTGCCAGGGACCTACGGGCCCACCAACACTCGCCTGCGCTGTCATCTGGGTGAGAGGCTGAGCTCCTTGGGTTCACACATCTGACTGGCCAGGGCCATCCTGTCACCCACTAACCCGCCCTCTGCCCCCCACAGGTCTGAAGGTGCCCACAGGGTGTGAGCTGGTGGTGGGCGGTGAGCCACAGTGCTGGTCGGAGGGCTACTGCCTCCTGGTGGACGACTCCTTTCTGCACACGACGGCTCATAATGGTAAGTCGAGTCGATCTGAGTGGGCCGACCGGTGGCTCTGGGGTAGGGAGTGACAATCCAGGTGACTCTCTCTGTCTGTGCCACACAGGAAGCCCTGAGGACGGCCCCTGCGTGGTCTTCACCGTCGATCTCTGGCACCCCAACGTGGCTGCTGCTGAGAGACAAGCCTTGGATTACATCTTTGCCCCTGGCCGCTGAAGCAGATGTCCATTTGAGACCACCGACCCACCAAACCCCCCACCCCTACCACCATACCCTGTCCACTGCTGTGCTTCCAGAGCGTAGACCTCCGAGAGACTGGACCCCAACAGCTGGGGCAGGGGATGTGGCCACCTCCCAAAGTTCCTGACTGGACACTGGCATCCTGGGTGGGCCCAGGAGACGTCCGCCTCTTACACTCGAGTGCCCGTCGTCGTGTGCCCGCTTTGTGTCCGGTGTAACGGTGGCCTGGAGGACATGTGACCATAATGACACACATCAATAAAGCTCGCTGAAAAACGGGGTGTCAAATCAGACCGTCCCACTTGAGCGTCCATCAGTCTGTCTCTGTGCCCCCCACTCACCTCTGTGTCTTCCATCCATCCTCTCTCTGTATAAGAATTGCAGTTTTTATTGGAAATTAATAACGAAAATCAGCAACAACGTGGCCGAGTGGGACTCAGTGCTGCCACCGCCTGGACAGGGCAGGGATTGGCATGGGGAGGGGGTGGGGGGTGGCGGTTACTGGGGACACACTCATCCATGGGTTTTCTGGGCTCCTGTTTTATTGGAGGGGGGTCCCTTAAATCTGGAATCAAAGTGGGGGGTGGGGGGGTACAAATACGCCAGCTCTGTGTTGGTGGCTCACCATTTGGATGCCAGCTGTTAAATTCTGAGGTGACCCTCTGACTCTTATGAGGAGAGTGATTGGGGCACAGATTTACCGGGTTAAAGAGCGTCAGGACTGTCAAGATGAAAATGAGTCATGGGGACCCCCGAAGGGTCACGAGGGGTCCAATGGGAAATGACTGTGGATGAGATGCCAGGCTGTTGTGGTGCTTTATTATCATACAGGGACTGGAACACAGGGGCCGGGTCACGAATTGTGCCACCCGAGTGCTGCTTGGGAGACCCCAAATACCCCCCTGCTGTGCACATGCTGAACTTGGGTCCCAATTGTGGGGAGGCAGCCCCCCTAAGCCTTGAGCTCCCAGTTTCAGCTTTGCAGAAAGATGGTTCAGAAACTGATCTCTGCAGCCCCCCCACCCCAGGCCTTGCCCAGATGGTCTAAAGGCGAGACCACCCCCCTCTAACCACTGTGCTGCCCAACTTCTGCTTACTTCAGGCATGCGGAATGAGTGTAGATACCTCAAGGCGTCTGCACCTTGAACCCGGACCCCTGTAATTGTGAGCCCCCCCCAAACTATTGTGCTACCCGACTTCTTGTTGTTTAAGCCTGGCACAAATACTACAGGTTAACGTCTTAATTATTTGGGGGGCTCAGCAAATCGGAATTGGGGGGTGGGGCTCAAATTAGGATGAAAGCAAATAATGAAGGGAACGGAGTGAACCCCCCCGGCAGGATATTCCCCCCCATAAGGCGGCACGTCATGAAGATGAGCAGCACACTCTTTGCAAGTGTCCTCCTGTATTGTCACTTTAACGTGAACTGAACTCTGTGGGCATTTTGTGAGTCGACGAGCCACAAGGGGGCGCCCAGGTAAACCAAAGGGGGGGCTCAACAGCATGCATGGAGGTCTCGGTCAGTCAGTCAACCAGTAAGTCCATCAAATGGACATATTAAAAAAATCACTGATTGGCCAGAAGAGTAGCTGGAAAGAAAAGCCCCCCTCTGGTGACCCCCCACCCCACCCTGGAGCACTGAGGTAGAGTTAGCCGTGTCCTTCATCTCAGCACAAACGTGTGGCAGCAGGCAGCTTGGGCGACATCTTCTAGCATTTGAGGTGCATCTGTCATATAGCGCCTTTCATATCATATCCATCTATCTAATCCTGCCTACTGTACCAAAAATGTATCTAGTATATAGCGCCTTTCATTATCTATCTATCTATCTATTATATAGCACCTTTCACATCTATCTAGTATATAGCGCCTTTCATTATCTATCTATCTATCTGTGTTATATAGCGCCTTTCACATCTGTCTCTCTGTCACCACAGTTCAAAGGCAGGCAGCAGAGCTCCTTAAGACGATCAGAGTTCAGTTCCCTAAGGCGTCTGTCACGATTACAAACCCAATCAGACGCATACCCGTGATTTGTATTTGTGGAGATTTCTTTCTTTTCATTCAAACACTTTATACAAACGAGTGCCTACGACGCCTTCAGGCTGGATTGCCTTTCACAGCCTGTGACCCTGACGATGAGACCTTCATTCTTCACAGCAAACTGGCGACACACAGAGTCACAAGGACCGGACAGGCGGCGTTGGCACAATGCAGGCATGTGATCCCAGGAAGCGTTCCCATTGGCTAACACACATACCCGCCCCTTTGACCTAATAACCTAACTGCTTAAACCCAGCAGCACATTTCACACTTAATTAGGAGCGACCAGCGACCCCAAGAAGAAATCACAATTGAGAAGGTGGCGTCGTGGGCTCAAACGCTGGGGCGAGTTTAACGACACTCTTTGGTTTTCTTTCAGTGACCCAATTTTCACATTTTTTAAATCCCAGTTTCATTAGTTCCAGTTCTGTCTGTGTGGCACATTACTGCAGAATAAAGTGTTATAACACACCATACTAAACACACACACTAGCTGTGCTACATGTCCGATTGAAATCTAAGTAATCAGTTGATCGATCACAGCATTGACGTTTGCAGTGCATCATCTATTGGAATGTATTCTGTAATGCTTCTAGTTATAAAATGCATTGCATTTGTCTTTCCCACAGATGGTGCACCACAAACATTTGCAGTGATAAAGTGCATTAGTACAAATGTTTGTGATGCACCATCTGTTGGAATGACAGAGACACGGCAGTTGGTTTTGCCACACCAATACACAGACACACATCCTTTAATTAAGAAGGATTAACTACACACATGTACAGTACATACTGTATACACGGAAAGAGTAACCTGCAGGGGGAGCCACAGAGCACCAAACGCCAGGCACAACCTTACAGACCAATGAAAAGGTAATTGCAAAAAAATTACCTTCAACAGCAGCTTCTTGTAGAAGATTTAATTACCATTTCTTTCTTTCTTTCTTTCTTTCTTTCTTTCTTTCTTTCTTTCTTTCTTTCTTTCTCTCTCCACTCCTGCTCAGTGAGCTTTGTTCTCTTCTACATTGTCCTCTTCCTCCTCACCTGGGTGAGGCAGAGCGGCTCCTTCCTTGTCCATATGAAGCCCTTCCAGGTCAGGTAGAAGCCCAACAAAGTAAGGATCACGAATACCTGCAGCACCCCCTTGTGGTCCCCTCATAAGGTAACAGGGCTGCCCGACGGGAATACAGTTCCCAGCATACCTTGTGGGTGGCCATACGGGTACCCTAGCCCACCATATACTAACAATTTATGGAAAGCGCTGAAATTCAGATGGAGTGAGTAAAGGCTGAGAATATTCTTACCCATGAAGACTGAGGGCACCTTCTCTTTGGCACACAAATGCCCAGGCTGGTAGTAATGGCAGTGCCCAGTTGATTATCCTTGGGGTGAGTGGTGCTCAGAAGTCCACTTAGAAAAGCAGCCATCTGCTTGGCTGGACGTGGTTGTGATGGTCACTGCATTGGTCAGCCCATAAGAAGCCCATGAGTTATGCATAAGGGGTTAAAATCCAATAAAAAAACAGACCTGCAGATCTGCGGTGGATGATGAGCACCATGAGGGTACTGGTGGGCGTCAAGTCCCCTCCACACCCCAGTATGTTCTTATTAACCCAATGTGTGTCTCGGTTCCCAGCTGATGTACGAGGGAGGCCAAAAGCTGGAATTGTTGTTTTAAGCAAATGTTTAGCCACAGTTTCTTCATGGGGTCTCCCGTTGGCATCTCATGACCACATCTGAGGTGTTTAGGTGACTAGACAGTCGACTTGTGTCCGCTCAGATGAGAAAACCTGTGGCGGGCTTTGGAGTGCCAAACAGCTGGCATCTTTTACAGATCTGTTATGCCAGGGATGGTGTGCCCGCATGCAAGGCATGTGTGAAACACGAGAGGCAGCAGCCACGGAAGGAGAGACCGAGGGGCCGTCAGGGGTGTCCACAGTTTAGAGACAGCATTCAAATAGCAGCCATGAGACGTCCACAGCTGTTTTCATGAGGAGGGCAGACCAGAGCCAGTCCTGAGGGCAACGGGCATCATGGCAGGAATAACGCAATGGTGTCATGGCAGCCTAGTGCACAGCCCACTCACACACAACCATTAACAAGGGGAAGAACTGGCAAAAACCCATGAGAACACAAAAATAGAACAAAGACAATGACGCCAACCTCTGAGCTCCCCATTGTGCCAGGCTGCCACCCTCAGATTGAGTTACACGTTAATAAAGACTCCAGCAGGAGCGAGCCTTTTGTGTCCACAGCAAATCTCCAACTACTTGGCTAATAATCGGCTCAGAGCCATCAAAGGGGCAGACCCTTCAAATTAGAGGGCCATTAGGAGGGTCCTTATCATCACGAGTCCAGCGCGATTCTGATGTGCACAGCCTGAGCAGCACGCAACGCGTCGACAATCTAAGACCCTGATGAGTGAGCAGAAATGGCGGACCCCGAAAACTTCAGGCTACTGTACCTGAAAAACCTGTCATTTAGGAAAGAAGTTTAATCAAGACGGGCAGATAGGTATGAAAGGCGCTATATAACTAAGATAGATAGATAGATAGACAGATAGATAGAGTGAAAGGTGATAGATAGATAGATAGATAGATAGATAGATAGATAGATAGATAGATAGCGTAGTTGGCAGGACTAGGTGTTAAATCACCCTGATGTGCCTGAACACGTCTCTCCTTCTTTGGCTGCCATCTTCTTAAATTGGTTCCTTTTCTGTTCCCCTCTTTTGCTTTCTCCACTTGGTACGCTGGCAGGTGAGGTGCCCGGCTCGTTGTCTCACGCTGTCAGTAGTGGCATTTGAACCCGCATCCTCAGAGTTTGCTGCACTGTCTGCTCAAGTCACATGGCGTCCCGATTCCAGCAGGTTTGAGGTCAGTGGTCCTCATCGTCCCGTGGGCAGGGGGCCGTGTCATTCTTACTCACATGTGGTCCTCCTCACCTGGATGGTCCCAGCGCAGGCTAATCTTGCCGCTGCACATGTGACTTTGCTGTTGCGCTCCTTTTGTCGGCTCCTTTGTTCTCTCGTGTTTTAACGGCTCTTTAGCTATAAGTCAGGATGCCGTGATTTGGACGGTTAGTAGATAACAAAGGTCCGCAGGCACGCCAGTCACATTCCAACGCCTTACCAGCGCCTCCTTACTGCTCAGTCAGATCAAAGGTCTCACTCGGGTTTGTGTTTTAAAGCCTCTGCTCACCACACCTGCTTAAAGGCCTGCAGGTTCCTAAATGTCCACTGATGGAGGGGCCTGAATGGTGGGCCACAGGTGCTGTGCGCTTGACGCAGGAGGGAGGGAGTTGTCATCGGAGCCTGGCGTGCCACCGTCCATCTGAACCCGCGAAACTGTGGCTGCCAGCCGCCCTGGCCTTTCTCGATTTGTTTCGTTTTATTCCTCGTCTTTGTACGAATTTCTTTATTTTGTTTTCCCTTTCAGCCAATGGCTGTGCAGTTTCAGCCTGCCAGGCTGTCAGGTTGCTTTGGACCCCAGGTGAGGAGAACGAGGCGGTGACGAGGGGACAAAGCAGCCTGTGACAGTGCAGAACACCTGGAGATGCCAAAGGCCCTTTTTAGGGCCCCCTCAGTGGTCCGGTGTAAAACAGCTGCTGAATACATTCCTTTAGCCCCTCCACCAGGCTGCTGTGTTGGTGGGATATCACTGAGTAACAACCCCAAGATAGAGGTCTAGCACTAATGGTGGTGGACCCCTTGACCACACTTATGATGGCTCACTTCAGGCTGGACAGACCAGGTCACCTTACACACCTTGAATGTCTTGGGGGCTGAAATTTGTGTTACCCTTGGCAGGGAGGGTTTTAAGAGGGGGGCAGTGTAAAGCCCCCGGGTCTGGAGCTGAGATGGCCAGGCTCTTCAGGAAGTTGAGGTCTGTAAGAGGGGTCAGGGACACCCGGTGAAGCCGGCTATATAAGTGAGACCCCTCTGTCAACCTGTGAGAGGGGCTGCCAGCCAAGGGGACAGTGTGGCACTCAGTGAGCAGAGGGAGGTGGAGCAGCTGCCGTGGATGTGCTGGCATGGAGGATGAGGCAGCTGGCAGTGCATGGCATCACAGAAGACCTGAGGCCTGAGCTAACAAATTATAAAATGTGTAACTGCTGGTTCACTGGTTTCCATCCATCCATTATCAAATCCGCTACATTCTAACTACAGGGTCACGGGGGTCTGCTGGAGCCAATCCCAGCTAACACAGGGTGCAAGGCAGGAAACAAACCCCGGGCAGGGTGCCAGCCCACCGCAGGGCACACACACACACACCAAGCACACACCAGGGACAATTTAGGATCACCATATTGAAACCATAAGCTGTATGTTTTGAGGTCACCAGAATGGAGCCCACATGTCCCCGAGGAGCTGTCAATCCACCCTAATAAAAGGATGAGTGCCTGTCAATCTGAGTTTCCATTCAGCTGCTATGTCTGTCATTCCAACAGATGGTGCCTTACAGACGTATGTAGAAAGTGTGTGATGTGCCGTCTTTTGAAATGACAAATGGAATGCATTTGATAACTACATGCATTACAAAATAGTTTCCGATAGGTGGCGCACCGCTAACGTTAAGGCTGAGCTCCACGTTGATTTTTTTTACATTTTAGAGCTGCTTGTTTCAATTAGTGACTTAAACTCAAACGATGAGACTTTAAACGAGGGAAAGGGAAAACAGCAATGGCAAAGCCCGACACAGCAAAGTGGTTGGTTGGCTAGAATACAAGAGGGTGGGAGCAATATGCAGTTCTGGGGGTCCCAATAAACTAAGTTAGACGATAATCGAAGTTAGCTCAAGCCTTCAGAATAGGGGGATAGCTTCAATTTGCGTGGCTTCGCCTCCAGACTCCGGATAAACAGGGAAATCTGCCAATGTCCGGACATAATGTCACTCCATTTATCGAACACAACGCTAGGAGTGACAGAATAAGACACTCTGGTTTCTGAAATATTATCTTCAGATTCCATTATCCAATTTAAATCTTCCTTTTTACCCAAACTAATGCGTTCAGCCACCTAAATCTGACACTTCGAATGATTTTCCGATCAGCTATCAGAACTCCTGTAAAAACAGCAAAAAGAACTCGCTCCACTTTAGGTCATGTCAAAGCCTGCTTGGTTTTTATTATTTTTTTTCGCCTCAGGATGGGGGCAATCCGCTGGAATTTTAATCAGTCATCAAGTCCGTCTCCTCGCTACTCCATAATCCCCCACCGCCCCCCGTGACTTCCTGCCAAAACAGACGCTTACCGCCCTGCTGAACTCTACAGGGGGAAAGGAGAGAAAATGAGAGGGTGGGGTGAGAGCTGGCGAGAGAGAAAGAAAAAGATAAGGAGGTCTGAGGAGGCGGGGGTGTGTTTGGTGGGAGGGACGAGCGAGTGGACAGGCGGCGGGCGGGCAGGCGGAGTGAATAATTTAAGAGGGCACGGAAAGGAAGGCACAGTGCACGACAGACGTCCACATAGAAGACTAGACAGGTGAGACCGCGGCTGGGCGCGTGCGCGAGTGCAGAAACGACCACCGTTCGTTAAGTGAGGAAACTCCACGTAAGCATTAAAAAAAAACACCAAAACACCAACTGGCTAGGAGTCAGCAAGGAGTACGGCTCGAGCGGACTCACGGGGGCGCAGCGACCGCCTTTGGCTTCTTGCCGGTCCTGTCGCTCGCGGTTTTGTCATGACGCAGGCTTTACTGACTATAACGTCGGGGTCGTGTAACGGGCACGCGGACAGCCTTTTGAAGCCCCGTCACCCACTTACATACGCACTGCTCCTACTTTTTCCTTTGCATTAGTTGCTTCCTAAATGTTTCGATTGATTTTCTTTTTTCCAAAGCGACTTACTTTTAAAAGAGGTCAACACGGTGGAGTACACTTCACACTTAAACACATTAGCGCCATCTCGTTACGTGTGTCGCAAGTGTGTGGAGTTCGCACGCGCGTGCTCGTATATTTTTGCGTGGAGTCTGTGTGAGCTCAGGGGCGCGCTGAAGTTCGTATGCGTGTGCACGTCCTTCACTGCGGTTTGCCTGTGTGTGCGTGGAATGCAGGAAGGAGCGCGGATGCGTGTTCGCGTGCACGATTGCGTGGAGTCCGTGTGCATGTGTATGGTGGAATGAACAAAATACAAATACTACATAAATGAGCAAATAAATAAAAGTATTGTGTCAGTAAATTACTAATAATAACATGAAATGTCAGGCTAAATAACGAAAGGATGTCACGTAGTATTTTTGTTGATTTTTTTCTTTATGTATTTATTTGATGATATTTTCCTTTACGCAACAAGTAATAAACCCTACAATGAAAACTGTCACTTCCACTCGTGAAAGTTGTGAGGGTGGGCTCTAGCGAGTCCTGCGTTTAGATTAGTGGATCGTCGGTAGCGCGCCTCACAGACCGTGTCTGCCTGTGTGCGCGTGGACTGCCGCAGGGAGCGCGGGTGCGTGAGGCTGGTGTGCGAGTGCACCTGGGTCGAGCCCGAATGCACATGCACTGTCAAAGGGCGCTCGGGTGCGCTTGTGCGTAGGCATCTGCGTGGTCACGCGAGGACCTTCTTCGCCATCCCTTTTAAGCTTGGCGTGTCATTTTTTGTCAGTACTCCCCTTGTGGATGGTAATATCGGTTTGCTTTATTGTGTTTCTACACTCATTGCTTGCCAGGTGCCAAGTGTTTGAGGGACTGGCTGACCCAGCCAAACAGCTGGCAGGTCTGTGGAAGTGCCCTTTCACCCTCCAGGTCAGCAGGACATCTGGGACCTTTTCACCGCAATGCTGTGTACTTTTAACTTTATTGATTGGTCCTACAAGTGCAGGGGAGGTGGGATGTTATTTCACTTGCCAAGCCAAAGGTGGCACTCTTCCACCGTGAAGCCTGTGGAGTGGCTGCTTTTCATGCCCAGCTTCAATTTTCATGTTAATTGTAACACCTCAGCCTGGTCATGGGACTGGCTCTGTGTCACCCTGCCAGATATTGGTGTGGCACTGCTGGTTGGTACCCCTTAAAGGTATTTGGGGCACTTTGTACTTTTAGTAAATGTTATGTTTCTGCTCCACTGCTCTGATGGTATACAGGGCGCACAGTTTTATCATTCAGGTTTGTGCCAGGGCAGTGAATTGTGACCTTAAGGTCAGTGGGTTTCTGGTTGTTTTTTACACTGCACCTTTTTAAAGATTATTTGGGGGTCCAAATTGGGTTTACATAAGAGGACTGGAATTTTGGAAAACAAAAGGCCCAAGTGGACCCCCAGGTGTCACAGCTGGGCACTGTGCCCGCTGCGCAGGCTCAGCACTTTTTTCCTTGGCCTCACGATGACTCGACAGAAGGCGATTGCGTCATCTTCTGGCCTAATCGTGCCCACACTGCACGAGATTTGAAGTCAGATGGCAGACACGACATTTTGTTCCGATTTCAGACAAGCGGCTGAGATGAAGAGCGGCTGGGGCTTTGCGTTGAGCCGAGAGCCGTGACGTCATTTTGAGCTTCATGTTATAGCGCCCGTCACATCTTTTACATTATTCAAGTCTGAAAGTAAAGACATGGCCTCTAGGGGTCAGTAGAGTTGCTTTTGCCACCTCTCTGCACTCCAAATGGCACTCAGTGCCATGTTGGCACTCACCCACTGGCTGGTTTCTGTTCTCTGCATCTGCAGCCATGGAGGAGGACCAAGAAGATCGGCCAGAACTCTTCCCTTTTCGTGGCATCCATATGGTCAGCTACTTCACAGACAACTGGGACCAGGTGGAGGCGTTCCAAGCCAGGCCTGATGATGTCATTGTGGCATCCTACCCAAAAACTGGTACGAGTGGGGGAGCAGATATGGAGGGGGGAGGTGGGCACCAAGGGTTCATGGCAGAGCATTCTTCTTTTCTTTAAATTTGTTTTTTTTTGTTTCTGCCCTGCAGGCACCACCTGGGTCTCCCAAATCGTGGACCTCATGTACTGCTTGAACGATCCCAGCCGGGTGCACCGAGCCCCCATTTATGAGAGGGTCCCCTTCTTGGAAATGTCCAAGACGGAAGACTTTGAGGCAGGTGGGCTGAAGCCTGCGAGTGGCCAGGTGAGTCTCCATTTGGTGTCCTGCCGGTCACACAGCTGGTCCTTACTTTGTCCACAGGCACGATAATTCTGGATGCCACGCCGTCGCCCCGGCTGATCAAAACCCACCTCCCCGTCCAGCTGATTCCACAGTCTTTCTGGGACAACAATTGCAAGGTGAGACCACCTGGCTGGTAGCTGCTGCCCAGCTCAACTACCCGCCCACCTGAGCCCTAGCTAACCTAATCCCCCCAATTCCCCTGCAGATCATCTACACGGCCCGCAATGCCAAAGACACAGCCGTCTCCTACTTCCACTTCTGCCGTATGAACAAGATCCAGTCGAGGGCGGGCACGTGGCCCAACTTCCTGGAGGAGTTCATAAATGGAGAGAGTAAGCCACGTGGTGGGAGGGTTGGCAGGGTGGGTGTGGTGGTAATGCTACCTGCGTCCAAAACCCATGGTGGTCGGTGTTCTTGTGCTTCACAGTGGTGTTTGGGCCCTGGTATGACCACGTGAGGGGCTGGTGGGACAAGAAGGAGTCGCACCCCATCCTGTACCTGCTCTACGAGGACCTGAAGGAGGTGGGCAGCACTGACTTGTCACACCTATAGCTACCCTTGTCCGTCTCTGTCTTTAACTCCGTCTCTGTCACGCAGAACCTTTCACGTGAGGTGGACAAGATCTGCCGCTTCTTGGGCAGGGAGCTGAGCGTGGCGGACAAGCAGAAGTTGGTGAGCCAAACCAGCTTTGACGTGATGAAGAGCACCCCCATGGCCAACTACTCGACCTGCTCCGCTATGAACCACAAGGTGTCGCCCTTCATGAGGAAAGGTGAGTGAATGATGAATGGGGCGGGGCTTGTGGACTGGATGGACAGGTCAGAGGTCACTCACGCCCTCACTCCCCTACAGGTCAGGTGGGCGACTGGAAGAACCACTTCACTGTAGCACAAAATGAAAGATTCGATGAAGACTACAAGAGGAAGATGGAGGGCACCACGCTGACATTCCGCACCGAGATCTAATGACACCTTAGAGGGTGGGTGTGGGGGGCACGATGACTGTAGGCATGCGATGCTCTCCCTGTGATCATCCATCCTTCCATGCTGTGAAATAAAAGATGAACTGCAAGGGGACCTCGAGAGTCGGCTGCGTGTCATTTATTTGATTAAGCTGGAGGGGGGCTTCAGTGGGGAGGGGGCGGTCACTGATCACTCGTCACCGTATCTTTTTGGAACCGTCGTGTGAAAAAGTAAGTGCACCCCGAGCATACATGGACCTTCATGTCATCGTCGTCGTCATCATCGATAGTAAAGGCAATCTAAGATGTCAAACATTTATAGTTTGTGGTCCGTTGTAGAATTTAAATAAATGCAGATTTCACCTCTGGAAAAAGTAAGAGGGTCCCTTGGGTGCACACGATTTTAAAGGACTTCGGACATTCAGCAGGCTGTGGAGTGTATGTGTCATCACCAGGCCGAGCCTGAAGCGCTGTCTGAAGTCTTCAGAAAGAACGTTCTAGATGCCTTTGAGTCTGATCTCCAAACAACAGATGGAGGAGTCAACCAGCCCTCCATCCAGAAGCTCACCTACAAGTGGAGAAGATTTCAAACAACTGCCAACAGAGCCGCCCCATCAGGTTCAGCCACAGAGCAGAATGCTGAAAGAAGTCTCTGAGGAGACCAGAAGATCACGACGGGACCTCCTGGTAGTCCTTGTGCACAAATGTACCATTGGAAAGGGGCAGCACAAGTGAGAGCTCCATGGGCGGTGTCCAGGAGGAACCCAGAAAGAACTTCTGAGCAAAGACCAGGGGCCTCATGTGTAAACGGTGCGTACGCACAGAAATGTTGCGTAAGAACTTTTTCACGTTCAAATTGCGATGTATAAAACCTACACTTGGCGTAAAGCCACGCACTTTTCCACGGTACCTCATGCCTTGTCGTACGCAAGTTCTCCGCTCGGTTTTGCAGACTGGCGGCACCCAGCGTCAAAGCAGTGCTACTGTTCCTGTGTTATTACTCCTTATTTTCATGACGGGCCTTTATAAATACACTAAAACTAACCGCATATCGTTTATTAGTGTAACGCATCTGATTGTAATTAACTCGTAACAATATAATGGTCCAGGGAACAGCCATAGTATTCAAATACCAGAACTGCTTTAGCGTTGTTACTCTCACTTCTTCTTCTTCTTCTTCTTCTGCTTCTTCTTCTTCTTTCAGCTCCTCCCATTTGGAGTTGCCACAGCGGATCATCTTTTTCCATATTCCTCTCACTGCACCACTCGGAGTATTTATATCACTGTATCTGAGTGTGAATCACAGCAGCAGCTGATCGGAAAGAGAATTATCGGTATACAGTTTTAAGGACACGCTGTCTCAGCCACTGCAAAACGTTTTAAAGCCTTTCCTGTACGGACCTTGCGGTTCAGAAACAGTTTCATCCCAAGAACTTTAAATGCACTCAATCAATTGCTCCTTGTAGAACTGTTAGGACTTATAAGTACAATCACCTCACTGTAAACTTGCACTACAGTTATAATATCTCACAACCTGAGCCACTTTATAAAGCGCGTATTTACATATGATGACGATATCATTTTTAAGGTGAAATGCAGCAAAATATGTTTGTTAAATTATACACATAAAACTTTAACTTCATTTAAATAATCTATATTCTTCACTGGGAGTGTCGTGAAGGATAGAATAATTAAACATGTACTACGAAGATATTTCAATGTTCTTTAAACGTTTTGAAGAATCGGCTAAGCTTACAGATGGCTTAACGTCTATTACAGAGCTGATTGTGTGGCGATCGGCTACTTGGGGAAAGAAAAGCAAGGACTGCAGTGACGTCTACGCCAATATATATTGAATATAAAACAGAAAGAGAAAATAACAACACAGCTAAAAACACAGCGACAAATTTCGACAAAAGTTAAATGCTTGTCATGAGCACGAGGCGGCTATGCAGTGTCTGTAACATACAAGACCATCCACCATGATAAGCTACCTTACTGACGGCGGGCGAAGGAGCCACCGATTCTTCCTCTGCCCAGTGCCACCACAAGCCTAGAGCCACCCTGAGTACTGCTGCAATAAATTATTTCATCAAGTGAAACTCATGTTTAATAACGTGCTTTAACTCCTATCATCATGAAAATGACATCACGTATACATCTCAGTATTTTAGTTATTCAGAGAGCTGTAATATCATGAATGTAATGGACTCTGTGTCCAGTTGGAGGAAGAGAGCCAGTTTAAGAAGCAAGTAGTGATTCACACACACAGAGCACATACGAGTAGAAGATCAAATACAAAACAAAGCATTTAACGTGCTACTTTAATTACGATGTGATTTGAGAAACTGGTTAATTAAACGATTTTAAGATGAAGTTTATGATGTTCTACTTTAATGACAAAATAAACTACGTGATTAAAGTGGAAATGTCGAGATTGAAGTTGACATTTCGTGCTTTTTCCCCACCGTGTGCCTTTTTTCTCTGTACCCTAATAAGCTTTCATATGACACTCAGACATTGGGCTACAACTCTTCTTTTCACAGCGACTTTGATATGTGACTTCTTTTTTATTTCCGGCACTGTGCGATTTTGTGAACGTGAGCTTTCAAGTTTCTCCAACACGCTATGTCACTCGATCAACTTCCTTTTGTTGATTATTCCACGGTTTATTTGAACAAATTGTATGTTTTTCCTTTGCCTCCACTTGGTATTCGCTGAAATTCTTATATTTTCCCCGTGCTTTTCCCATTGTCTTTTCACAGAAGGCTGCGCTTAAGGGCGATTTATATTGATTTGCATATTCAAAGAGGCGTAATTCTGGGAGGAGTTGGGGTTGGACATAAAGCGCGTGCACGAGCGTTAGTTTTCACGCTGATCGGGATTTATGTAGCGGAAGAACGTGGAAGTTGGAGTACGCACAGATTCCTGCATCTGGATTTTTCTGTGCGTAAACACATTTCGGCTTTTGTGCTTACGCCATGTTAGAGTGCGAGTTCTACGCACGGCGTTATACATGAGGCCCCTGGACTTCTGGGACAAAGTGACACGGCAAGACAAGGCAAAGGTGGAGTTGTGTGACCACAGTACCGTAGGAACATGATACCAAGCGTAAGGCGTGGTGGCAGACATGTCATGGTTTGGGGTTGCTTTGCTCCATCAGGGTCTGGCAAACCACCATCACAGACACCAACAGGGTCCTGGAGGCCATCTGTCAGGAGACTGAAGCTCGACCAAAAATGGACCTTGGAACAAGACAATGACCCAAAAAATGCCAGTAAATCTGCCAAAGAAAAAAATGGAAGGTTCTAGAACGGCTCAAAATTGAGTCCTGTGCAGATGCTTTGGGGGTGGGGGGGGTGGGGGGTCTTAAAGAATTCTGCAAGGAGGTTTGGGAAGAACTTGATATCAGACTGCTAGAAAGTTCTAGGAGATGCACATCAAACTGGATGGGGCAATCCCAGCTCTGGGAGCCAAGGGTGGTCTTACTTTTAGCACAGATGGAGGCTGCAGATCTCTTGAATAAAGTATTAGATAGATAGATAGATAGATAGATAGATAGATAGATAGATAGATAGATAGATAGATACTTTATTAATCCCAAGGGGAAATTCAATGCCACTTTTACCTGAAGACCCTCAGTAAATGAAGATCAAACCTCATTGTATCTGCACGTAGTAAAAGAAATGAAAAACCAACCACTTTATGTGGTCACATGACAATAACATAACATACCAGTCCGTCATTTGCGCTCCTCTGGTGCTTTGTGACTGAGGCTGGCGCTCTCGACTCGCCAAGGTTCATCCATTATGAGACCCTCTTACAGGGGGAGGCGTGTCACTCCGCCTGTGCCACTTCGTACAAGACACTATAGGAAAAGATGGATTCACAACTAGACTGACAGGTGATCCCCTGAGAGTGGGCATTGCCAACCCAGGGTCCTTCCCTTGCTTGACTGGTGCTCCACAGGGTGGTATACATGGCGCTATAAAGAAAAAGGTTGATCTAGGGCTTAGGAGTGGGTGACAGCTGGTGAGACGACGTGCCACCTCCACACACACCTGAATAAGTGGCCTCCGTTGTAGTTGAGGGGGCTGACTCTATGAAAGGCACTATAAAGGAATAACTGAAAAGGTGAACGAGTGCCACCTGCTCTTGATTCCCACCATCTGTGGCTTTAGGGCAGTGAATGACACAACACAAGCTACTGGTGGGCTAAGGGGGACCCCAGAATGGCCCCTTAATGTTTCTATTTGATTAAAGTTCAGCCATCAATAAGCCAAGCTCTGCCAAACTTCAATGGGGACCAACTCAGCCCCCGAGACCCCAGTTTAATCTCCAGTAGACTCGCCCACTGAGTTTGCTGCTGCAGTTGTGTAAATGAAGTTCCAGCAGCACCTTAAGTTAATACGTCGGGGGGCAGCGAGCAGCTGCCAAGCGCTATATACAGACATTATAACTGATGATGCCCTCTGCAGGGTTTGTTCCTGTCTGGTGCCCCAAGGTAGCTGGGATGGGCTCCAGCAGACCCCTGTGACCCTGTTCAGGACTAAGCGGGTTTGGAAATAACTGGCTGACTGATTAGGACTGACAGACTGGCAGAGGAGGGCACTGAATGTGTGCGGGTGGATTGGCTCACTTGTTTGAAGTGACTTGGCAATGCCATGTGAACTCATCTAAAGGCGCTTAAGACAAATAAAGAAGATCAACTCACTGAACCAATAAACCAACCGATTCAAAATGGACTCTGCTAGTTGGGTGACGTAACTCACCCACACACCCGCGCTTGACGTAATTTAAGGGACACCACATTGGCACACTGAGGCCTGGCACAGCGTCAGAGCTGGGCTCTTTTCCAAAGCAGCTGGCACCGACGTGCTCTGCCCTCCATGTCTCTGCTTGCTTTCTTTTATGCTTGGAAAGTTGCCCGCTGTTGCCTTGGCAACAAGCCCCCATGCATACACACAAACAGCTTGTCTGCAGGTCTCCGTGCTGCCCGTCCTCCCGCCGTGGTTCCTCAAAGTCCAAAAAACTGGAAGATGGCATTCGGGCAGCTGATATCCACTGTCAAAAGGGATAAACAAACTCGATAGTGCCAGTGAGCTTCAAATCTTGGCACCATTCTTGAGCAGCCTGCCCCCTACTGGCTTACCGCTGGTATCATAATATTAGGGTCTCCTGCAAAACTGAAGGCAAATGTTCATTTCTAAGGACCTCCTAATCCTGGAGTGATGCCTTCAAACTGACAATTCCACGTGAAGAACCATCAAGTCCACTTTGTTAGGCACAGTTTACATGCCCACCAGGTCCAGTTTCTAAGCCTTTATGTGATGGTTTTATAGTGACGTGCCAGTGTCCGTGCCACAAAGTCAGGAGTGACATGAAGCACCCTGGTTCTGCTGTTCTGGTTAGGAAGGCTTGAATAAACGTTTAGGGTGCCATTACAGTACATGGCCCGCTATGGGGTGGCACTGAGGTGTGCAGCCTGACTCTTTTTGAATAACAGGGTGCCATTACACTGTGTGGCCTTGAATAAAGGCTTGATGGTGCCATTATTCTATTGCCTACCTGTAGGGATGGCGCTGTGCCATTACATTCCCAGCTATATGGGTGGCACAGAGGTGTGCAGCCAGACTTTATTTGAATAACAACGTGGTATTAAGGTATGAGGCCAGCTATAGGGGTGCCACTGTGCCCTCCAAATAAAGGCTTGAGGTTGCCATTACAATATGTGGCCAGCTGTAGGGATGGCGCTCTGCCATCTGAATAAAGGTTTGAGGGTGCCATTATTCTATTTGCCCACCAGTAGGGATGACACTGTGTCATTACAATACGTTGACATCTATATGGGTGGCACTGAGGTGTTCAGCCAGACTTTATTTAGGGTACATGGCCAGCTGTAGGGTTGGCACTGTGCCCCATAAATAAAAGTTTGATGGTGCCATTACAGAATGTGGCCAGCCATAGGGGTGATGCAGGGCCATCAGCTCAAATGTTAGTTGGTCACAAGTGTGACAGCTGCCTGCTGACAGCGTGTTCCTTGGTGTTTTCTGCCATTTACTTTATTCTCTCACTACTTGTCTTGGGATGAACCAGCTAGTCATTAGGAGAAGATCTGACGTGACACAAAAGTGCCAATGTGTGCCATTAAATCAGAGGTCCCTGCTCAGTCAGCATCTTATTTCACAAGGCTTCACCCAGGCAGACACACCTTGGCTTGTGCACACCAACGGGTGGGTCAGTTAGTCATCAACCTTCTCCCAGGGTGATGTGCCAACTCCCCATTCTTAAGGATCTCCGCCCCACCTGGCACACCCAAGTGATGGTGTGAGCCCTACAGAGACTTCTCATATCCAAGGCTTTACAAGCTGAAGGTCCAAGGTGACAAACAATAAAAATCACCTTGCAGTAATGAAAGATGGCATGAAGGGCCAAAGTGCTGTTTAAGACCGAGCTTTGGAGATGTGCCCACCAGGACTGAACATGCAGTGCCTGGCGAGATGCCACCTGCAGGGACTCAGCATTTGCTGTGTCATGCCACCATGATTATCACACAAAAATGGACAAGAGACACTGGGATCAGGTGCCTTGTGTTAGGATATGCTGGCGAGGCAGTTTGCTTAGGGTAAGGAGTGACGGCAGCCATTGTGGATCTTAGAGATTCAGAAATGTGTGCAGTCAGCTAAGCAGAACCAGAAATTCCACCATTTGGTCAAAGTGAAAGGTTTACAAGGGACAACCCCGAGACATGGAATTGAACCCGGGTATCTGGGAGTGTGAGGCAGCAGATGAGGAGGACCACCTGAAACTTACAGGCAGCGTCATATGGTGGCCATGTAGTCTGATGTGCAGCCGCTTCGTAACAGCAGAAATCACACAGCACTTTGGATTTGTTCAGATCGAGAGCAGCTCAGGGCTGCAGCAAGTCCTGCTGACATCTTGGGGGACCACTCACTGCCTGTGTGAAGAGTATCAACTCTCTCAGTGTCCTTATGGGATCAGTCCTGCATCTAAAGAACGAGAGCGGCTGACTCAAAGTCTACCAACGTCAGCGTTTAAAGGGAGGGTGCAGTGCGGCCAGCAGTGGACTGCCACTATGCCAGGACCGGCTCCTGCCTTACAACCGAGACATTAATGGCATCCTGCGGTGCCAAGAAGAAAAATCACAACCAGAAAGTGGACGGCTGGAGAGATGGATGGAGCGTCGGACTTGAAATGGCGCCCCCAAGTGTTTGGTTTTCACTTTACATGGCCAGAAAGTGCACGGGGTGAACGGGTGCAAATCACAGCATCCGAATGTACGTGAACTTAAATAAATAAATAAATAAATAAACACACGAGCAGCAGTACAAAGCTGAGTTTTGCATCTTCCCTGAACTTTCTCTTTCCATTCACAGCGTGTTCTCGTCTCTTATTAGTTGTCTCTAATCGCCCGTCCACCCTGCTGGTTAGCGCTGCCGATCACGGAGCCTGTCACCAAATCTCGGCCAAATCAGGCAAAGCATTTGGGAATGTTTCGTGATTTAGATGTTCTGTTGTAGAAATATGGAACTGTCCTTCATGATCACGACTGACTTGATGTACCAACGTCAGCTTTAAAACGAAACGGCAAACGGCGAGCGAGTGAGTGAGTCCGTCAGTTAGTCAGCTTTGCAGTATACAAACATCGAGAGCCAATCCCAGCCAACACAGGGCACAAGGCAGGGAACAAACCCCGGAGAGGGTGCCAACCCACCGCAGGGCGCACACACACCAAGCACACACTAGGGCCAATTTAAAATCGCCAATGCACCTAACCTGCATGTTTTTGGACTGTGGGAGGAAACCCACGCAGACACCGGGAGAACATGCAAACTCCTCGCAGGGGGGATAGTGGGAAGAGAACCCAGGCGGGTCTCCTAACTGCGAGGCAGAATGCAGCGCTACCCACTGCTATAATAGTATAAGGCCATAATAGTAATCTATACTAATAAAAGGCAAAGCCCTCACTGACTCACTCACTCACTCACTGACTCATCACTAATTCTCCAACTTCCCGTGTAGGTAGAAGGCTGAAATTTGGCAGGCTCATTTCTTACAGCTTACTTACAAAAGTTAAGCAGGTTTCATTTTGAAATTCTACGCCTAATGGTCATAACTGGAAGGTATTTTTCTCCATTAACTGTAATGGAGTTGAGCTGGAATGACGTGAGGGGCGGAGTTTCGTGTGACATCATCACGCCGCCCACGTAATCACGTGAACTGACTGTCAACGCAGTGCGTAGAAAACCAGGAAGACCTCCAAAAGCGCTTAAGAAAACATGCATTATATAATTGAGAAGGCAGCGAAACAATAAGAAGCGAGCGAGTGACATATACTACCATATTCATGAGTGCTGCTACCTCGGAAAGAAAGCAAGGTGTAAACCTAAACTTTAAATTAAGTTCATAGACAGGCTGCCGCTGGCGTTTCACATGCCCACAGGTAATGCGGGATACAAGTTTAATGAGAGGACGCAGGATATAAACGAGAGTTTTGATCACTTTGTAACTAAGTTAAAATTGTAGGTGAAGGGGTGTGCTTATGCAAATTCGAGAGACTGTGTTTGTGGGGATTGACAGTTAAAGGCGGGTGGGGAGTCACGTCATCATCTCCCCTCCCACCTCATGTCACTCTGAGCTGAGCTCCGCGGCTAACGCTGTCTTCCGAAGCAACTTCGTCAGACTGCCACCAAATACTCACAGAAAAATCCACAAGTTAATACACACGCTGTCTCTAGAGTTTCTCCACACTGAATCCTCCAGGCACTACTTACAAAAGGTCACATTGACAATCGTGTTACGTTATTTTTAAAATCTTTCCTTTTCTTAGCACAAGCACAGCTGAGAAGCTTGATGCATGTGCTCCATAACGCGTTAAAAATAATGCATTTAATCACACTTTGCATTACAAGCAAAGGGAGCTTTTGTCAATGCATGATTTCCTGGTACACGATTACATTGATCAGCGCATCCCGATTCATTTTACCCTCGCACCACCTTAGTTTGAGCAGTATGAAAAAATATGAGGTTAACACAGAAAAACAGATCACCAATTCAAGCTTTATGAATAATCGATTCGCCATCAATAATTGTTTTGGTAAAGCCATCCTCCTTCCATTTTATAATTTTTCCCCACTAGCCATGATTAAATGAACGGTAAAAAAGTAAGAGCAAAGCGAGGGTGACTTATTTAGGCAGGCATATATATGACAGCAACACTCATGACAATGTCAATCATGTTACGTTATTATTAAAATGTTTCCTTTTCTTTTTCATTACTTCTTTAACACACTACTTCTCCGCTGAGGCGGGTATTTTGCTATATATATAATATATGAATGACCTCCAAAGAGCTGAGACTTTTGATATCATGAACGTGTCTGCAAAACTGGGGTCTCCTGCCCAGCAAAAGTCGAGCAGCCAGCGCGCCTGCATAGCTGTGCCGGCCTTTGAGACGCTGACTGCGCTTCTGCCTTAAGTCAAAGTGAGCACTTTTAATTTTTTCATCCTCCCCCTGCGCTATAGCCCAGACAAGTGCAAACACGGGACCCCTTTTCTACACCACGGCAAAATA